>NC_087284.1:20128920-20457920 GCF_015220805.1 Pogoniulus pusillus | reverse complement strand
CATTCATCCTTTAAACCAGACCTGTAAAATGGTTGATCCACTCTCCTGCCATTGGAATGGGCTGCCCAGGGAGGTGGTGGAGTCACCATTCCTGGAGGTGTTCAAGCAAAGCCTGGCTGAGGCACTTAGTGTCATGGTCTGGTTGATTGGCTAGGGCTGGGTGCTAGGTTGGACTGGATGAGCTTGGAGGTCTCTTCCAACCTGCTTGATTCTATGATTCCTAAACATACGTTTTTTCCTGGATAACCTGGAACACAAACCCTAGGAGGAGAGGCTGAGGGAGCTGAGGTTGTTTAGCCTGGAGAAGAGGAGGCTCAGGGGTGACCTCATTGCTGTCTACAACTACCTGAAGGGAGGTTGTAGCCAGGTGGGGGTTGGTCTCTTCTCCCAGATAACCAGCAACAGAACAAGGGGACACAGTCTCTAGTTGTACTAGGGGAGGTCTAGGCTGGATGTTAGGAGGAAGTTCTTCCCAGAGAGAGTGATTGGCATTGGAATGGGCTGCCCAGGGAGGTGGTGGAGTTGCCATCCCTGGAGGTGTTCAAGAAAAGCCTGGATGAGGCACTTGGTGCCATGGTCTAGTTAACTGGCTATATCTGCACTCTATCTTACAGAGTCCAGTTTGATGTCTCAGATATAGTTTGCAACATCTTTTTTTTTGCAAAGTAGGAAACGTTTCTCTCCTGTTCTTCTTAAGCACAGAACAAAAACCAGGCAGTGACCTGAAAGTGATCCCATTTACTCCCTAAAACCTGTCCTTGGCTACAGAACTGTCCACAGAAGCTATTAAATGACTTAGACCTTGGATAAGAAATTAAAGCACAGAACATATTGACTGGGTTTCTCTAATTTTTTTTTTGGCATCTTTTTCTCCTGGTTTTTTTAGGTATATTTAGACATTACTTTGGGATTTTTGTTTGGGTTTTTTTGTTTTTGTTTGTTTGATTGATTTTTTCCTGTATTTGCTTTGTTTTAATTGCAGACATGTTTGGGTTGATTGTTCACTTGTTCACCAAGAAACAAAACAATGGCCACAGACTGTCATTTAATATTCTTAGAGTGTAAAAGTTAGATGGAGTGATTTAATTAAATTCTAGTGGAAAAGTACTTAACCTTTTTGATTAACTCAAAATTTGTGCTCAAAATGCAAAGACAAAGACAGTTTGCATCAAATACTGACTTCTTTTAGCTAAAGAGTCATGGAGAGATTGATTGCATTTGCTGAAGAGGAAGCAGTGCTGAAAATGTCTTAATTCAAGTGGTCTCCATTTAATTGCCAAGTGGCTCCAGAAAAGGGATGACTAGCTGAGCACAAATGAGGCTTCTGTGATCCACATGTACTGCAATAATTGTTCCTAATAAACCTCTATTCCTGCTCCTTCTGAAGGACCTATCTTTGTAATTTCAGAATGCAGGAGCTTCATATATTGTAAGTAAAATGAGCTGATTTGTTTGATGCCTCAGTATCCTTATCCATGTTGAAAGGGAGGGAAACAGAGGGATTTATGTGTATCCCTATCCAGCACTCCCTTGACTGCAGAGGGAGAATATTTAAGCTGTGGAAGGTGCCTGTCTTTCTCAGAAGCCCAGCATAAAATTATCTGTCAGACATGGTTTGTTTTCTTTGCACTGGCTGCAGTTACTAAGGAAACCACCTCTTTCATGTGAGGGTGTTGTGTCTCTTTTGGGGGTCTGAATTTGGGACTGCAGACAGATACAGAGTACAAATTGAACAATGTACTGCAGTTTACTTAACTGTTGATATATTCCATAATATGATTCGTTTCTGCACAAGAGAAGCTGCCAAAGGACAAATTTTTCAGTGAGGGAGTGTGGTGGTTTGGCCCTGGCTGGGGCCCAAATGCCCACCAAATCCACTCTATCACTCCCCTTCTTAAGATGGAGAGGGGAAAATGTAACAAAAGCAAGTAATAAGATAGGCAAAATATAATAGAATCATAGAATCATAGAATCAAGCAGGTTGGAAGAGACCTCCAAGATCATCCAGTCCAACCTAGCACCCAGCCCTAGCCACTCAACCAGACCATGGCACTAAGTGCCTCATCCAGGACAGTAGCTGCAACAAAAAAATCTTCATCCTTTTTGAAGTCATATATATGATAAAATGACCTGACAAGTTCAGGAATATGATTATATATGAGCTTGAACTATTTCTGGTTTCTTCATTCAAATCATGTTCCTGTCTTACAAGCTCAAGTGATTAAAAAATGACTGAAGAGATCCCTGTTGCTGCTGTAGTCAGCTATTGATTTTATATTGCTCTGTCCTTAAGAAGCAGAAAAAGCACTCATGATTCCAGTGAAATGCACCCTTTAAGCACACATAAGCATCTCCTGAAGTGTACCTCAATTGCACACTCAATAAAAGCATGTTAAATATGAAATGTAAAAGGTTTTCACCTGCAAACACCTGAAACACTGATAGTACTGAAAGGAGGTGCTAACAACTGCTAGTGAATTATTAGATGAGTAGTGCCAAGAAAGACGTAGCAGGACACAGAACTTGCCTTAGTGAGCTTTGTGGAGGCTGTGTTACAAATACAATCACTACTGGTAGAGATGTGTCTTCTCTGCTGGTGCTGCTGAGGAGGGGGAGGGAGAGAGAGGCTGGGGCTGGCAATCAGCCAAGGTTAGCCTTCTAAATGGTAATTAAAACTGTGCTTTCAGATCAGCACACAAGACTCACCTCTCCTATTACTCTTTGGAACATTACTGTCTACAACTACCTGAAGGGGCATTGTAGCCAGGTGGGGGGTGGCCTCTTCTCCCAGGTAACCAGCAATAGAACAAGGGGACACAGTCTCAAGTTGTGCCAGGGTAGGTCTAGGCTGGATGTTAGGAAGAAGTTCTTCACAGAGAGAGTGATTGGCATTGGAATGGGCTGCCCAGGGAGGTGGTGGAGTCACCATCCCTGGGGGTCTTCAAGAAAAGCCTGGATGAGGCACTTAGTGCCATGGTCTGGTTGACTGGCTAGGGCTGGGTGCTAGGTTGGACTGGATGAGCTTGGAGGTCTCTTCCAACCTGGTTGATTCTATGATTCTATGATTCTATGTCTCTGGTGGTTATTTCTGTCATTTGAATGATACAACCTTGTAGGTTGTTTTCTTTTCTGTGATAGTATTTCCAAGACACCCTTAGGTCCTATAAACACACAACTGCCTCCAAAGCTGTATACATCTTTTAGTCATACCACGTGTCTGTGAAGTGTGTCTTCCACCTCTTCTTGCTCGCTTAGCCAGTGTAGTCTGAAGTCATACATTGTTAAACTCTGTGTTGTATTTTACTGTATCCTGTGGTTATTTTTGTCTGTGATTTCATAGAATCATAGAATCAAGCAGGTTGGAAGAGACCTCCAAGATCATCCAGTCCAACCTAGCACCCAGCCCTAGCCACTCAACTAGACCATGGCACTAAGTGCCTCAGCCAGGCTTTCCTTGAACACCTCAAGGGACGGTGCCTCCACCACCTCCCTGGGCAGCCCATTCCAATGCCAATCACTCTCTCTGCCAACAACTTCCTCCTAACATCCAGCCTAGACCTACCCTAGCACAACTTGAGACTGTGTCCCCTTGTTCTGTTGCTGGTTGTCTGGGAGAAGAGACCAACCCCACCTGGCTACAATGTCCTTTCAGGTAGTTGTAGACAGCAATGAGGTCAGCCCTGAGCCTCCTCTTCTCCAGGCTGCACACCCCCAGCTCCCTCAGCCTCTCCTCAAACAACAATCTTTTGAAGATTTCTAAGTTAAGGAATATAGTATATTCCTAGCTAAAACTACACACAATTAAATGTGGAACTTTGCTAACTGTGTGTTTGTTTATGCCGTTAATGCAGCCCACTCCCTCCTTTATGATTGGGTTTTTAACATCACAGAAGCATGTTGTTTCTTGCTAGCAAATCCTCTTTTCCATCATGCTTCTGGTGCAATATTTCTGCCTTGAATATCACAAACAACGAAGGAGAAGCTGATGTCTTAATTCAAGTTCTACTATGGAGAAAAGACAAAAGAGTGAAAGAGATGGATGCATTAAATCCAAACACAGAACTCCCACACTAAACAATGTTTACACTAAAACAAATAATATGATCTCTTCTTGAAGTCAGTTGTGGGTGGGCTGTTCATTTTGCTCTGCTGTGTTGCAGTTACTTCCTGCTGAGTGCAGGAAAAGTTAGCCAACTCTCAAACCTCCTTAGAACAAAAATCAGCATGTTTCCATTTTTCTTCTCAAAAGCTGTCATCATCAGCTTAGCTTCCTGCTTGATTCTTGGGTGTTTTCTGTTTCATCTGATTTCTCACATCATTTTCCCCTGTACTCAACACCAGTCAGGACACACTTTGAGTCCTGTGTCCAGTTCTGGGCCACTCAATTCAGGAGAGATGTTGAGGTGCTAGAAGGTGTCCAGAGAAGGGCAACAAAGCTGGTGAGGGGCCTGGAGCACAAACCCTATGAGGAGAGGCTGAGGGAGCTGGGGGTGTGCAGCCTGCAGAAGAGGAGGCTCCAGGGGGACCTCATTGCTGTCTAAAGCTACCTGAAGGGAGGTTGTAGCCAGGTGGGGTTGGTCTCTTCTCCCAGGCAACCAGCAATAGAACAAGGGGACACAGTCTCAAGTTGTGCTGGGGGAGATCTAGGCTGGATGTTAGGAGGAAGTTGTTGGCAGAGAGAGTGATTGGCATTGGAATGGGCTGCCCAGGGAGGTGGTGGAGTCACCATCCATGGAGGTGTTCAAGGAAAGCCTGGCTGAGGCACTTAGTGCCATGGTCTGGTTGATTGAATAGGGCTGGGTACTAGGTTGGGCTGGATGAGCTTGGAGGTCTCTTCCAACCTGGTCGATTCTATGATTCTATGACTCTGTGATCCAGAGACAATCTTTGGTTACTGTCTTATAATTTTCATAGAATAAGAAAGTTTGGTCTGTGTTCTTAGTTTCACCAAGAGCCCCTCCATGGGCAGGCAACAGTCACCTAGACTGTGCAGAAAGGATTAAGCACCAGGTGAGCTGAGCACTCCCAGGTAAGCTGTGTCACTGCATGTGGCCGTTTGAGCTGATCCTCTAGCTCAGACATAGGGGAGAGATGAACATTCCAGGGATAGGTCACATAAATGGCAACAATAGATAAATTAATATAATTTCATTGGAGCATCAAGAACTTAATGTCTAGAAGCACAGTTTGTTCTCCCCTTCTCCCGCTGGCTTCTGCTGCTGCAGCTTCGCCTATCTTCCCCGGCTGCTGTTTTGGCTGCTGCTGCTTCTGCTGCTTCGCCGCCGCTTGACCCCTTCCCCATCTCCCTTAAGGTTATTGTATTGGTTTTTTTCCTTCCTTCTCTAGTTATTATTTCTCTTTACATTGTTATACTTATATTATAAGAAAATACAATTTCATCTTTCGCTGACTTTCAAAAAAGTAGGGGGGTTTGTGTTGTGAATTTCCTTCCCGGGGGAGGGATCAGCAGGACTGGACGTGGCACTTGGTGCCATGGTCTAGCCTTGAGCTCTGTGGTAAAGGGTTGGACTTGATGAACTATGAGGTCTCTTCCAATCCTAATAATACTGTGATACTGTGTGTTTAACCCTGGTACAGCCTGTGCCATGGTTACAAGCTGGGTTGCAAGCACAGAGCCCTGGAAATATTCTGGAAGCAGTAATCAGTGAGTAAATAATTACTTTAAAGCCTCTGCAAACCCTTCCTGCTCTGTACCTTGTACCTAGCTGCCCATTTGGCAGCACGGAGCCCGTTGAGTCTCCCCCTAGTGGGCGAGCGGCGCATTGCGCCACAAATACTCTTCCCATCTGAATGACTGGTTTGCATTTTCCACTTTGCTTGCTTGTTTGAAAACTGTTTCATACTGCCCTTTGTGCTGTACATCTCTATAAATATCTTGCACAACCAAACAACAACCCTATAAATCAAAGACTGGATGAGGCATTTAGTGCCATGGTCTAGTTGACTGGATAGGGTTGGGTGCTAGGTTGGACTGGATGATCTTGAAGGTCTCTTCCAACCTGGTTGATTCTATGAAATAAGTTAAGGAAGGAATGATTATATTAATAAATAATAATTACTACTTTTTGTTAATACCTGCTTTACATTAAATAATTTTATATTATTTTATTTAACAACATAATAATAGAAATTATTTTCTATTAAATTGTTTTATTATAATTATTATATTAATTTTATAGAATTCACATAACCTGGACAGAAATGGGGATGTAAAACATGCCAGATTTTTTTAAAGAAACCTTATTTATAGATGTAAGTCAATGGATATTGCTGGGATAAGCACTCTAAGGCATCAGGTCAAATATTTCTGCCAATGTGTGTCACAAACTACCACAAACTGCAGCAGAATAGAACAACTGCCAAGGGAAAGCAATATGCTTCTGGAATCAAATAGCTACACAGATTAGGTTTTAACATGCAAAGCAACCCAGATTGTGCAGCTCAGTGTTGTAGGCTAATGATTTCATGATACAAGAGAGGGATTTGCAGGGAGAAATAATGCATATGCATGGACAAACACACACATATCTTTCTGTGTAATTACATAAATTAAGCCAGGCTTTAGGATACTCAGAAAGAGTTGCAAAATAAACTCCTATTCAGTTGAAACAACATGTAAGGAAAATAGGTATCAGACATATTAGGAATACACTGAGCTGTTCTGAATGTTGGTTGGCAAATTCCACGTGGTGAGAAGCTATCAGCATCTATATATGTTTGTAACATTTACATTTGGAAGCCAAGCCTTGTCATCCCTGAATTCACTAAAACACATCTTCTTATGGAGAGCAGGGTTATGATTACAAAGTCACAGATTGGAAAGCTTAGATTGGGGAAAAAAAAAGCCTGTAAGAGCTATGGTTACAAAGTCACAGGTTGGAAAGCTTAGACTGGAAAAAGACCTTTAAGATAATGGAGTCATAGAATCATAGAATCATCCAGGTTGGAAGAGACCTCCAAGCTCATCCAGTCCAACCTAGCACCCAGCCCTAGCCAGTCAACCAGACCATGGCACTAAGTGCCTCATCCAGGACAGTAGCTGCAACAAAAAATCTTCATCCTTTTTGAAATTATATATATGATATATGTGATATATATTAACTGGAGAATTGTGGGGTGTGGAATCACTACATGCAGGAATAGAATCATGGAATCAACCAGGTTGGATTCGTGACCTCCAAGATCATCCAGTCCAACCTAGCACCCAGCCCTATCCAATCAACTAGACCATGGCACTAAGTGCCTCATCCAGTCTTCTCTTGAACACCTCCAGAGAAGGCAACTCCACCACCTCCCTGGGCAGCCCATTCCAATGCAAATCACTCTCTCTGTGGAGAACTTCCTCCTAACATTCCGCTCCCCTACCATACCCCTGGCCTGGCTACCAAAACCTTGTCACCCAATATAAGGTTCTTGACTATTGGCAACACTTTCTTGCCTCGTACTGCTTATTGTCTCTGAAGTAATCTTTTCTTTAGGCTAGCTCAGCTGATTTCCAGAAGAAGGAATTGACTCTCTTCTTTAAGGAATGTCATCTCATCCTGTCATCTTAGAGAAAAAAAAACCCAAAACAACATAGTTATGAACTGAAATAATATAAAGCAAAACATATCTACGCTGGCTACAGCACACTAAAGTCTTGGATTGTGGTTCCAATAAATCCTGGTTAGTCTTGAAAGAAAAACTCAGCAATTAGAACCAAGCAAGTTGGCAGAAAGTGATAAAGACTTCTACACAAATTGGATTCAGTGAACTTTCTTTTAAAACCCAAGGAAACAAACAAACAAACAAAAAGAGCATTTACACTTTGATGCAGTGATGTTGGCAAAGCAAAGCCCCAGTTCACAGGCTGCAGAACTGCACTCTGGCAAAGGCAAACCTTAGTCCCAACTCAAAGGCTTGCAGGTGGTATTCTAAGTTTTGTATCCCTCATTGGTCTTGCTTCCCCTCGCTTAACATCCAGACTATTACTTAATTTCCCTTTTAATAAATAGGGCTTTTGTTCATCTTCTTTCTTCAAGCAGTCTCTTCTTTAACCTTTCATTGTTCCTGAACTTTGGAATAAGTTCCTGAATCATCTTTGTCATGAAGCACTGTGAGGGCTGTGTGTGCAAAGCAAGGACTGAGAGGCCTTGAGCACAAGCCCTATGAGGAGAGGCTGAGGGAGCTGGGATTGGTTAGCCTGGAGAAGAGGAGGCTCAGGGGAGACCTTATTGCTGTCTATGACTACCTGAGGGGAGGTTGTAGCCAGGGGGAGGTTGCTCTCTTCTCTCAGGTGGCCAGCACCAGAATGAGAGGACACAGCCTCAGGCTGCGCCAGGGGAAATTTAGGCTGGAGGTGAGGAGAAAGTTCTTCACTGAGAGAGTCATTGGACACTGGAATGGGCTGCCCGGGGAGGTGGTGGAGTCGCCGTCCCTGGAGCTGTTCAAGGCAGGACTGGACGTGGCACTTGGTGCCATGGTCTGGCCTTGAGCTCTGTGCTAAAGGGTTGGACTTGATGATCTGTGAGGTCTCTTCCAACCCTGATGATACTGTGATACTGTGACTACTGAGTAGCATATGATAGTGATAATTTGCTTGTGTTTGTTCCTGAAAGGAAAATGCAGCTTGCCTCTCTCATGTGGCAGCAGAGCATGGTCAGAGGAATTATACCAGGGTCTGCATCACAAATAAACGGGTACTAAAAGTTAATTGCTATGATCCTTTATGGACACAGTCAGAATTGAAGGCTGGGTGTTCTCTTTCCAATGTTGCATGCTAACTCTTGGAAGAGGGAGCAGCTGCCTCTTACATTGCAGAGCAGCCTGGTGATGGTGCACAGGAACAGATGGCAGAGCAAGTGTATCTTTCTTTGCATTTAGGCACTCCCCTTCTCTCCTGCTTCTCACAAAGAGACTTGCTAATATTTGTCATGGTATAAAGACACTAAACCATTTCTTTGTGCTCCAAGAAGCAATCACCTTTACTCTGTAGTGATATAAAGGAAAGAAAAAAAAAATCTAATGCACTGATTTTTCTTCCTCTGCATGTCCTTCTTTCACACATCAGCCAACTGGAAAAAGAGATGAGCTGGAAGATTTTTTTTTCCCTGTTCTTGTAGGTCAAAATGAAAACAATCAACAGCAATTGGTAATTGCCCTGCTGTACAGAGAAGCAATGAGGGAAACTAGGGAAGATCTAGAGCAGCCATTCCTCAACTTTGGCCCCAATTCCAGAAGTTTTTCCTTTTGTATCAACAATCCAAACCCATAAATGCTCAATTTATGAATATAAATATGGATAGTTTGCACATCCATAAGCAGAATTTATGTACAACCCTTATCATCTGCTGACTTTTGTCTGTTGAGTGTTTCTAGATGAAGGGGAAAATACATGAATAGGAGCCAGATTTTAGCTATTCTATGGTTTATATTGTGTGACTTAATGAAGAAACCAAGTCATTGAAAAGAATGCAATGATTTATGCCTCACAAGAATACAAATCACTTTGGAGGTCTCCTGGACACTTTTAAACTCACTGCTGTGACAAACTCCACTGAGACCAAGTTAATATTTTTAGGTGCACTGCTCTTTTGAGATGAGTCCACCCAACCATTCAGAGCCTGCTGTTGACAGGAGTGCCTGGAGCAACTAGACATAGATGGGAGATGCTGGTGATAGGTCACCACGCCGAGACTGATTCATTTAGACTGTCTGCAGGCTCACTTAGTGCCACTGAGTTAGCTGCACTCTCTTCACCTTTGCAGTCTCAAGATGCATGCATTTTTTAAAAGCCAGTTTCAGATTCTGACATAATTCTAAGATCTCTGGGACTTAAGACACTCTGTGGGCTCTGTAATACTTAGGTTTTGAGCCATGCTTGCTGTGTGGCCCTTATGCCTGCAATTACAGTTGATTCTATAACAGTGCCAGTTTGAAGCTAGCTAGAATGTTTGGGTGAGAAGAATTAGATTACAGGCTGTGAAAAGGAAACAGTGGTGATGTCTGCTGCACACATAGGCTTGCTGAGATGTGTCAGAACAAGAATATAAACACAGATAACACAGTCATTGTCTGGGCTTGGGGCTGAACTTCTCTCTCTCTCCAACCTAACCTGCCGTCTTTGTGACTAATCCACCTGCTTCCTAACTCCCCTGGCTGATCCTCCACACTACCTTAAACATAAGGCAAGATCTTGGGTAAGGTTGAGGGGTAGGGGGAAGGTGGAAAGGTGGTTGGGAACCCCTCCTGTGTACTCAGGTTTGTGGGAAGGCTGCTGTGTTTCTGTGTTACCTTTTCACTTGTATATTTCTGTATATAGTTGTCTAGATTGTAAATCTCTGCTTGTATATTGTGCTGAGCTGTAAATATAAGCTTCATTCAATTTCCAGAGGCACTGAGTCTAGTCTGGGTGATTTTGCCTAGTAGGGAGGGGGAGTAACACCCAAACCATCACAATCACTCCTACTGTTCCACTTTTGGGAAGAATCAAATAGCAACATGATGTGAATTTTCAATGTGCAAATGCATATGGAAGTAAACTGGAGGGTAATTTATTTCTGTACCTGGTGGATATTCCATTTCCCCCAAAAAGAAAGCATCAACCAGAACCCTCAATATATAGAACACAGATATGGTTTGATTCTCTAAAGGATCAGAATATGAGCTAGATGTTTCCATGAAGAAGTGTTTGAACATATTTATTGATTCAATACTTCTAGGAATGAAGTTTTCTCTGTTTACATTTGTAGAAGTTGTTTCCTATTCATCTCCCTGTGTAGACAAACACTGTGCTAGTTTGAGCCTAGCTGGGATATTTTGGTGAGAAGAATGAGATCACAGGCTGTGAAAAGGAAACAATGGTGATGTCTGCTTCACTCATAGGCTTGCTGAGATGTATAAGAAAGAGAACACAAGCATAGATAGGAGAATCTCTCTCTGGAGTTTTTGGGCTGCACTTCTCTCTCTAACTTGCTGCATGACTAATCCATCTGCCTCCTAACCCCTCTGGCCAACCCTCCAAATTCTCCTTGAAGTGTAAGGCAAAGTCTGGGGTAAGGTAGAGGTGTGGGGAGAAGGTGGAAGGGTGGTTGGGAGCCCCTCCTGGGGACTCAGGTTTCTGGGAGGGCTGCTGTGTTTCTGTATTACTTTTAACTTGGATATTAGGGGACACAGTCTCAAGTTGTGCCAGGGTAGGTATAGGCTGGATATTAGGCAGAAGTTCTTCACAGAGAGAGTGATTTGCCATTGGAATGGGCTGCCCAGGGAGGTGGTGGAGGCACCATCCCTGGGGGTCTTCAAGAAAAGACTGGATGAGGCACTCAGTGCCATGGTCTGGTTGACTGGCTAGGGCTGGGTGCTAGGTTGGACTGGATGATCTTGGAGGTCTCTTCCAACCTGGTCTATTCTATGATTCTGTGATTCTATGATTTCTGTCCATATTGTAAACATCTGCTTGTATCTTGTGCTAAGCTGTAAACAGAAGCTTCTTTCAAATTTCCAGAGGCTGAGTCTAGTCTGGGTGATTTTCTTAAGTGTGTGGGGGCAGATGGGTAACACCCAAACCATCACAGTGTTGTTAAGTATTTATTAATAGGTGCTTTGTATTGCTGAAGATGAATCTGAAGAGACTGGACCATGGGAGACACTCTGGTTATGTGCTAGCATCTTCAGGGCTTTGTAGAATGTCACTTTAAAAATGCAACATGATGGAAACTGGTGAGCTGTGCTGCCTCATGCAATAGAGTTTACATAAACATTGAAATGTTATTTCTGGTTCATATGGACCATAAATTCTGTAAGCATTTATTTTGCCTGTGTGCTCTGTGTTGTGGAATCTTGTAAAGCTTTAAACTCAGTTACTTAGCTTGACATCGAAGTGGCAAGAAAAAATACTACAATAACCACCTCAGACCACAACACCATAAAGTGCTGTTTGATTCTATGATTCTATGAACACCTCCAGGGCCTCAACCACCTCCCTGGGCAACCCATTCCAGGCTCTCACCACTCTCGTGATGAACAACTTCCTCCTCGTGTCCAGCCTGAACCTACCCATCTCCAGCTTTGCTCCATTCTCCCCAGTCCTGGCACAAGCTAAGAGCCTAAAAAGTCCCTCCCCAGTTTTTCTGTAAGCCCCCTTCAGATACTGGAAGGCCACAAGAAGGTCACCTGGGAGCCTCCTCTTCATATTGAACAGCCCAAACTCCTTCAGTCTGTCCTCATAGCAGAGGTGCTGCAGCACTCTGAGCATCCTCATGGCCCTTCTCTGGACAGACTCCAGCATCTCCACATCCTTCTTGTAATGGAGGCTCCAGAACTGGATGCAGTACTCCAGGTGAGGTCTCACCACCGTGGAGTAGAGGGGGAGAATCACCTCCCTCCACCTGCTAGCCACACTTCTCCTGCTGCAGCCCAGGCTCTGGTTGTCTTTCTGGGCTGCAAGTGCACACTGCTGGCTCATGTTGAGCTTCTCGTCCAGCAGCACCCCCAAGTCCCTCTCCTCAGGGCTGCCCTCCAGCCACTCACTGCCCAGCCTGGATTTCTGCTTGGGATTGCCTCGACCCAGGTGCAGGACCTTGCACTTGGTCTTGTTGAACCTCATGAGGTTGGCTTGTGCCCACCTCTCCAGCCTGTGCAGGTCCCTCTGGCTGGCATTGCTGCCACACAGCTTGGTGCCATCAGTAAACCCACTGAGGGTGCACTTAGTGCCACTGTCCATGGCACCGACAAAGGCGTTGAACAAGACTGGTAAGCCATGCTTATAGCTGGCTTGTGTTAATTTCTCCCATGATGTTAAAATTAATGTGTTTATTTGTATCAGTTGATGTGTTTATAAGAGTGAGACACTATCTTGTCCTAGGCTAGCTAATATGGTTACAAGAAATGGCCAAGATTTTAGGTACAAAAGCCTCCACTATAACTGAGGAATAGAGCTGAAACACACACATGCAAAGCACATGTTAGAAACAGGTGACCTGAAATTAACCCAGTTGCTTCTTGACTGCATTCCTCCTTAAAAACTAGAGCCCTGGTACATTCAGATAATAGGGCTGCAGTGGCAGACACATGAAGTCTGTTACCTGCAAAGGAGCCTCTCTGTGACTCCTGAATGCTCTCCAGAGTGCTCAGGAAAAATTAAATGCTGAAATTAGGCGATTTAAACCTGGCTTTTTATAGCACTTAGGGTGCATTATGCTTCAGTTTAATTTTGGTTGCCCATTGTGTCCAGAGAAGGGTGATGAAGCTGATGGAAGGCCTGGAACACAAACCCTAGGAGGAGAGGCTGAGGGAGCTGGGGGTGTGCAGCCTGGAGAAGAGGAGGCTCAGGGATGACCTCATTGCTGTCTACAACTACCTGAAGGGAGGTTGTAGCCAGGTGGGGTTGGTCTCTTCTCCCAGACAACCAGCAACAGAAGAAGGGGACACAGTCTCAAGTTGTGCTAGGGGAGGTCTAGGCTGGATGTTAGGAGGAAGTTGTTGGCAGAGAGAGTGATTGGCATTGGAATGGGCTGCCCAGGGAGGTGGTGGAGGCACTGTCCCTGGAGGTGTTCAAGGAAAGCCTGGATGAGGCACTTAGTGCCATGGTCTGGTTGAGTGGCTAGGGCTGGGTGCTAGGTTGGACTGGATGATCTTGGAGGTCTCTTCCAACCTGCTTGAGTCTGCAGTTCTATGATTTTGTTAGTTCTCTGTTAGCCAGCAGAAATATCCTCTACAACTACTCATAGTACTTTCATCTAATAAACGTTAACTTAACTATTGCACTATTGCCTTTATCTTAATTACAGAATGCTATAAGGCTTTTCACTCATTGCAGGTTCAGCATATTATGCATTTCAATGTCTTGCCACAAGGATTTGTTCTAGAGATCATACATCAACAGGAGAAAAAAATACAGTTTGGGTTTTTATTTCACTGGGAACACTTTTCTTTCAGAAGAAGCTGATTTTGCATCCCTAGAAAAGAAGTAAAGGAAAAAGAAAACATTTTCTCTTAGCTCAGGGGCACAAAGTTGGTTTATCTGATATGTCCTAGAGATCATACATGAACATGGGAAAAAAATATAGTTTGGTTTTCTTTTTTTTCACTTGAAACACTTCTGTTTCAGAAGAAGCTGATTTTGCATCCCTAGAAAAGAAGTAAAGGAAAAAGAAAACATTTTCTCTTAGCTCAGGGGCACAAAGTTGGTTTATCACAGCAACATTTGCTGTGATAGTGCTCAGAAATTCTGTATGCATACGCAGCAGCATTTGGAAAAATGGCTGCTCAGAGCCACAAATCTGTACTGAGATCTCACTGTGGTAGCATAGCTTTGACTTTTCTTTCTTCCTAGCACACTAAAATATTGTGTGCTCTAATACTGCCTCCAGCTCAAATGGTTTCTTATTTCATTTTCCAGGTTGGAAAGCAGAGGAGGGGAAGAAATACAGTTGGGCAAGATCCTGCTTTAATAAATGTAATCCTGATTATCTGACACTTTTACACGTTGATTTCAGTGGCAAAGCTGGAGCTTGCTGAGGATGGCTTGCAGGAGGGTAGCAGTGTCAGGGCCACCCAGCCTGGTGCAGGGCATCCTGCAGCTGAGCTGAATTCACTGTGGCAAAATGGAGGGATGTATTCATAGCAGTGTGCAGAAATCTCATCAAAGCAGCAGCCTGGTTCTCATGGTAACCAGGATTTCCATATACTGCAGGGCTACACATAGTCTGACATCACTTTGCTGCAGGGAGGATTTCTGTGCATACTCAAGGGCTAGATTAAGCCTTTTGTACATCAAGAATTCGTGTCCAGTTGTGTGACTGCTGGTGTGTGGCTTTCCTTGTGTGAAAGGGAGAAGACAAGGGAGAGAAAAGAGGAAGCAACATTTTAGTCCTCTAGGTAGACATAGAAATAATCCTGACACAACCAACTTTGCATCTTTAGTTTGCAGCCCCTTTTACAAAGCAGTAATATCTTGCTCAACTGGGAGGGAAGAAGGATGCTAGCAGCTTCTTTAGGCATATTCAAAATTGGTTTGCTCATCAGAACATACAGAAATGTATTTACTGAACGTTAGGTGATGCAACAGCAGATTCTAGCAGGGAAAGACTGTAATGAAGATGTGCTATTCATTATGCATGATACAGTGACATCTGGTGTAAGACTTGTTGTGCTGTGTGCTGCAGTTCCCGGTTAGGAAGACAGTCCTGTAGTGTTATCAGTCTACTGTGGAGCCCAGTGAGAGGTCTTCTTGTCCCTGATATAAGATGTATCATACTTATGTGGTGTCTTCTAGGGACCAGGTTATTCACTTCTGTGTATGTTTTCTGTCCTGTGGAATTACAAGAGAGTGTGAGATGAAATCTCAAGGGACATTTCCCCTTTTCTAGTCCTTTTTATTTTGTCAGATAGTAACACCAACTCTGAACTGAAACCATTTCTCATACAGCTCTTTTGGATGGAATTCACATGAATAATTTTGAACCCTTCCACTTGCAAAGCTTGACTCTGTGTTTACTTGAACTCTAATACATGGAGGGGCTGCAGAGCTACAGCAGATACCAGTTATAATGCAAAGATGAAGGTTTTTCCTGTTCCTCCTTACAAACTCTGAGACCAGTGCTATTCAATATATCCATCAGTGCTCTGGATGAGGGCATGGAGTGCACTGTCATCAGGTTTGCTGATGGCAGAAAACTGGGGGAGTGGCTGACACGCTGCAGGGTTGTGCAGCCATTTGTCGATACTTAGACTGGAGAGCTGGACAGGGAGAAAGGTAATGAAATGCAGAGTCTTGCACCTGGGACAGAACAACCCCAGGACCAGTATAGGTTGGGGACTGACCTGCTGGAAGGCAGTGAAGGGGAAAAGGATCTGGGGGTCCTAGTGGATGGGAGGATGACCATGAGCCAGCAGTGTGCTCTTGTGGCCAAGGCCAATGCCATTCTGGGGTGTATTAGAAGGGATGTGGTTAGTAGGTCAAGAGAAGTTCTCCTTCCCCTCTACTCTGCCCTGGTACTCTCTCATAGGGAGTACTGTATTCAGTTCTGGGCCTCTCAATTCAAGAAGGAGAGGGAACTGCTTGAACAAGTCCAACACAGAGGCACGACAATTATTATTGTCTTTCTTATGAGGAGAAGCTGAGAGAGCTGGGTCTCTTTTGTTTGAAGAGGAGGAGACTGAGGAGCACCTTCAGTAATCTTTATTGTGCCAGGGAAGTCTAGGCTGGGTGTTAGGAGGAAGTTCTTGCCAGAGAGAGTGATTGGCATTGGAATGGGCTGCCCAGGGAGGTGGTGGAGTCACCATCCCTGGAGGTGTTCAAGAAAAGCCTGGATGAGGCACTTAGTGCCATGGTCTGGTTGAGTGGCTAGGGCTGGGTGCTAGGTTGGACTGGATGAGCTTGGAGGTCTCTTCCAACCTGCTTGATTCTATGATTCTAAAGATATGTAAAGGGTGTGTGCCAGGCTCTTGTTGATGATGCTCAATGACAGGACAGGGGCAATGGGTGGAAGTTGAAGCATAAGAAGTATTATGTAAACATGAGGCAAACTTTTTTAACTCTGAGGGTGATGGAACACTGGAACAGGCTGCCCAGGGGGGTTGTGGAGTCTCCCTCTGTGGAGATATTCAGAACCTGCCTGGACACATTCCTGTGTGATCTGGTATAGGTGATCCTGCTCTAGCAGGGGGGACTGGAATGGGTGACCTTTCGAAGTCCTTTCCAGCCCCTGACATTTTATGACAAGTGAGACTTGTGAGATGTATCGATACAGTTTGACTCAGCCAGTGGCTGAGCTCCAACATGGTCTGCTCACACAAGCTCCCACACGGGAAAAGCAAACCCAGGGAAAACAGAACAACAACCCCAAATCCCTACAGATTTAGATAAGGACAATTTAATGGAACAATAAAAAAAAAAAAAAAGTAAAGGTTTTGTGTTTTGTAGCAAGAAAGAAGGTCAGCAAAAGCAGAAGCAAGCCAGCCAGCAAGTGACACCCCAAGCCAGCAGCCAGCAAAGTCAAAGTGACCAACACCCCAGATCTGGAAGACGACGAAGCCCCTGGAAACAGGAAGCCTCTCACATTACAATCTGAACTACAAACCCCATTATCCTTAGTTCCAGGGAGACCTTTCTTTATGCATGATGTCAGCATGGCATTGAATATCTATTATCTGGTTCAGCTGTCTGTCGTGATTGATGCACTCTTTCAGCTGAAATCTGCTGGCAGCTGCAGACCCTCCCTCCACCATCTGCCAGGCTCTGCTCACTGTGGTGCATTTCTGTGCCACACCAGCTTGGCAGTGATTGTGCTGCCCCCTGCCTTGTGAGTCCATCCAGCTGAAATGGAACATGGACACACAATCACAAATCTAATTATAAGCATCCTTTCCTGGTCACCTACATGTGGGGAGGGAAAACAAAACAAAGGGATTAAAATGAGGAGATATTTTAACTTGTGAATTCTTTCCACGGGGGCAGCATCTGGTGAATGTGGAAAATTAAACCAGTGGTTACATAATGCCTTAATAAGAGAGCTTGCTTTGAACTGGTGTCACCCTTCAGAGATTGAAAGCCTGGATGAGGCACTTAGTGCCATGGTCTGGTTGACTGGCTAGGGCTGGGTGCTAGGTTGGACAGGATGATCTGGTTGATTCTACGATTCTGTGATTCTATGAATGTTGATGCTAGAAATATCTTCTCAGAAGCATCATCTTTAAGACTGTGACCCCTACTGGAGTCCTTCACTCTGAGAAGAAAAAGCAGATGGCATCTTCAACATGTGGCTATACTGAAACAGTGCAGGGCCACCAGGAATGGTTTAAAAAGTAATATCTGAGCTCTGCTTTGCAATCTGTAGATGCTGAGTATTCACTGTCCCTCTTGTACCTTAGAGGGAGCAGATTTTTCTGGCACCCACTGTTAACAATGAAATCAAATAAATAGCTTCTTTAAACAGCCTCTGTGTTGCTTGGCACAGTAAATCCTTTGCTTCCTTTATTCCAAATGGATCCAGAAACGCATTAATGATTAATAATAATTTTCTATTCAATTGCATAAGTACACTGGGAAATATTTATCACACAGGTAGGAGCAGCCCTTACTAAGGAGACTGTGGCATGAGAGAGTTAATAGATCCCTCCCCACTCTTCTCCATATAGGTTTTAATCACTCTAGGACATTTTACTTGTATGTAATAGTGCTGTACAAGGATGTGTGTCATTTATTCTGGTGTAATCATAAATCGATTCCTATGTCACACCTAGAATTTGCAAGGATGTGCACAATCTGCAGGAATCAGTATTAACCTCTAGATGGCATTATCCTGTGGACGTGATGGTCAGATGCACAGTCTAATACTAGCGAGTTAGAGAGCAAGAGTGAAACAGTGGGAAAAGAGTTGAAGACCAAAATGTTCATTAAAAGACAGAATGTGTGAGAAGGAAATATTCATAGCATCATAGAATCTCACACATTCTATTGATGTGCTCCTTTTATTTTTTTAATACTTTTTTTTTCTTTTCCTTTTTCTTTCTCTTTTCCTTTTCCTTTTTCTTTCTCTTTTTCTTTTTCTTTTTCTTTTTCTTTTTCTTTTTCTTTTTCTTTTTCTTTTTCTTTTTCTTTTTCTTTTTCTTTTTCTTTTTCTTTTTCTTTTTCTTTTTCTTTTTCTTTTTCTTTTTCTTTTTCTTTTTCTTTTTCTTTTTCTTTTTCTTTTTCTTTTTCTTTTTCTTTTTCTTTTTCTTTTTCTTTTTCTTTTTTTTTTCTTTTTCTTTTTCTTTTTCTTTTTCTTTTTCTTTTTCTTTTTCTTTTTCTTCTTCTTTCTCTTTTCCTTTTTCCTTTCTCTTTTCCTTTTTCCTTTCTCTTTTCCTTTCCCTTTTTCTTATTTTCCTTTTCCTTTTCCTTTTCCTTTTCCTTTTCCTTTTCCTTTTTCTTCTTCTTTTCCTTTTTATTTTCTTTTTGTTCTTCTTTTTATTTTCCTTTTTGTTCTTCTTTTTATTTTCCTTTTTCTTCTTTTTCTTTTTCTTCTTTTTCTTTTTTTTCTTATTCTTTTTCATTTTCTTTTTCTTCTCATTCTTATTTTTCTTTTTCTTCCTTTTCTTTCTTCTTCTTCTTCAATGGACTACTGGTTTCTCTGCTGTACAGAGAACCTCTTCATATACTTTAAATACCAGCTGAGACTTTTTCTTATTCTTTTTCCTTTTCTTTTTCTTCTCATTCTTCTTCTTCTTCTTCTTCCTTTTATTTCTTCTTCCTTTTATTTCTTCTTCTTCTTCTTCTTCTTCTTCTTCTTCTTCTTCTTCTTCTTCTTCTTCTTCTTCTTCTTCTTCTTCTTCTTCTTCTTCTTCTTCTTCTTCTTCTTCTTCTTCTTCTTCTTCTTCTTCTTCTTCTTCTTCTTCTTCTTCTTCTTCTTCTTCTTCTTCTTCTTCTTCTTCTTCTTCTTCTTCTTCTTCTTCTTTTTAAATGGACTACTAGTTTCTCTGCTGCACAGAGAACCTCTTTATATACTTTAAATACCAGCTGAAACTTAATAGGAGCATTATGTAGCCATGATAGCCAAGGTTCTAAGACAAGCAACCTGTTTCAATAGGAGCAGAAAGTTGACGTTGTCAAGCTCTCTTTCAGGCCTGATAAAGAGAGCAAACATTGAACTAAGTGGTTAGTAATTGCTCTGAATGTCACTGAATTATATTAATTAGCTGGGCAATGCTGAGTCTGATAATAACAATAGCAAACTAGGAAGCCAGCAAGGGAAAGAATGCCTGTGTTCATGCTTATCTAAAAATGGATGCTGCTCCCAGCACATTTGAGCTATAAATAGGATGCAAAAACGTTGAGGAATTTGAAACATGTAAAATAGGAAGGAAATTCTAGCAGACCATCAAAATCATCCATACCTTTGTCCAGAATTTCACTTATCTTGTCTTGTTATACATGTTAGTAAGCAAACTAATCCTCCAAAAGTTTAAGGCTGAATTCTGGATTTTTTTCCCCCCTAAAACCTTAGCTTTTTAAGAAAAAAAGACTCCTTTTTTTTTCCTAGTGCACCATTTGATCTAATAAAAGATTTTACCTCTTTCTAGATGCTAATTCTATGAAGTGATGGGCTGAAAAAGAAGGAGATGGTGTCTACCTTTACACCGTGGACATAAATCCTAACATGACCACTGCTACCTACAGACACCTACTCAAGTCAGAACTACTGCTTTTCACATGTGTGTTATTAATGAGCACAGCCATTTCTCATGTTTCCAGTCTAGTTCACAGTCATGTGGGTAAGTACCACTCAGCTGCATACAAGAGGGGAGACCAGCTGATTTGTGAAGGCTTTCTTAGCCTTAACTGGGTAGGTTTATGTTGTATTTCCAAATCAAGAATCATTTAAATGCACACAAGCAGCTCTGATGAAACACAGATTTGCTGCTGCTGCTGCTGCTTTGGTAAGAAGAATCTCACTTGAAAATGGAAGATGTTGAACCTGAAGAGAATATGGCCTTGCAAATTCTCTTACCCAAGGGGAAATGAGATAAAATTGAATGTCAAGGTCATCATGGCAAACAACACATCCCTTGCAGAAAATGGAAATGCTACTGTATGTATACCCTGGGGGGGGGGGTTTATGTTTTAATGAGGCTTTTTAATTTGATTTTTAAAGGTATTTTTATATGTTGATTTCCAGTCCACATGACAACAGTAACAGCTGAGGTGTGTAGCTGAGTTTTACATCAGCAGAAATAGACTCTACTGATACTGCAGCTGTGCTGGTATAGGCCATTTGCTTGGAACAGAGGATGGTGTGACAGTTGCTATGGCAACCTGATCTTGCTGCAGAGCAGCCAAAGGCTCTCACACACTTCTCATTATGCTTCATCAGTGAAAAATGGTGATGCCTGCAACAAAATATCAATGAATGCACTTAGTTTAATAATTAAATTACATTTTAAGACTGTTTCTTGGTATGTCATTGTGCCAAAATAGATTGTCACAGAAATAATACAAGCCAACAGTCCACATGGTGTTTTCCAGGTTTGGTTCACCAATGTGATACAGGGAAATCTTTGTATTGCAGCAATGGCAGAGGGATGCATGAGAAAATCATGTGGTGACACTGAGCTTATTAGACTGTATTCTAGAGTGTCTCTTTTTTATTCTATGTCAGTCAGTGTGACCCAGTACCAGGAAAGGTCATCCAGAGTGCCACGATGAGGTGCTGGAACATGTCCAGAGAAGGGCAACAAAGCTGGTGAGGGGCCTGGAACACAAACCCTATGAGAAGAGGCTGAGGGAGCTGGGGGTGTGCAGCCTGCAGAAGAGGAGGCTCAGGGCAGAGCTCATTGCTGTCTACAACTACCTGAAGGGAGGTTGTAGCCAGGTGGGGTTGGTCTCTTCTCCCAGGCAACCACCAATAGAACAGTGGTTGAGAACAGTCTCAAGTTGTGCCAGGGTAGGTATAGGCTGGATGTTAGGAGGAATTTGTTCACAGAGAGAGTGATTGGCATTGGAATGGGCTGCCCAGGGAGGTGGTGGAGTCACCATCCCTGGAGGTGTTCAAGAAAAGCCTGGATGAGGCACTTAGTGCCATGGTCTGGTTGACTGGCTAGGGCTGGGTGCTAGGTTGGACTGGATGATGTTGGAGGTCTCTTCCAACCTGCTTGATTCTATGATTCTATGATGCAGCACACAGATGACAGCCAAGTGATCATGCCCAGTCAGCACAAGTTTACCAATGACAGGTCCTGTCTGACTTATCTGATCTCCTTCTACAATAACATAATCCAACTAGTGGATGAGAGAAAAGCCATGGACATGTAAATACATGTAACTATATTTTGTATATATGCTTGTAAATTGAGCTTGCTGTAAAAATACAGCTTTATCATACTTCCAAGCCATCTGAGTCTCTCTGGTATATTCCATTTGGCGGGGGGGAGGCAGGGGAAGTTCCCAACCCACCTCAGTGTACACATGAAAAAACCTAGATTAAAAAACCCTCGTGTTGCAGAAGAAGTTCTGTCCTTGTAAAATGGCAGCTGATAAATAGAAAACAGACTCTTGTGCCATAGCCAAGTCTTTGTTAGTCATGAGCAGATGCCACACCAACAGCCCAGGGACTTTCATGGAACTGCTATGAATATGTTCACAGCAGGAGAGGATGGGCAACATGCTGTTAAAATGCTGCTTCCCAAACCCCAGGACTACTATAGTGCTTTTGAAGTGTATGCCTTAATTCAAAGGTCTGAGGGAAATCACTTGTTATTTAATATGGGAATTTCTAAGATTACACTTGTGATGGTTTGGGTGTTCCCTGCCCCCACACACTTAGAAATCACCCAGACTAGGCTCAGCCAGCTCTGGAAATAGGAATGAAGCTTATATTTACAGCTGGCACAACATACAAGCAGATATTTACAGTGTACACAGTTATAGACAGAAATAGACAAGGTAAAAGGTAATACAGGAACACAACAGCCCTCCCAGAAAACTGAGTCCCCAGAGGGGCTCTCAGCCACCCCTGCACCTTCCCCCTACCCCTCTCAACCTTACCCCTGTCCCAAGGAAGAATGAAGGTTCGGCCAGGGGGTTAGGAAGCAAAGTGGATTAGTCCAAAAAGGAGGGTGAGGTTAGGGAGAGAGATGCAGCTCAACCAGTTCCCCAGCAGCAGCCCAAGTGAGAGTGGTTATCTATGTTTTTATTTCTTGTTCCTATATATCTCAACAAGCCTATGAGTAAAGTAGACATCAGCCTTGTTTTCCTTTCACAGCCTGTAATCTAGTTCTTCTCACCAAAACCTTCTAGCCTGCTTCACACTAGCACAATACTGAATACTGAACATGTTATTTGTTAGTGATATGGGACTCTGTACTTCTCCCACCAGTGATTAGACATAAATGGGCAGATCATAGAATCATAGAATCATAGAATCAAGCACGTTGGAAGAGATCTCCAACATCATCCAGTCCAACCTAACACACAGCCCTAGCCAGTCAACCAGACCATGGCACTAAGTGCCTCATCCAGGCTTTGCTTGAACACCTCCAGGGATGGTGACTCCACCACCTCCCTGGGCAGCCAATTCCAATGCCAATCACTCTCTCTGGGAAGAACTTCCTCCTAACATCCTCTCTAACAGCAAATTTGCACTCAACTCTTTTCAATCATATGCCAGGCATCTCAGTTAAAAAAGGAAAGGAAAGGAAAGGAAAGGAAAGGAAAGGAAAGGAAAGGAAAGGAAAGGAAAGGAAAGGAAAGGAAAGGAAAGGAAAGGAAAGGAAAGGAAAGGAAAGGAAAGGAAAGGAAAGGAAAGGAAAGGAAAGGAAAGGAAAGGAAAGGAAAGGAAAGGAAAGGAAAGGAAAGGAAAGGAAAGGAAAGGAAAGGAAAGGAAAGGAAAGGAAAGGAAAGGAAAGGAAAGGAAAGGAAAGGAAAGGAAAGGAAAGGAAAGGAAAGGAAAGGAAAGGAAAGGAAAGGAAAGGAAAGGAAAGGAAAGGAAAGGAAAGGAAAGGAAAGGAAAGGAAAGGAAAGGAAAGGAGTTAAAGTTTTATCTATGTGCAAACAAGATTCATTTTTGTTATCATTCTCACACATGAAAGCTCCACAGACACGCTTATCTTCCATGTAACTTTTGTGAGACATCAAATAGCCCTTTTAATATACACTGAGACATTCCAAGACCTCTCTGAAGTTCAAGCTTTCACATCTAATAACTCCAAAACTTAGAAATCCATTTGTAGAAAGTCTGCCTTGTTCTTCTGCTCGAATCAATTAGTGTCTCTTCCATCAGACACATTGGTGGGGAGCACTATGGGGAACTGGTCAGCTTCTACTTTGACCAGATCACTTCATACGTAAAAGAAGGTCGTGGAGCAGTCCTGAACACAGGAATGATTCAGAATTCTGGGAAATAAACAGCCACTTTATGTTGATTTGGTTTTGTGTCCAGCTGTGTCCTGGGCTGCAGGAAGAGAAGCGTGGCCAGCAGGGCAAACGAGGGGATTCTGCCCCTTTACTCATCAGACCCCACCTGGAGTACTGTGTATAGTTCTGGAGCCTCCTCTTCTGCAGGCTGCACACCCCCAGCTCCCTCAGCCTCTCCTCACAGGGTCTGTGTTCCAGGCCTTTCACCAGCTTTGTCACCCTTCTCTGGAGAACATATTCTTACATTTCATATGTAATCTTCTTTTCATTTGGTGAACAATCTTATTTCTTCTTTACCAAGAGAAGAAATGAGTAGCTTAACCCACTCCCTTAGGCTGAATACAGGTATACTTAAATGCAGGAAGAGACTCAGTGGATATTCTTGGTCTGAAAAATAATCCTTCCACGTGCTGTACATCTGGACTAGAAAAGGAATCTGCGTGGACAGCTACTCCTAAGAGCTTCAGATATTGTAGGGAGAGTAACCATTCTGTACATGTTGAAAGAGCTACAGGCTGGGGTCGGAGTGGCTGGAGAGCAGCCAGACAGAGAGGGATCTGGGGGTGCTGATTGATACCCACCTGAACATGAGCCAGCAGTGTGCCCAGGTGGCCAAGAGAGCCAGTGGCATCCTGGCCTGCATCAGGAATAGTGTGGTCAGCAGGAGCAGGGAGGTCATTCTGCCCCTGTACTCTGCACTGGTTAGACCACACCTTGAGTATTGTGTTCAGTTCTGGGCCCCCCAGTTTAGGAGGGACATTGAGATGCTTGAGCGTGTCCAGAGAAGGGCAACGAGGCTGGGGAGAGGCCTTGAGCACAGCCCTACGAGGAGAGGCTGAGGGAGCTGGGATTGGTTAGCCTGGAGAAGAGGAGGCTCAGGGGAGACCTCATTGCTGTCTACAACTACCTGAGGGGAGGTTGTGGCCAGGAGGAGGTTGCTCTCTTCTCTCAGGTGGCCAGCACCAGAGCAAGAGGACACAGCCTCAAGCTATGCCAGGGGAAATTTAGGCTGGAGGTGAGGAGAAAGTTCTTCCCTGAGAGAGTCATTGGACACTGGAATGGGCTGCCCGGGGAGGTGGTGGAGTCGCCGTCCCTGGAGCTGTTCAAGGCAGGATTGGACGTGGCACTTGGTGCCATGGTCTGGCCTTGAGCTCTGTGCTAAAGGGTTGGACTTGATGATCTGTGAGATCTCTTCCAACCTTGGTGATACTGTGATACTGTGATACTGTGACACTGTGAAAGATCAGTCAGAAAATCTTCAGCTTGTAATATGTTAAGCTCAGGTAAATCAAAGTTTCACCTCTTCTGTTAAGCGAAAGTATTGTTATGAATGTCTTATCTGAAATGCTAAGTGTGCACAGAAGAGTTCAGTACTCAAAATCCCTTTTCTGTCTTTGTTTTGTTGTTTTGTTGTTGGGTTTTTTTTGTTTTGCTTTGTTGTGGGGTTTTGTTTGTTTATTTGTTGCTGATTAGGACTGAAATAATAAGTGCTGGAAAGCCATCATGAAAGGAAGGTCAGTCTTGTGCATCTGCAGTTCTATATTTGCACAGGTTGCTAGGCAATGTGAGAAAATCATATTTCTTTACTGCATGATTGTGTTTTCAGACATCAATTATTCAAACCAAATCCACAACTGCACTCAGTAACACTGTTCAGTGCAATTACTTTTCACTAATGTTACTAATTCTTGATAAATGGAGGTAATTCATATTCTGTAGTCTTCATTTCCTTCAAAATGGGTGGGACCCTTCCCAGTGGAGCCTTCCCCCCTCACTTCACAGAAGAGCTAATATTTCTTCTATAATACCATCATAAAAATATCTTTTTATCTCTTGGAATGTAGGAAATTGGTTACTTTCTTATGCTTTTGATTTGGCAGCCATTGACTGTTTGGGTTAGGGTTAAGGCAGAGGCCAATGGGATGAGATTTAACAAGACCAAGTGCAGGGTTCTGCACTTTGGCCACAACAACCCCAAGCAGCACTACAGGCTGGGGACAGAGTGGCTGAGAGCAGCCAGGAAGAAGGGGACCTGGGTGTACTGATAGATAGTAGCTGAAGATGAGCCAACAGTGTGCCCAGGTGGCCAAGAGAGCCAATGGCATCCTGGCCTGCATCAGGAACAGTGTGGCCAGTAGGATGAGGGAGGTTATTCCTCCTCTGTACTCAGCACTGCTCAGGCCACACCTTGAGTGCTGTGTCCAGTTCTGGGCCCCTCAATTCAAGAGAGATGTTGAGGTGCTGGAAGGTGTCCAGAGAAGGGCAACAAAGCTGGTGAGGGGCCTGGAGCACAAATCCTATGAGGAGAGGCTGAGGGAGCTGGGGCTGTGCAGCCTAGAGAAGAGGAGGCTCAGGGCAGAGCTCATTGCTGTCTACAACTACCTGCAGGGAGGCTGTAGCCAGGTGGGGTTGGTCTCTTCTCCCAGGCAACCACCAACAGAACAAGGGGACACAGCTTCAAGTTGCACCTGGGGAGGTCTAGGCTGGATGTTAGGAGGAAGTTGTTGTCAGAGAGAGTGATTGGCATTGGAATGGGCTGCCCAGGGAGGTGGTGGAGTCACCATCCCTGGAGGTGTTGAAGCAAAGCCTGGATGAGGCACTTAGTGCCATGGTCTGGTTGACTGGCTATGGCTGGGTGCTAGGTTGGACTGGCTGATCTTGGAGGTCTCTTCCAACCTGGTTGATTCTATGATTCTATGACTGTCATCATACATGGTCAGGTGAGTTATCAGATTTCAGGCACATGACCTCTCCCATTTTTTCAGTTAGTGTTGAAAGAAAAAGCATGGTTCTGGCTGGCACACAGGAGCTGTGAGCCATACTTCTGCTAGGGGGTGAGGAAAGCCTCTCAAAATATTTACAAGCTGTGATATCAAGGTATTGGGCCTGAGTTTTAGGATGAGGTTCTAAAAGAAAATTGAAATGCAAAGAAGAAAAAAGGTGACTCGAATTGAAGGAGGAAGATGCTGTCCACCAGAAGGCAGGGCTAGAAACTGCCTGCATAGATTTGAAAGCACAGTGACTCAGCAGAGCGCCTGGGGATATAAGCATGGTAGGTCAGAAGGTGAAAGAAGCTCCTTTACTGGCTCATAGTGTCACTTCTTATTACACATAATGGATGAACACGGAGAAGAACAAGATCTAGATGCTTTGAGGTCTTTGCTCCACTTCACAATTTGTGATTCTATTGTTGGCAGTCAGATTAATTTCTTCTGAAATCTCCAGAACTGTACTGATGAGGGAAGAACTGGGTTTAGGAATTACATTCTGATTTGCTGCCCCAAAGGATCTTTGTTTCTGTGACATTATGAACATTCAGAATATTTTTTAACTGTTTTTTTTTTCTGTTCAGTACAAAATACCACTTAGCATCTGGTCACAAGTGATCTTCTCTGGGGCTCATCTGGACGAGGGCATTGAGTCCAGCATCAGTAAGTTTGCAGATGACACCAAGCTAGGAGCAGGTGTTGATCTGTTGGAAAGTAGGAGAGCCCTGCAGAGGGACCTGGCCAGGCTGGATGGGTGGGCAGAGGCCAATGGGATGAGATTTAACAAGGCCAAGTGCAGGGTTCTGCACTTTGGCCACAATAACCCCAAGCAGCACTACAGGCTGGGGACTGAGTGGCTGAGAGCAGCCAGGAGGAAAGGGACCTGGGGGTACTGATAGATAGTAAGCTGAAGATGAGCCAGCAGTGTGCCCAGGTGGCCAAGAGAGCCAATGGCATCCTGGCCTGCATCAGGAACAGTGTGGCCAGTAGGACAAGGGAGGTTATTCTTCCCCTGTACTCAGCACTGGTCAGGCCACACCTTGAGTACTGTGTCCAGTTCTGGGCCCCTCAATTCAAGAGAGATGTTGAGGTGCTGGAAGGTGTCCAGAGAAGGGCAACAAAGCTGGTGAGGGGCCTGGAACACAAATCCTATGAGGAGAGGTTGAGGGAACTGGGCCTGTTTAGCCTGGAGAAGAGGAGGCTCAGGGGTGATCTTATTACTGTCTACAACTACCTGAAGGGGCATTGTAGCCAGGTGGGTGTTGGCCTCTTCTCCCAGGCAACCAGCAATAGAACAAGGGGACACAGTCTCAAGTTGTGCCAGGGTAGGTATAGGCTGGATGTTAGGAAGAAGTTCTTCACAGAGAGAGTGATTGGCATTGGAATGGGCTGCCCAGGGAGGTGGTGGAGGCACCGTCCCTGGAGGTGTTCAAGAAAAGACTGGATGAGGCACTCAGTGCCATGGTCTGGTTGAGTGGCTAGGGCTGGGTGATAGGTTGGACTCGATGATCTTGGAGGTCTCTTCCAACTTGCTTGATTCTATGATTCTATGATTCTATGACCAGTTCTCTTTAACGTCTTTATCACTAATCTGGATGAGGGGACCGAGGGCTCCCTCAGTAAACCTGCAGATGATGCCAAGGTGGGTGGGAAGGAAATCTGCTTGAGGGAAGGAAGGCTCTACAGAAGGATCTGGACAGGTTGGATCAATGAGCCAAGGTCAATAGTATGAGGTTCAACAAGATTGAGTGCCAAGTCCTGCATGCTATAGGCTTGAGGAAGAGTGGCTGGGAGACTGCCTGGCAGGACATGAGCTGAGGGTGTTAACTGGCAGCTGGTTGAACATGAGCCAGCAGTGTGCCCAGGTGACCAAGGAGGCAGATAATAGCCTGTCTTGTATCGGAAGTCCTGTAGCCAGCAGGAATAGGGAAGCAATTACCACTGGAACTCGTGAGGCTGCATCTCAAATTCTGTGTTCAGTATTGTTCAATTGTGTGCTCCTCACTACAAGAGAGACATTGTGTGTGCCAAGAAGGTCAAAGAAGTTGTTGAAGGGTCTAAAGCACAAGTCTTATGAAAAGTGGCTCAGGGAGCTGGGGAGGTTTAGCATGGAGAAGATATTCTTAATATCTTATATCAATATCTTAATATCTTATATCAATATCTTATATTAATTCTTAATAGAGTCAAATGCAAAAAAATAATGTTTGACCTTTGACAGTGATTGAGAGACAAAACTTCCACTTCATACAAGTAGAAGATGAATTTATTGATACAACAGCAGAGTATTTATACACTTACAGCTGCAAGCAGAATTTTCCATTATTAGCTCAAAAGCTACATTGCCATCTTGCCCAATATCCTCAAGACA
This sequence comes from Pogoniulus pusillus, assembly GCF_015220805.1. NCBI lineage: Eukaryota > Metazoa > Chordata > Aves > Piciformes > Lybiidae > Pogoniulus > Pogoniulus pusillus. The sequence continues at coordinate 20,428,894 of NC_087284.1, read as the reverse complement.
AGAGCAATATGTCATTTTCTTGTTCCTAGAACTACATCTGTTTGCTGTTCTCAGGGCTTTCTCCCTACTAGAGTCAGAGTGCTCCTATCTTGCACTAACAGTACAGAACTTCTCACTCGACTACCCAGGTGCCCCCCCCCCCCCCACATCTCCCCCTTTCTGTTTAACCACTGAAATTCTCTTCATAGATTGGATGCAGTGCTTTGCAGCAGTGATGTGTACTCAGCCATCTTCCTGAAGTGAGATGAATGCCTTATTCTTATCAGTGATTGCAGAGAGCTTCAGAGTGCCAGGTGCGTAAACGATAAGTTCAACACCTGCTACTACAGCAGCTTGCATAGCTCCATTAGTCTTATGGACTTGTGGCACTCAGTCCTGTTGGCTTTAACATATGGACTTGTGGCACTCAGTCCTGTTGGCGTTAACACATGGACTTGTGGCACTTAGTCCTGTTGGCGTTAACACATGGACTTGTGGCACTCAGTCCTGTTGGCGTTAACACATGGACTTGTGGCACTTAGTCCTGTTGGCTTTAACACATGGACTTGTGGCACTCAGTCCTGTTGGCTTTAACACATGGACTTGTGGCACTTAGTCCTGTTGGCGTTAACACATGGACTTGTGGCACTCAGTCCTGTTGGCTTTAACACATGGACTTGTGGCAGTCAGTCCTGTTGGCTTTAACACATGGACTTGTGGCAGTCAGTCCTGTTGGCTTTAACACATGGACTTGTGGCACTCAGTCCTGTTGATTTTAACACAGAAGCAAAGTGCAGATGAAAAAAGTATACTATAAAATGTTGTGGTTTATTTTGTCATCTTCATTTCTTGTCTTCATGCCTCCTAACCTGTCACATCTAACTTTGGAGTTTAAGACAGGCTATGTAAGTGGAAGTGGTTAGGGAATGTTTGGAAAACCTGTCAGAGTGGACCAAAGTACAATTCTATGGACATCTCAAGCATATTCTCTGTGTGGAAACACTGCATTGCTGTGTTGCACATTCTGATTAGAAATTATTCCAGTTAAGGAGGATAATGCTCAAATTCCCTCTCTTTCCTCCTTTTCCTCCTCCATCCCATCTGTTTCAGCTATAGAAATGCATCTTGGCTACTTTCTAAATAACACAAGTCTCCTGTATTACCCTTTTACACCAGGAAGGCCAGCAAGGTATTTTTAGCTTCTTGTTGCCAGATAAGATTTGACTTTATATATACTAAAGCCACGGAGGAATGAAAGGAACATTTTTTGTCTTCCACTGTTTAACTGATTAAGAGTAAAACTGGACTGGCAGTTTTTGTCAGATTGTGTGCTTATAACTTCAATAATTTTCAGAAGATTTTTAGAAATGAGAGGCATTTTTGTCAAGGAGAAACTCAGTTCTTGGTCTGGGCAAAATTAATTTTCTCTTTACTGGAGGTAGAGTAAAAGAAACTGCGGTGGTTTCTTGATTCACATGTGAGAATATCCATTCCTTCACTTGCAAGGAACTATTAATGAAGTCATCAAAAAAAGGCTCAAATGAAAATTAAATTGAACAGCATCAGAAACTTGAAGATAAAAGTGATTAAAAATGGGTACATTCATCTCTTCTGACCCACAAAACTTTACTAATAAAAGGCATCTACAAAGTGGAAAAGCAAATACTAACTTTAGCAAATCCTCTTCTGATGTTAATTTGAAATAACATTTCGAGTTAGGCAAGAAATTGAATGCATATAGATGTTTCCAGCCATTATTTTTTAGAATGCTATAAACCAAGAGCAGTTCCAAATGATAATTTATTTGTATAATCATTTTTCACTACAAATAATCTATAAGGGATATGGCACAATTGATTCTGATTTTCATAGTATCACATTTCAGATACACATAATGGTGTGTAAAACTCATAGATGCAGTTATTAGACACGAGATAATTAAGTTAGTGTGTGTGCTAGTTTGCAGAGGAGAGAGAGTCTTCAAGATTTGGCCAACATACTTAGATCTCAGTACTCCAACAAGAGTTATCTTGTGAGATTGGCTGCCAAGAAAGAGGATGGTTCTGAGGAGTTTAAGAGTGCTTTTAGGAAAGTTCTGTTTGTATGCCAGGGACAACCAGAACAACAAGAGGAAGAGGAGAAGGATGACTTCCAGGATTCCAATGATCCCCTCAGAGAGGTCAGGGAAGTTCATAGAATCAACCAGGTTGGAAGAGACCTCCAAGATCATCCAGTCCAACCTAGCACCCAGCCCTAGCCACTCAACCAGACCATGGCACTAAGTGCCTCATCCAGGCTTTGCTTCAACACCTCCAGGGATGGTGACTCCACCACCTCCCTGGGCAGCCCATTCCAATGGCAAATCATCCTCTCTGGCAAGAACTTCCTCCTCACATCCAGCCTAGACTTCCCCCAGCACAACTGGAGACTGTGTCCCCTTGTTCTGTTGCTGGTTGTCTGGGAGAAGAGACCAACCCCCACCTCTTCTAGGAACCAAACCTCTTCTAGGAAGACTTTGTAATAGACAATGCATATTTCTTAATTTCTGAGGTAATTCAACCTGGGTTTGATTCAGAAAAAGAGTAATGTTATTATTAATAGGACATGTATATTACTAAAATTATTTATTGATATTAATATGAAAATCTTGCCTTATTTACAGGGTCATTGTTCAGTTATGAAAGGTATTTACAATGGATATGCACAGTACATGTACACTATTTCACAGTTTAAGATACTTTAAGCAAACCAGAAAATGCAAACCAGTAGTCAAACTAGCAAGGAGTTTTCTCAGCAATATGCTGCTTGCCCACTAGGGGGAGACGCAACAGGATGCACAGCTGCCAAACAGGCAGTTAGGCACAGAGTAGATGCAGAGTATTTACAGAGGCTTTGCAGCAATTATTTACTCACTGATTAGTGTCTCCAGAAGCTGTCTGGGGCTACAATATAGACCAGAGATTACACAAAAGAAAAGTGAGTGCCATCCACATGGAACTTGTCCATGTGCAGGAGCATTGCTGTGGTATAGTAGCTGGTAAAGACACTGGGGAGCTTATGGGCACTTGGCTTGACAAGGGGCTGATGCTGGTTGCTGGCAGGGTTGTCTCATGGTTCCTCAGACTGGGCTGGCCAAGGCACAAGAGTGGTGGCTCTTAGGACTCAGGCAAGCAGTTTCAGACTCTGACTCTTGGCTTTCAGAGTTTCTCAGCCTTTTCAGGCTGTCCTGATGTCTCAGGATCTTGGAAGACAGCCTGGTTCTCTTGATGTGTTGAGGCTGCAATGAGGTCTGGGTGAGGAGCAGGCTCTCAGGCTGCAAGCAGCTTATCGCTTGCAAGGCTGCAGCTTTGTGCTTGCAGTGGTATAGCTCTCTGGGCATTTGGCTTACCCAAGCTTCATTCCCTTCTGCACAGCAAGGTGGCTTCTTGCTTATTGGTGGGACTTACAATGCATTATAGCTGACCACGGTTTCGGGGCAGCTTTCAGCAAAGACTACTTGTCTACGATGTGAAGGGTACTTGTGCTTCTTTTCTGGGTAAACTGAGGGACAACAAAGATTCCAGGTAGACAAGGCAAATTATTTACAGTCTGAGCTCGTATAAACAACTGCCTGAGAATTAATTTGGTCAATGGCAATTGAAGTGAACAAAGCAATTAACCAATGGAATGTCCTTTACTCAGATTTGGCATGAGCCTTCCACAAGTTGAGCATAGGCCAGGTCTGTGCACCTTGTTTACCACAAGGTATGGACATGGCCAAACATGTTCAGCAAACCCTTGTTTATCAGCCTTGCCTAGTCCTTTTGTTCAGCTTCTCACTTCCCCCCGAGCTCTGGAAAGAGGGAGAGAGGGTTTGTGCCTGGATATGCCAGGACTTGTTTGGGGTTTGTTTTGGGCTTATTTTGAGCCTCTTTGGCCTTTTCACCACAAGCAGTACCTTGATCTGTAGTTTCTATATAGTGTAATGTATAGAGAGGAAAACAACTCCTCCATTTGTATTTGTGTTTCTAATTGTTCTCTTCTTTATATGTGCAGCATAAATACACATGGGCTGTGAATGTCCAGAAGGCATTACGTATTTGGAAGAGGTTCTACTGAGACTAGGACCTCTGTGGTACTTCAGTGAGTTTATTTTCTAAGCAAGGCAAAGTGTGGGTAAACATATTAACTTCTGTTAGGTCATCTGTAGCTACCTTCACTTCTAGAAGTAATTACTCTTAATCTGTTGGCTATAAGAGCAGCCAGATGGAGGATAAGTCTGAGCAGTGGCTTTTCAGCTGATACATGGGTAGTAGCAGATGCAAGGACAGATGGTCTAAGGAATGGGAAGTGTGATGGCCAGCACGAATTTGAGGTAGTAGTGTTATCCCATGAGAGGAGACAAAAAGCCACCTAAGTTGTAAAATCACAGCTATGAAAGTGCTTCAAGTGTTAATTCAGGGAGCACTCCAAAGGCTTAGGCTTGGCCAACTTTTTAAAAAGGATTTCTGATTGATCAAGAGCTCTGCAATGTAGTCTTTTGAAGGTGATATGCCTGTACCAAGGTGAGAAAAGGCAGTGGTTCTCTGAACCATTGGAGTTTCAGTTCTCTCTGTTGCTATGAAATGTTGTCTGACCTTTCTCTCAGCTCGTGAAAGGTTCTGATGTGCAATTTTGTTCAGCTAGGCTTCCTTTTCATAGAATCATAGAATCAACCAGGTTGGAAGAGACCTCCAAGATCATCCAGTCCAACCTAGCACCCAGCCCTAGTCAATCAAGTAGACCATGGCACTAACTGCCTCATTCAGTCTTTCCTTGAACACCTCCAGGGATGGCAACTCCACCACCTCCCCAGGCAGCCCATTCCAATGCCAATCACTCTCTCTGTGAAGAACTTCCTCCTAACATCCAGCCTAGACCTCCCCTGGCACAACTTGAGACTGTGTCCCCTTGTTCTGTTGCTGATTGCCTGGCAGAAGAGACCAACCCCACCTGGCTACATCCTCCCTTCAGGTAAAAGTTGTGACTGATCACTCCACCACCCAAAGAGAAGCTACCAGTGCTTGTCTGAGGAATAGGTCATTCGGGAATGCAAAGTGATACTTGTTTAGAAACGTAGTAAAGAAGAAATCTTTCATATGTGGAGTGGGTGAGGACTATCTTGGAGAGGGACTGGTAAAAGCAAATTCTGTGGGTGTGATATGATTGCTTCATTAGGAATCCTGCCACTGAATAATGCAAGAATCTAAAAGTTCTAAATCTGGGGAAAATTAAAATATCTCAAGGATGAGAATATAATTAAATTAAGGCAAGAATGAAAGAATTCAGTAGCTGGAGTGGCACAGTAATCGAGTCCTCTGGGAAATTATTTTATTGAGATTGATAAATAATATCTAAAAGTGATTGAATCATGAAATAATTACACAGAGGAGCAATGCATAAAACTTTCTAAAGTAGAAAAGTATTAATGAGGTAAAAAAAAACCCCTGAGCTCATAAACAGATAATGTAATAAATCAGTTAATTACAGGGAATTAAAAATGCTGAAAATTAATTATGGAGACAGATATTCAGCAAATATATCTCTTCAATTATAGTATTAAAGTATGTCCAATATTAATTACAGACCAAATTAATCATAGAAGGAGCAAAGACTTCAAGTAAGTGACAACCAATGCAGTGGTGCATCTGAGGCTGACAATGGACTACCCTTTAACTCTCTGACAAAACTCAGGAGTGTAACTCAAGACTTCAAACCAGGTAACAGAAAAGATGGTAGATGATATTTATTGAAGCAAGACTGAGTTTTAAATCCTCTCTTAGCAAACTTGTGCCTAAATCAATGCAGAAAAGTATTAACTGCATCAACATATTTTAGGCATGAATTTTCAGTGAGATACAAGACATCACTCAAACCAAGCTACAGCATCTCTAAGATGCTTTGCAAGTTTTCTCTGAGCAGTTTGGCCTCTCATTTTGAGATAACTCAAAAACTCTGCTGTATATTTCTTGACTGAAGCACCACCAAGACCTTCTCTGGAACTAAAACTAGACTCATCACACCATCAGTGTGAGGTATGAGACATCACTCAAACCAAGCTACATCATCTCTAAGATGCTTTGCAAGTTTTCTCTGAGCAGTTTGGCCTCTCATTTTGAGATAACTCTCAAAAACTCTCTCTCTCTCCTGTGTATTTCTTGACTGAAGCACCACCAAGACCTTCTCTGGAACTAAAACTAGATTCATCACACCTTCCCCAAGAGTGATACATTCCAGAAAGAAAAAATACATCAGTGATACCTTGGCAGTGCCATTTTAATTGTTGTGGTCTTAGGATGCAGAATGACCAAGTGACATTATCAGAAATCAGACAAGTTACTGAGTGTATTCTATGGTATTATTCCAAATCTGTATGCAAAGTGATAGGTTGGACTGGATGACCTTGGAGGTCTCTTCCAGCCTGGTTGATTCTATGATTCTTTATTATCTAAAGGGCTCAGTGCCTCAATTTTTTCCTTATTTTTCAATATTATAACTTCATTTAGTGTATCTTTAATTATCCCTGTATGTCTTTACCTTATTTAGTATCTCTGTGTGATGGTTTGGGTGTTCCCCACCCCCCCCCCCCACTTTGGAAATCACCCAGACTAGACTCAGCCAGCTCTGGAAATTGCATGAAGCTTATTATTTACAGCTTAGCAGAATATATGAACAGATATTTACAGTATGTACAGTTATAGACAGAAATATACAAGGTAAAAGGTAATACAGAAGCACAACAGCCCTTCCAGAAACCTGAGTCCCCAGGAGGGGCTCCCAACTGCCCTTCCACCTTCCTCCCCCTACCCCTCTCAACCTTACCCCAGTCCCAAGGAGGAATGGAGGTTTGGCCAGGGGGTTAGGAAGCAAAGTGGATTGACCAGAGAGATGGCAGAGAGGTTAGAGAGAGAGATGCAGCTCAGAGCTCCCCAGCAGAAGTAGTGAGTTATCTATGTTTGGATTCTTATTCTCATGTCTCTCAGCAAGCCTATGAGTGAAGCAGACATCACCATTGTTTTCCTTTCACAGCCTGTAATCTAGTTCTTCTCACCCAAACATTCTAGCTAGCTTCAAACTAGCACACTCTGGTAAAGAAAGCTTGGGCATGTTTCTGAAAGCCAGAAGTGTGTCTTTATGACTAATAATGCACTTATTACTAATGCACTAATACTAATAAAAGACTTATTACTAATAATACACTTTATTACTAATAATACACTTGATTACTAATAACACACTCATTACTGTGGCTTTATTATTAATAGATTTTTCTTCATCTGAGTAGGTTAGAAATGATATGAAACTCTCACTTCATTTCCCCCTTCATTCCTCCTGTGCATATTCTTCAAGCTGATCACAATTTCTCTGTAGACAGATTCAGGATTAAAAGGGAAGTGGCTGTATTTGAAAAAATTTAAAGCTTAATAAACTAAATTGCTGGTAAAGTAACACTGGAGTAAGAATGAATGAATCTTTCACACAGCTCTTTTTGGTTTGGTTTGGTTTGTGGAGTTTTTGTTGCTTTTGTTGTTGTTGTCATTGGTTTTGGGTTTGTTTGCTTACTTTCCTGCAGTCCTAGCTAGTTTGGAGATATGAAATTTATGCTGCTAAAATCAATACCATTTATAGTAGTTTGAGTTCCTAGGATTAATCATTTGTAGGGATTGCATTCCATTTGCATGCCTGAAGGTTATTTCCAGTTAAGTGTGTTGGGGAGAACTGAACCAACATATTTGTCTCAATATCATTCCATGATGATAGCAATCAAAATGGTTGGACAGGATGTCTTGTTCTAAATTTTGCTCTGCAACTATAGCAACTGATAACCAAAAAAAACCCCAGCAAGTTCTTGGAGTAAAAACTAGAGCTTACTGTGCAAAACTGCAAGTTCAGTGTTGGTGAGTGTTGTAATGTCAGCTGGAGCTTACTGTGCAATGGCACCCAGAGGTCAATGGTCATCAGGGGGTCTTCAGATGGATAGAGTCCCCATATATGACTGGCAGATGCACAGTTTAGAGCCATGCAGCAAGCAAAAACCTTCAGGATGGTGACTGAGCAAGTCAAATGTGCTATGTAACTATGGCAACCAGCTGAGGAAGTGTGACCACACTTGATATTGGAAAGGCTGTAAAAATGCAAAAGCGCCTGCTAGAAGTTTGGAAGCTTTCCCCACCAAGACAAGGCAAGAGAAAACCTCACAGCAACTGTGAGATGTCACTGGATCCATGGCAGTGACTATTTTTGTTCCTTCATGTTTATCCTCTCTAAAAGAAACCCTCTCACTCTCTGTGGCCATCAGAGTGAGGCAAGTGTTTGCTGTAGAAAAGCAAGATGTGACTACATATTATATTGTCAATGTTTGGAAGAGGCACTGCATAGTTCAGAGATGTTATGTTACTGAAGACTCTTCTGTAAACACTTGAAGCTGTTCTCTTCATCCTCTTTGACGTTTTCTATGGCAAAGGTGTTTATAATGCATGCATAAACCTTTCTTGGAGATACTCCACAGAACCTGCAGAAGTGCCAGAGATCCTGCTATACACTGCTTTTCTCTCTCTCCAGAATATGCATTAGGCATTGTTTGGACACAGGCTGGAAGATCTGGCTTTAGACTTTAAGACACTAGGCAGGGCGTATTTTAATGACAGACATAAAACAGTGGCAAAGCTGGGAACGGTTACAGATGCTGCTGGTCTGAGCATTTGAAACTCTGAACATATCTCAAGTTAGCCAGGTGGGGTTGGTCTTTCTGCCAGACAACCAGCAACAGAACAAGGGGACACAGTCTCAAGTTATGCCAAGGGAGGTCTAGGCTGGATGTTAGGAGGAAGTTGTTGGCAGAGAGAGTGATTGGCATTGGAATGGGCTGCCCAGGGAGGTGGTGGAGGCACCGTCCCTGGAGGTGTTCAAGAAAAGCCTGGATGAGGCACTGAGTGCCATAGTCTAGTTGACTGGCTAGGGCTGGGTGCTAGGTTGGACTGGATGAGCTTGGAGGTCCCAGGTTTCTGGGAGGGCTGCTGTGTTTGTGTATTGCCTTTTAACTTGTGTATTTCTGTATATATTGTAAGTATCTGCTTGTATATTGTGCTATGCTGTAAATATAAAGCTTCATTCTAATTCCCAGCTCAGCTGAGTCTAGTCTGGGTGATTTTCTTAAGTTTAGGGAGGCAGGTAACACCTAAACCATCACAAATGAAGCTGGTGAAAGGTCTAGAGAGAGGTTTTATGATGAGCATCTAAGGGAACTGGGATTGGTTAGCCTGGAGAAGAGTTGCTTTCTACAACTACCTGAAAGGAGTTTGCAGCAAGTTGGGTGCCAGTCTCTTCCCAAGTGGTGAGTGATAGAACAAGAGGAAATGGCCTCAAATTGTGCTAGGGAAGAACAGATTGGATATTAAGAAAAGTGTTTTCTCTGAAATGATTGTAAAGCACTGGAACAGGCTGCCCAGAACAATGGCAGAGTGACAGTTCCTGGAGGTATTTAAAAGGCTTATAGACATAGTGGTTAATGACATGATTCAATGGTGGACTTGGCAGTTTAGGTTCATGGTTGCACTTGATGACCTTAAAGACTTTTCCAACTTTAATGATTCCATGTTTGTATGACTCTAACAATATTCCATGAAACATTTGCTCATTTATTTCCACTGAATGGTCACATGTAAACCAGGTAAAGTAATAAAAAGAATGGTCTTTTCATATGGAAAAGATGATTCAAACATTAGTTTTATATATAGAAAGTGCTGTGTTTCTGTGTTTGGTTTCAGATAAGTGCCATGATACCTTACAGTTGCTATGGAAACTAGACAGAAGCTAAGGGTTTTTTTTCTCTATGGTTGGGGGGGGGGGGGGGGAAACACTGAAATACACAAACCAATTAAATCTCAGTACTGCTGAGAAAACTTTACCTAGAAATGAGCTATCCATTATGTGGTCAATGCCTTTAATTCATCACTTGGAGGCATGTCTACGTGGGGGCACATCTGAGGAAACCTACAGACCTGGCTGACAGCTGGACTAAGCTGTATAGTCCATGGCCATGGCAAGGCTCATGAATTCAGATGTAGTTCTTGGCTATCTTGGGCTTCTAGATCATAGTCTCCTTGGCAAGTTTGTTCAATGGACAGGCTTAATTATGCTTATTTCTGCCTGCACCTGTCTATACAAAATGCTTCAAAGGTTCAGCTGGACTTTCAAGTTCTGAAATGGTTGGTCCTCTGAGTTACTGCAGCATTGCAGACATACCAAATACAGCCTTTGTTCAGCACCACTGGCTGCAGACACTGACACAGAGCACACAGGGGAAGGTTTACCAATCTCTGTAGTTACAAGCATGTCAGAAACTCATCAAATTGGTGAAATAACCAATCAAACATTTATCAGGTGCTCTTTGTGTATCTGCTTGGCTCCCCCAGCACCTCCAGAGCTACACAATGTCTGAACCTAGGATGCAGGAAAGGGAGTGATTCTGGTCACTTTTAATTTCCTGTTTAGCTGGGAAAAGCACAAAATATCTAATTACATCTGCTGTATTCAGGTTGCCCAGAATGCTGTTGAGCCTGATCTTGAATGTGTTCAAGAATGGGGCCCCAACTACTTCCCTGCGCAACCTGCTGCACTAGGCTCATGTTAAAGAACTTCCTCTTAATATCCAACATAAATCTACTCTTCTCTAATTTAAAACCATTCACAGAATCAACCAGGTTGGAAGAGACCTCCAAGATCAGCCAGTCCAACCTAGCACCCAGCCCTAGACAGTCAACTAGACCATGGCACTAAGTGCCTCATCCAAGCTTTTGTTGAACACCTCCAGGGATGGTGACTCCACCACCTCCCTGGGCAGCCCATTCCAATGCCAATCACTCTCTCTGGCAAGAACTTCCTCCTAACATCCAGCCTATACCTACCCCAGCGCAACTTGAGACTGTGTCCCCTTGTTCTATTGCTGGTTGCCTGGCAGAAGAGGCCACCCCCCACCTGGTTACAATGTCCCTTCAGGTAGTTCATTGCCCATCACCCTATCATTACAGGCCTTTGTAAACAATCCATTCCCAGCCTGCTTGTAGGCCACTTGCTGTCATCTGCAAACCTACTAACCATAGAATCAACCAGGTTGGAAGAGACCTCCAAGATCATCCAGTCCAACCTAGCACCCAGCCCTAGCCAGTCACCTAGACCATGGCACTAAGTGCCTCATCCAGGCTTTGCTTGAACACCTCCAGATGGTGCACTCAATTCCACTGTCTATATTATTGATAAAAACATTGAACAGTGATGGTCTCAGCATGGGCCCCTGAGGAACACCACCTGTCACTGATATCTATCTGTGCTTCAAGCCATTGACTACTACCCTCTTGTTATGATTTATGAAAACTAATAAACAGGAGATATTCACACAATCTTATGATTTACTATATATTAAGAAAAAAATATTTGGAGCTTATTAACTAGGTATGCGTGCCTGGTAGATGGTACATATTTACACAAGGGTATTTATAACACAGTAAAGAAACAATCTAGGAAAAATCTGAACTTGGAAATTAGGAGGAACAAGCAGAAAAATCTCCCTCGCGCAAAAGCTGCAATACCAGCTTTGGCCACAAGATGGCCCCCTTGTACTCACGGATAGAGTGAGCGCAGCTAAAGCTGTGCTGCGGCTGCCTGGAACCGACGTGCGGGGAGCGAGACCTCGCAACACGCAGTGTGAGCAGGAAAGGTATGTTCCCATCAGCGCTGAGTGACAGGCAGAGCTCCTCCTCCAAAGCCTTTGCACACCTTCACCTGGTTCAGGTAGAATATGTATGCTACAAAACCATGCATATTCAGTACAGGGGTAGGGTCATTACGATTAGTTCTGGGAATAGGAGGAGATATTGCAATTAATTCCTGGAACTAATTGCCATAATGTCCTACCTCTTCATGCATGCTCACTGCCACCTGGTGGTCGCCTTTTGGGGTCTTCGGGAGGAAGGCTGACCTCTTCCTCAGGCTGACCTCTTCGTCAGGCTGACCTCTCTACCTTTCGTCCACCTGGCATCAGTTGTGGGTCCCGTTCTTGGCTGGAGTCCCCAATGTCCTCATCTTTGAATACAGTATTCTTCTTCTCCATGAGAGTGATTCAAGACCCTCTCAAGCTTAACCCCCCTCCTTTGTGTTTATCTGATTGATGATGCTTTATATCAGTGATCACACAGTTAATGATTTAACTAGGCTGCTACACTCTCTGCTCCCTGTCCCTTTTCCCTATATCAGAACAAAGGGCTGTTGCCACTGAAGACAGCACAGAACACACATTGTCACTGCAGTCAGGAGCCCGCTAAAGAACCATGAACTTTCAAATCATCCCCTACTTACCACCTTTTTGCAAGCGAATCTGTCCACTGGCAGAAAGCACCAGGAGTTCAGCCATCCAGCTCCAAGTGTTGTACAGCATGTAAGCTGCACACACATTCTCAAAAAGGTAGTGCCTTGGTTATGTGAGCCAGGTGAGGCATGGGGCTTGATTCTTAGCCCCCAGCTACACTTACTGTCAGCCCATTGTCTGCTCCTTTGCCACACCCTGGATCCTGTAATGGGGAATGGGAAAGGGGAGTAGTGGCATAAGAGGTTTGATTTGTTTTGCCCCTTCTGGCACAGCTCTGGATTAGACCATGCAGCCAATTCCTTATCCACTGAACAGTCCACCTAGCACATCTGCATCTCTCCAACTTGGGAAGCAGGATGTTGTGGGTGACAATGTCAGAAGCCCAGATGGATGATATCCATTAGTCATCCCTTGTCTGCTGACATACCTTACCATAGATCATCTTGCCCAACACCCTTGCTAGTCTTACATAGTACACATATTGAAATCTCATTGTTAAATGCTTTGATCTCCTAGTTGACTACTGCTGTGTCCCACTATATGCTGATGACTTCCATTGGTCATCCCCTGTCTGCTGATATACCTTACCATACATCATCTTGTCCTGGATTTTCTGATGCTCAGTATATTTTGAGTGGAAGTCCATCATAGAATCATAGAATCAACCAGGATGGAAGAGACCTCCAAGATCATCCAGTCCAACCTATCCCCCAGCCCTAGCCAGTCAACTAGACTATAGTATGGTTAGTATATTTTTATGGAAGCTGTAGTAGCTGATTATTATGGATAATCTATTATAGTTATTTTTATCACAAGAAACAGTCAGAACTAGACCCAAGATACAATAATGAATTTCCTGTGAAGAAAGCATGTTAGTCTACTAAAATACTAGTGCTTTTTGTAAGCTGCACTGGTTTTCTGAATTTCTTAAAGGGGCTTCATTTTCCTAGGCATATAGATCATGTTTTCATGATGAAAAGTGGATTAAGATTGAAACCCTTTCTGTTTTAATTTTATTTGTACATGAGAAGTTATTTCAGAGAAATAGGATAACTGAAATAAGATAGCTGAAGACAGCTAATCTTTCACAGAATCATAGAGTCATAGAATCAACCAGGTTGGAAGAGACCTCCAAGATCATCCAGGCCAACCTAGCACACAGCCCTAGCCACTCAACCAGACCATGGCACTAAGTGCCTTATCCAGGCTTTGCTTGAACACCTCCAGGGATGGTGACTCCACCACCTCCCTGGGCAGCCCATTCCAATGCCAATCACTCTCTCTGCCAACAACTTCCTCCTAACATCCAGCCTAGACCTCCCCCGGCACAACTTGAGACTGTGTTCCCTTGTTCTGTTGCTGGTTGCCTGGGAGAAGAGACCAACCCCCACCTGGCTGCATCCTCCCTTCAAGTATCTGTAGACAACAATGAGGTCCCCCCTGAGCCTCCTCTTCTCCAGGCTGCACACCCCCAGCTCCCTCAGCCTCTCCTCATAGGGTTTGTGTTCCAGGCCCCTCACCAGCTTCGTCACCCTTCTCTGGACACCTTCCAGCACCTCAACTTATTAAAACAGAGTCAACATATTACTTTCAAGGCAATGCTACCATCTTGTGGCCTTTGTGTCCAATGACTGAAATCAAACTGTGCAGAAATACACCCCACATGAGGGTGTAACACTTCTCATTTTCTCTGTTATTAGCAGTATAAGACTCTGGAGGATGAAGCTTATGTATCTTTCAAAACAGGTCGTTTTGAATGAAGCAAATACTCGTTTGACTTCATGTATGACTGGCATAACAGAGACAGAATGATATACTAAGCATGACACCAGTGATTTGTAGAGAAGAATAGAATAGAATAGATTCAACCAGGTTGGAATAGACCTCCAAGCTCATCCACTCCAACCTAGCACCCAGCCCTAGCCACTCAACCAGACCATGGCACTAAGTTCCTCATCCAGGCTTTGCTTGAACACCTCCAGGGATGGTGACTCCACCACCTCCCTGGGCAGCCCATTCCAATGGCAGATTTCACTGATGTCTGCAAATTAGGAGGCCCTCAAAAAACTTACATTGTAGTCTATTTTTATAATCTGAGCCTTTGGGTTTTTTTCTAAGGGTCATGTTCAAAATAGTGTATGGGCTGCAGTGCTGAACTTCAGTCTCAGAACTCTGTGTAAGGCAGTTTTAGTGTGATCAGTGGAAGGATTAATGATCAAAACAAGAAGCAGCTACACAAGATGTAATTAAAGCTAGAACTCTGCAGCCTGGAAAAGAAATAACTAAGAGGGACATTAAAAAGAGGAGAAAGTGTACAGGTAGAACTCTTCAGCCTGGAAAAGAAATAACTAAGAGGGACATTAAAAAGAGGAGAAAAGTGTACAGGTAGAACTCTGCAGCCTGGAAAAGAAATAACTAAGAGGGACATTAAAAAGAGGAGAAAAGTGTACAGGTAGAACTCTGCAGCCTGGAAAAGAAATAACTAAGAGGGACATTAAAAAGAGGAGAAAAGTGTACAGGTAGAACTCTGCAGCCTGGAAAAGTAACTAAGAGGGACATTAAAAAGAGGAGAAAGTGTACAGGTTTTCACTGTATCTTTTTTTCTTATAGTAGAATTATGGAACATGAAATGAAATTATAAAGTAGTAAGTTGAGAACAAATGAAAGGATATAGTCTTGTCTAGAAATTTTAAGTCAGACATAGAACTCCTTCATGTAAGATGCTATCAATGGCAAAAGTCTAGATGGAGTCTAAAAGGATCCTGAACAGGTTTAGGAACAGAAATCCACTCAAAGTTACCCAGTGCTTAGAAATGATCTTTGTTTTAGGAAACATATGGAGGAGAAATGGATGAAGGTTGTAACAGGATTTATATTAGCATATGTATAAACATGTAGTTACTCTTCTATTCCATAGGCATCTGTCATTAATCAGTCTTGGCCTGACCCTCTGCAGATGCTCCTATGTTCTCATGTTTCTTTACCTTACATGTTCCTGCAGCCTTTTTGCCTCAAGGATTAATAGCATACATTTACAAGGCCTCCCTGCTTACTCTCTTATCTATTAGAGTGCAGTGGAAGTGAAAGATGTATTCTTCCTTTCTTTATGAGGCATCCAGTGTTACATGCCTGTTAGTTCCTATGCATCTAATGGATAGAGCCTGCAGCACAATTCTAATTAGGAATACATTCTTGACATAAATCATAGGAATTATGGAAGCATTTGAGGCTGCAATCAGGTCATAGGGCTCTGCCCTTTAATACTGCAGAAAACTATACCCTATAATTATCTTAATAAACTTATGACCTTAATAATCACATAATCGTTCCCTGTCAGAGCTAAACAGCTCTTCTGTCTCTGTTACTCTTACAGGCAAACTGCTCCACAACCTTCTTGCTTTGAAGCCTGCCTGAGCCCAACCCATTTTTTTCCCACGTCAGTACTGTTCTTGGATTTGAATAGTTTCTTTCCTTTCCAGTAGTTATCTTCTGCTGTTTAGGCAGAGAAGTATTCCTCCTTAGCTTTGTTGTGTTTGATTTTTCCCCATTTTATTCCATAAACTGAATCCTCTGTTCTCCTAAACATGCTGACATCTGGTTCATATTCATGTCTTCAGTTAATACTCCAGGTCTTTCCCTTCCTTGGGCTTCAGTGGAAAATTCTAGTTCTATGACAAATGCCTGACATCAAGCTCTAATTGCTTGTCCTGGTATCTTTCTCTGTAATGTCACCTTGTGATACTCCATTTCTGTTTCTTGCAGTTCCACCTTCTCAGTTGGTGATTATTCCAAGTGTTTTATTCTTTATCAAATCATTAACATCATAAAATATGCACATTAAAAAAATGTCTAATACTCCTGTTGTGTATTTCTCCATTTGTTCAATTCCTTCCCTGCAATATAAGTAATACATATTTATTACCATGTAATAAGTATGTTATGTAGCTTATCATAGAATCATAGAATCAACCAGGTTGGAAGAGACCTCCAAGATCAGCCAGTCCAACCTAGCACCCAGTCCTAGTCAATCAACTAGACCATGGCACTAAGTGCCTCATCCAGGCTTTTCCTGAACACCTCCAGGGATGGTGACTCCACCACCTCCCTGGGCAGCCCATTCCAATGCCAATCACTCTCTCTGGCAACAACTTCCTCCTAACATCCAGCCTAGACCTCTCTCGGCATAACTTGAGACTGTGTCCCCTTGTTCTGTTGCTGGTTGCCTGGGAGAAGAGACCAACCCCACCTGGCTACAGCCTCCCTTCAGGTAGTTGTAGACAGCACTAAGGTCACCCCTGAGCCTCCTCTTCTTCAGGCTGAATCAAGCAGGGATAAATCCATTATTCACTGCACAGTAAGTGTATGTTCCAGCTATTGCTGGTTGAGGACAGTGCTCCTATTGATTACATAAGATTAATAAACTGGGCACACCACTTCATCTCAGCAGAGATACATATGACAGAATCACCTACTCACACCTTTCCCCTTTTAAATGAAGCCTAAATACATCTTTGTAAAGACACTTACAAAGACTGTATTGCATACATGATTTGCCAGGAATGTCAAATCATGGCACAAAATATGTTGTCTGCAAACAAGATCAAAAGCAGGAACAAACAGCTTGTTCTCTGCAAAACCAGAATGCAGCTGTGCAGTGAATCATGGAAACTCCCATTACTTGATATCAATTAATTGTGTTTATATTATTCTTAAAGAGGTATTTAATATCTTAGGGGTCTTGTTTTGCTTTTGTCACTTGGCACAGGATGTGTTAGAAAGGAATTTTGTTTGAACAGAACTACCTTTATTCTGTTTGTGTTGGAAAGAGTCTGGATTTGAAGTGAACACACATAATAGAACTAGACAGGAAAATGTGCATATTTTTCTCTCTAGGGAATACTGTTCAGAGTTTTACATAATTGCTTCTGGCTGCTATTCTTTATTTGCTTAGATATTTCCCTAGCTAAGAAAAGCATAGACTTGCAATCTCAACTGATAGAGTATCACAGGGTTTTGTCATTGGAATGGGCTGCCCAGGTAGGTGGTGGAGTTGCCATCCCTGGAGGTGGTTAAGAAAAGACTGGATGATGCACTTACTGTCATGGTCTAGTTGACTGGCTAGGGCTGGGGGATAGGTTGGACTGGATGAGTTTGGAGGTCTCTTCCAACCTGGTTGATTCTATGATTCTATGATCTGAAATTGAATTATTGCATTTTTAATTCCCTCAGTCACTGAGGGGTTTTACCCCTTTCTATAGAACCTGAATCAGGAAGAAACTGTAATCCTAAAAAAGTCTTCACCTCCATTGTGAAGAACTGCTGATAGAAGAGTATTAAGTATCTGCAAAGAACTTGGGGTTTGAGTCAGAATTTTGGGTGAAATCACAGTATTTGGAATGATCTAGACAGGTTTCAGAGCAAAACAGATGGACTGTTACTGCCAGCCAACATGTGCACAATCAAAACATGATACTCAGCATTTAGCCAAGCTTCTTTTACCACCCAGCTCAGCAAGGAAACATGTCCTTAGGCTAATACCTAACCAAAAAGCAGCAAGCTTAAAACAAATAGGCATGACACCCCTAGAGGTGTTCAAGAAAAGCCTGGATGAGGCACTCAGTGCCATGGTCCATTTGACTGGCTAGGGCTGGGTGCTAGGTTGGACTGGATGATCTTGGAGGTCTCTTCCAACCTGGTTGATTCTGTGGTTCTATGATTTGCCCTTGGTGAAGCCATGCTGATCATACCCAAGAAGACAAATGCATTCTAAACCAAGAAGCCCCAGTGTCTCCTCAGTGAGAAAATGTGTCTCTAGGACATGTAAAATAAGCAGAATTCATGCTCTATTCTTGGTACACCATAAACATTTTAACAAAAACAGGACACAGAGGAAGTTCCTTTAACATTCCTGTGCTGCTTTCTTTTTCAGCCTCCTATTAAATCTGAATAATTGACTTCTGATACATTTGCTCCTTAAATGTTTAGTTTTAGTCTTTACATGAATTTATTTTAACTGCCTGTGTTTCCCATTAAATCCATCTACTGTTGAATTTCCAAGGTATTAAAACAAAAAAACCAACATAATTTACCCACCTTTCTTTATCTAAAAGTTTATTTTCAATCCTTTCTATGTTGCAATGATTTGAGAAATGACTTTGCATAAATTATATGAGAGTTGTTTAATCTCTTCTGAACTCGGAGGCATTTGAAACACAGGCTTTGAAAACTGGCACGAGTCTGTGTGTTGTATATAATCTGGCCACATTTATCAACCTAAACTATGAATTATTTATGTCTTGCACTAGTAGCAGCTGGGAATTACATCCATTTGCATTTGGAAGAAAGTATCCAGCTGGTATTAGTACCAGAAGGGCTTCAGATAGAGTGGGAGCTGTAAATTTAGTGGATTATATTTAAATAATCAGATTTCAAAATAGAAGGTTAACCTGAATTGCACAGAGGTAGATATTGAGACAGCTTGAATTCTGGTATGTCTGACAGGGCCAACTCTGCATCAGTTCAAGAGAGATGTTGAGGTGCTGGAAGGTGTCCAGAGAAGGATGACAAAGCTGGTGAGGGGCCTGGAAATAAACTCTATGAAGAGAGGCTGAGGGAGCTGGGGGTGTGCAGCCTGGAGAAGAGGAGGCTCAGGGCAGACCTCTCTGCTGTCTACAACTACCTGAAGGGAGGTTGTAGTCAGGTGGGGTTGGTCTCTTCTGCCAGGCAACCAGCATTAGAACAAGGGGACACAGTCTCAAGTTGTGCCAGGGTAGGTATAGGCTGGATATTAGGAAGAAGTTCTTCCCAGAGAGAGTGATTTCCCATTGGAATGGGCTGCCCAGGGAGGTGGTGGAGTCACTGTCCCTGGGGGTCTTCAAGCAAAGCCTGGCTGGGGCACTTAGTGCCATGGTCTAGTTGATTGGATAGGGCTGGGTGCTAGGTTGGACTGGATGATCTTGGAGGTCTCTTCCAACCTGGTTGATTCTATGATTCTATGATTCTATGATACTGGCCTACTGATAAAGCTCAGTAGAAAAAAAGCTTTATGAGGGGCTCCAAACCCTTCTTAAGTTAGTTGCTGCATGGAAGACTGCTTGATTAAAATATGTTTGCAATGATTTATGGCTGTCACAAGAAGGCTTCACTCTGCCTTTTTGTGTTAAGAGTGCCTGTTCTAGAGATGGAATGATTTGAAGGAATTCTTGGGCCAGGGAACCAGCAGTCCTCTCAGACTGTTGTTTCTCCTTAATTGTTAATGACTTTTTAGAATGAGTTTGCAGGTTCAGAAAGTACTCAATGAGTTACTCTTCTGAATTAATTCAAAGGTAACCCAGTACCCTTAAGCTAATTTAATTCCAAGCTGAACAGCAGACTGCTGGCTTCATGATGTGCCTGCATAATTAGAAGTGTATTCATGGCTGTGCACTATCAGACCCTGGCTTCTTCATCTGTAATAAATGCTGAGAACATTTTACACTGTGAACATCAAGAGTTCAGTATCAATGCAGCAAAAAGTTTGGAAGAGAACAAAAAATAAGTTATATGTAGTGATAGCCACATAATAAAGCCTGTAGTTCTTGATGTACTTCCAGTCAAATAGGATGTAGAAGTCACTTGCACAAAACAAAAGAACAACAAAAAAATTCAAAAATTTAGGCTTCCTTCAGATCCTGGAAGGCCACAATGAGGTCACCTGGGAGCCTTCTCTTCTTCAGACTGAACAGCCCCAGCTCTTTCAGTCTGTGCTCATAGGGGAGCTGCTGCAGCCCTCTGAGCATCCTCGTGGCCCTTCTCTGGACATGCTCCAGCATGGCCACATGCCTCTTGTAACAGAGGCTCCAGAACTGGGTGCAGAACTCCAGGTGGGGTCTCAGCGGAGTGGAGCAGAGGTCTAGTTGATTGGATAGGGCTGGGTGCTAGGTTGGACTGGATGATCTTGGAGGTGACAAATCCAACCTGGTTGATTCCATAATTCTATTCCTGCATGTAGTGATTCCACACCCCACAATTCTCCAGTTAATACTCAGCTCACAATTGCCACCTTTCCAGTGCCACTATTTATGTAAGTAATTGGTGATGTAACAGATTTTGCTTCTGTTCCCTAAGCTTTTCAGGTGAACTGAGGCAAAACCCCAAGAAAATGTAGAAGTTCCCAGATTAAATATACATGATATTAAACAATTAATGGGAACCAACCATTTGCATTTTAATAACCTTTTAACCACTGGTAAATTCATCCATTAATCTTGATTAGCCAGGTATCAGAAATTGGATTGTAGAGTTCACTGATGTGTATAGTTAAAAAGGAGATTTTTAAGTCATATTTGGGATAATTTTCATGAACAAAAGACTACAAAGAATAAGTCAAGCTTGACTAATATGATATGAGATACTGATCTATACTCAGACAAAAGCAGAAGTTGAGAGGTTGAAATCATAGAATCATAGAGTCAACCAGGTTGGAAGAGACCTCCAAGATCATCCAGTCCAACCTAGCACCCAGCCCTAGCCAGTCAACCAGACCATGGCACTAAGTGCCTCATCCAGGCTTTGCTTGAACATCTCCAGGGATGGTGACTCCACCACCTCCCTGGGCAGCCCATTCCAATGTCAATCACTCTTTCTGCCAACAACTTCCTCCTAACATCCAGCCTAGACCTCCCCCGGCACGACTTGAGACTGTGTCCCCTTGTTCTATTGCTGGTTGCCTGGGAGAAGAGACCAACCCCACCTGGCTACAGCCTCCCTTCAGGTAGTTGTAGACAGCACTGAGGTCACCCCTGAGCCTCCTCTTCTCCAGGCTGCACACCCCCAGCTCCCTCAGCCTCTCCTCATAGGGTTTGTGTTCCAGGCCCCTCACCAGCTTTGTTGCCCTTCTTTGGACACCTTCCAGCACCTCAACATCTCTCCTGAATTGAGGAGCCCAGAACTGGACACAGCCCTCAAGGTGTGGCCTGACCAGTGCTGAGTACAGGGGAAGAATAACCTCCCTTGTCCTACTGGCCACACTGCTCCTGATGCAGGTCAGGAGACTTGAGCCGAAAGCAGCTTTCATTGAAATTCACTTCAAGGACACAAACTTTGTCTGTTACTTGCTTCAGAGTGATGGTTGTAACCTTCATCGGTTTTAGCTTCAAGTCTTTCAAATTCAGTTGACAAAACTAACCTCCCATTGACAGAGTACTTTATCTGTTTTGAGATGGAAGTAGTCTGTTAGGTTTTTTTCTTGATCTTTTAGGAAAGACATACTTCATGCTAAACCATCTCATAAATTCACTTTGCCTTATTCATCATGTGCTATAGTGTTTTAAGGGAAGTGACATTTAAGGAGCCATACCTTATCTGCCAACTCAGATGAATAGGTTCAGAATGCACATTGAGCAGCTACTCTATAAAGGACTGCCTGTATTAGTGAAGAATGTTGACTAGCAACCAGTGAAACTGTGTTTGTAGTATTAACCAGAATATGATCAAGTGTCTCATAGTATATTCAGTTTCAGAGATCATTCAATCCCTTTCAGCCCCAACTGTGGAGGTGCACTAGTGAAGAGCTTATGGACAGCCTTCAGTCTGCTGTCCCACTTAAGGTGGATAATGTGACAATAAAAATGCAGGGCTCACTCGTAGGATAGGAACCACAGAAATCATAGAATCATAGAATCATAGAGTCAACCAGGTTGGAAGAGACCTCCAAGATCATCCAGTCCAACCTAGCACCCAGCCCTAGCCAATCAACCAGACCATGGCACTAAGTGCCTCATCCAGGCTTTGCTTGAAGACCCCCAGGGACAGTGCCTCCACCACCTCCCTGGGCAGCCCATTCCAATGCCAATCACTCTCTCTGTGAAGAACTTCTTCCTAATATCCAGCCTATACCTACCCTGGCACAATTTGAGACTGTGTCCCCTTGTTTTGTTGCTGGTTGCCTGGGAGAAGAGGCCACCCCCCATCTGGCTGCAACCTCCCTTCAGGTAGTTGTAGACAGTAATAAGATCACCCCTGAGCCTCCTCTTCTCCAGGCTAACCAGGCCCAGCTCCCCCAACCTCTCCTCATAGGATTTGTGCTCCAGGCCCCTCACCAGCTTTGTTGCCCTTCTCTGGACATGTTCCAGCACCTCAACATCTTTCTTGAATTGAGGAGCCCAATGGACAGGTAGCAAGAGTGAAAATTAATGGCTTAACTCCCTTGCTGAAATTCTTATACACCAAAGCACAGAGTGTGGGGAATGAACAGGAGGAATTAGAAACTATTGTTCATCAGGGGAACAGTGGCACAGAAATTGATGAGAGATTCTTTCAACAACATGGAGATTTTTCATGTTCCCTAGACCTTGTTCTCCTGGGGGACTTGAAGTTCCCAGATGTCTGTTGGAACTACAACACAGCAGAAAGAGGGCACTCCAGGAGGTTTCTAGAATGTGTGGATGACAGCTTACTGTTGCAGCTGGTAAGCAAGCCTACCAGGGGTCATGCCCCACTAGACCTATTGGTTACTGTCAAGGTCTGGAGAACAGAGATTAACAACATCTCTGTCCAGAGGAGCAAGATCTGTCCTTACAGATTTCCATGTTGTGAAATTGAGGTGGAAACGACACCATGTATCACCACAAAACCATTTATTAAAGGATAAAGTTGAACAAAAGAGGGAAAGAGAGAAGGGGGAGAGAGAGAAAGAGAGAGGAAACAACAGAGGAAAAGAGAAGAAGCAGGGAAGGAAAAGAGCAGGGATTATGTTGCCATCAGCCGAAGAGGGTGGGGGGAGAGAGTGAGATGTGTGTGTGGCCCAGGGTTGTTCTTTTGTGGAGTTCCTCAGGAGTTCTTCTGGTGGAGGTGCTGCTCTGGAGCTGCTCTGGTGAAGGTCCATGGGTGGAGGTGCTCTGGTGGAGGTGCACACTTTGGCAGTCATTGCTTATGTCTATTTATACAGTTTGTTTAGATCAGTGTCCATCTGCAGCTCCCCAGGCAATCTTCCTGTGTATTCATGCATTCATAGGGGTCCAGCAGCAGCACTAGGGAGAGCCTCCATCCCCTCCCTGTGCTGCTAACCTGTCCATACCCCGAATACACAGAAGCCTTTTTCCTTCAGGGTAGCTGATGTAAGATGTGCATTTCCTGGGCATTTAAGCCAGGTTGATGTCCAGGAAGTCCACAAATGTGCTGTGTCACTTTTGATTTGCATCCCTGAGCATTCGGCCAGGAACCTGGGCTGAGTCTGGGAAGTAAGAAAGGCAATCTTTATCTTTGTGATGAACAAGGGAGAGACAATGGCAATCTTTATCTTTGTTGATGAACAAGGGAGAGACAATGGCAATCTTTAACAAGGGAGAGATGATGGCAGTCTTTATCTTTGTTGATGAACAAGGGAGAGATAATGGCAATCTTTAACAAGGGACAGACTGTTGGGAACTGGCTGAAAAATGGGGGGCACAAGCCCCTAGAAGCTTGTACATCCCAGCCGTGGATGTGAGGTCTGAGTGTTGGAACTGCAGTAAACCACAGCACTGTGTGTGAAGAAGCTCAAAAGGAATTTGTCCTTGAGCCTTCTGATAAACAGCTTCTGTGGGACTGTGCCCAGATTGGGAGGGAAATAGAAGGAATATGCAAATTCCACTATTTAGGTGTGCTAAACACTACAGCAGTACCTGCAAGTAGGGAAGATGATGCATGTTCCAATATTTAGATGCACCAAATGCTAGTCAACAGTACCACATTGCATGCTGCGTGTGCTCACTTTTCTCACCCTAACTGAAAAGTCTGTGCTGTGTAACTTGAAGTCTGATGCTCTCAATAAAGAACTGGATCACCTTGCAAAGCCAGCTCACATTGAGTCCTCTCTTGGCTTTCCCAACCCCACAAGAGACAATGGCAATCTTTAACAAGGGAGAGACAATGGCAATCTTCATCTTTGTTGGTTAACAAGGGAGAGACAATGGCAATCTTTAACAAGGGAGAGATGATGGCAATCTTTATCTTTGTTGGTTAACAAGGAAAGACAATAGCAATCTTTAACAAGGGAGAGATGATGGCAATCTTTATCTTTGTTGGTTAACAAGGGAAAGACAATGGCAATCTTTAACAAGGGAGAGACGATGATAATCTCTATCTTTGTTGATGAACAAGGGAGAGATGATTTAGACTCTCACATTTAAGAACAGGGAAGGGCTGGTGGAAGATGTAGTGGTTGGAGGTCAGCTGTGGCACAGCAACCATGATGCCTTAGAATGTTTGGTATGTGGTGAAGTCAGGAGGGCTGTCAGAAAGACCTCTACTGTTGACTTCCAGAGGGCTGACTTTGATCTATTCAGGATGCTGTTTGTGAGAGTCCCTTGAGCAGCAGCCTTCAAAACCAAAGGAGTCCAGGAAGGCTGGGCCTACTTTGAGAATGAAATGATGAAGATGCAGGAGCAGGCTGTCTCTTTGTGCTGAAAAGCAAGCTGATGGGGAAAAAGACCATCCTGGTTGAGCAGGGAGCTTTTGTAAGAACTCAGGAAAATAAAAAGAGTGCATCAACTTTGGATCCAGATTTAAATCATTCCATGTAAGTTACTCCTATGTCTTCCCTTCTCCAAACAATAAAAGGCTTATAATAACTAGTGGCTTGGTTGGAGTTGTTTAGTTGGTTGGGTTTGATACTGATTTGGTTTGGTTTGGTTTTTCTCAGGTTTCTGTCTTCTTCTGGACAGTATTTTTCAGCAGAGGTATAAAAGTTTATTGTCAACATGGTGTTTATCTTACAGTGCATATTACCAGCAAAAAGAACCCCACAACTCAGAGAGAGTTATGAAGTAGGTAGGTTTATTATGGTGCCAGGTGCTGGGAGGGGGGGATCTCTCTGCCAAATCAGCACATCCTGTGCTTCCACAATTTATGTTACAAAAGCATAGAATCATAGAATGGTTTAAGTTGGAAGGGACCTCAGAGACCATCTAGTTCCAACCCCTTGCCATAGGCAGGGACACCTCCCACTAGAACAGGTTGCTCAAGGCCTCATCTAAACTAGCCCCAAACGCCTCCAGGAAGGGAGCAGCCACAACCTCCCTGGGCAACCTGTGCCAGTGTCTCACCACCTTTACTGGAAAAAATGTCTTCCTAACATCTAGTCTAAATCTCCCCTCTGCCATTACTCCTCATCATGTCATTACAAGACCTTGTCAATAGTCCCTCCCCAGCCTTCCTGCAGAGCCCTTTCAGATACTGGAAGACCACTACAAGGTATTTTTGAATCCTTCTCCAGGCTGAAAACCCTCAACTCTCATAGCCTGTCCTCACAGCAGAGGCACTCCAGCCCTCTGATCATCTTCATGGTACTCCTCTGGACTAGCTCAAGCAGTTCAATGTCCTTCTTGTGCTGAGGGCTCTAGAACTGTACACAGTATTCCAGGTGGTGCACCAGTGTTTGAGAAATTGTAAGAGAAATAATACTGAACTAATCCTGGATGTGTGCAGTCTAAGTCTTCTGAGTGTTCTGTGGTGTCTGTATGCCCTTGATCAACCTATTTCTCAGAATCATAGAATCAACCAGGTTGGAAGAGACCTCCAAGATCATCCAGTCCAACCTAGCACTCAGCCCTAGCCAGTCAACCAGACCATGGCACTAAGTGCCTCAGCCAGGCTTTGCTTGAACACCTCCAGGGATGGCGACTCCACCACCTCCCTGGGCAGCCCATTCCAATGCCAATCACTCTCTCTGGGAAGAACTTTCTCCTAACATCCAGCCTATACTTCCCCCAGCACAACTTGAGAAAGGGAATGACAGTCAGGAAAAAGCATTCACCAACCCAGCCATAGTTCTTTTTTTCTCATCTCCCAAGGCAACCTCAGTTGTAAGAAACTGTCGATGGGAACTGGCTAGTCTGAGATGTTCTGTGTTTCTCTAGTGCTGGATTTGATCTGGACTGTGGTAGGATGGCAGCACTCAGTAAGAAATGAAGTATGTCTATCTTTCCTGTGTTGAACTCATATTGTTAGAAATGTAAATGCAACCAGAGTAGAAGAAAATGAAATTAACGTTTGGCTACAGTTAAAAAAGTGTCTTCTGCATTCTGCTTCACCTGGGAATGCCCAGGTCTCACTTAGTACTCTCCATGTGTTTGCAGTATGAAGCTGTACAGCTCTGGCACTTGGACACTTTTTAATAGAATTGACTAACAGTAATGCTCTCTTGGAAGTAAAGCAGTACTCTGCACATTCTGAATTGATAAGAACAAACCAGGTTGTCAGAGGTTTTATTAATCTTTCTCTCTGACAATACATCTCACTGACTGTTGCAAACTCCAAACCCATTTTGTGCATGATCTGAGACATGATAAACTGTTTCTCCATGCTATTGCTGTTCTCTCTTTCTTCAGAAGGATGCTTTTAAATCAGATGGAATCTGGAAGGCAAACTACCCTTTAACAATACTAACACCTGGTGTGTCAGAGCAAATCTTGTGGTAGGAATAAAAGTGTGACAGCAAAAGGGAGTTCAGAGCAAGGGAGGGAAGATTCTTTGATAGATTGGTGAAACCTCACCAAGTTGCTGGTGATTTACTTCTGTGGAGCCACTGAATAGGGACAGAGCTCTGGAGAAAAAGTCAATTACTCATATATAAGCATGTCTTCTGGAAGAACTGTGCATGAACTTCTCACATCTGTCATAGCTGGGTTTCACATAACCAACATTTCGTACTGCTGAGAGCAAGTGGCATATACACTCTTCAAGAAACTAGGTCTCATACTGCCTGAAGGATTAAGGCAGTACATCCAGTGTTGCCACTTATGAACTCATACAAAGATCAGGAGCACACAGCTGTGGTCACAGGTATTTGCTTCACTGAATAGGATTCAGCACTTCTGTGGGCAGTAAGCTTATAGGTGATATGTTATAGGTTGCATTTTTCTCTTGGTTAAACAGTATTCAGTTGGGAGTTTATAATGCAAATACTTCTGACAGGGAAGTGTGGGGTTTCCTGCCATTATTATTGACAATAGGAAATGTTGGACCATTGATTTGAAAATCTGGTCAGAATAAAGTATTTATGTATTGTAGGTGTTATGCAGCCTCATCCTGTAAGTCTGATTCTGCCAGCATATGTGTCTCATGCTCAGAGATGCAATGCCCTGAATGTCTTTGAGAGCTTCCTCTGGATGGCTTATGGGCAGGGAACAGAGCTGGCCTTAAGAACAAGGTTAGACACTCTGAAAAGAGAGACAATATCATGAATGGGGTTTCAAACTGGGTACATTCTACTCAGAGGGTACATATTTTCTTTTTTTGTAGATTGGGGTTGTCCGAACTGCATCCAGCTCTGGAGCCTCCATTACAAGAAGGATGTGGAGATGCTGGAGCGTGTCCAGAGAAGGGCCATAGAGATGCTCAGAGGCTGCAGCAGCTCTGCTGTGAGCACAGACTGAAAGAGTTGGGGCTGTTCAGTCTGGAGAAGAGGAGACTCCCAGGTGACCTTCTTGTGGCTTTCCAGGATCTGAAGGGAGCCTACAAAAAAGCTGGGGAAGGACTTTTCAGGATACCAGGGAGTGACAGGACTGGGGGGAATGGAGTGAAGCTGGAGGTGGGAAGGTTCAGGCTGGAGGTGAGGAGGAAGTTCTTCACCACAGGATTGTTGAGAGGCTGGACTGGGTTGCCCAGGGAGGTGGTTGAGGCCCCATAGCTGGAGGTGTTTAAGGCCAGGCTGGATGAGGCTGTGGGCAGCCTGCTCTAGGGTAGGGTGTCCTTGCCTATGGCAGGGGGGTGGTGGAACTGGCTGATCCTTGTGGTTGCTTCCAACCCTGACTGATTCTAAGATTCTATGAAAATCATCACTTTTAATGCCTGTTTGCTATGATTCATTGCATACAGTTAATGAGAGCTTCCACTAGGATGCTAAGAGGTTGGTAGCTTACTATAATAAGCAAACTTAAAAAGCCTGAGAAATTACATGCAGAAAAATGTAACTGTGGTATAGGCATCACAGAGGGCACTTCATAAAGCCAAAACCAAGGAAGCAAATTGTTCTTAAGGCATTTTGCAACTATGTCCATAGTAATTTCATTTGCAGTGCATCTTTAACTGATCTAAAAGAAGTGTGCTTTAATTAAACTCTCTTTAATGAACCTGTTTTCATTTAGTATGTGTTCTTATTTACCAAACAAAACAACAGATGCTTAATGTACTGCAGTTCTTCAGATGCACCCCTGTAAATCTCTTCTATTTCTGTAGTTAAAATCCATTACCAATTCTAATGTAATCTTCTAGTTCATAGAGATGTTCACTCAAGAAAACGTTGCAGGCTAGGGTGCTGCCAATTAGAGCAAATACAGCCTGAGTAAAAGGTGTAACTGAATTCACTAATTACAAGGAAATTGTTTTCAACTCTTGGTTTTTTTTTCAGTAGTTTGCATAAAGAAAAAACCCCAAGTATTGAAGTAGTGCTCCCCAAAAGTTCTGGGCAGCTTTTATGAGGATGAAAAGCATTAGATGAAGTGTCATACTCTGGTGTGTGGTCCTGCTTGTGGCTAAGAATAAATGACTTTTGTTTTCGTCCCTGGAGGTCTTCAAGAAGAGACTGGATGAGGCACTTAGTGCCATGGTCTGGTTGATTGGATAGGGCTGGGGGATAGGTTGGCCTGGATGATCTTGGAGGTCTCTTCCAACCTGGTTCATTCTATGATTCTATGATTCTATGGTCTGGTTGATTGGATAGGGCTGGGTGCTAGGTTGGACTGGATGAGCTTGGAGGTCTCTTCCAACCTGGTTGATTCTATGATTCTATTATTGTATTGGTTCTGTTAGCTATATTTTGAGTCTCTGGGAAATTTAAACTAGAACCAAGACAGAGATCATCTAGGTAAATACACTCCAATCTGTGGAAAAAGTTGCTTGTCACTGAGTCTGTTTGGTACCTATAAGTCAGTTAAAAAAAAAGAGTAAGCAGTATAAACATCCTTTCCTTGTTTTTGCTGTGTTGCTTGGTGTTTTGTTTTTATTGGTTCATTTTGGTTGGTAGGTTTGCTTTAATTTGGGGGGGATTTGTTTTGATTGGTTAGGGTATTTTCAGAGGGGCTGTTACTCTTCTGAGGCTTTTAAAAGCTCCTTACTATTTGAGGGCTTTTTGTTCATTCTTTCATTTGCTTGGGGTTTTTTTTTCCTTCCTTTTATAGTGCTAACACCATGCTGACATCAGTGAGTACTCAGTGTTTATGGGTTTTTTGTAAGAGGTTTACTTTGCTGTCTGCTGTGTGTAGCAATCTGGTGAAAGACAACAACATTTTCACTCTACTTAGCAAGGATTATGTATTTTAAGCAGAATTATGGGAGACGTAGCTGCCAGTGCAGCAGCAAAGAGCAGACACTTGAAGGCACAAAGGAGGAGTGAGTGAAGTAGCAGGTAATTGAATGATGAATAAATAACACAGTTTTAGCTGAGCATAAAATAGCTGTGTTTTGCAAATATATTGGGGAAAGAGATGACAATGAAACTCAGCAGCCAAAAGCTCTTGGCTTAGGTACTAAAGCATTTCTGCTGCAGTGGCATAGTGCAGTGGCTGGGATTGGTTAGCCTGGAGAAGAGGAGGCTCAGGGGTGATCTTATTGCTGTCTACAGCTACCTGAGGGGTGGTTGTGGCCAGGAGGAGGTTGCTCTCTTCTCTCAGGTGGCCAGCACCAGAACAAGAGGACACAGCCTCAGGCTACGCCAGGGGAAATTTAGGCTGGAGGTGAGGAGAAAGTTCTTCCCTGAGAGAGTCATTGGACACTGGAATGGGCTGCCCGGGGAGGTGGTGGAGTCGCCGTCCCTGGAGCTGTTCAAGGCAGGACTGGACGTGGCACTTGGTGCCATGGTCTGGCCTTGAGCTCTGTGGTAAAGGGTTGGACTCGATGATCTGTGAGGTCTCTTCCAACCTTGGTGATACTGTGGTACTGTGATGCTCAGAGAGAACTTGTTGATTGTGCTCAGGCCTTTTTTGTGGTCTGGGACATAATTTTGTACAGTATTGATCCTCCAGTCCCAAGCCATGCTGACAGTTAGCTAGCAACAGTCAGAAAACAGATTTCATATCCATTTCTAGCCACTGTGATGTGACAAATCATCTCTGTGCCATGCCTTTCACAAAGAAAAATAAAGCATAGCAGAGTGAAAAGGGAAGCAGAAAACTAATCCTCCCACACCCTTCATCCATGATAATTAATATCTGTCAATAGGACCTTTTAGACTACATCAGAGCAAAGAAGCACAAAATTAAGATTAGTGTTGCCATGTTTTAGTAGCTTTATTTTTTTCCCACAGATTAATGCAGTATAAATGGTTTTAGGATGTAGAGTTTCAGAATTCCCTCCTTGTGGTCTATGACATTATTCTTCCCCTGTACTCAGCACTGCTCAGGCCACACCTTGAGTGCTGTGTCCAGTTCTGGGCCCCTCAATTCAAGAGAGATGTTGAGGTGCTGAAAAGTGTCCAGAGAAGGGCAACAGAGCTGGTGAGGGGCCTGGGACACAAACCCTATGAAGAGAGGCTGAGATGGGATTGTGCAGCCTGGAGAAGAGGAGGTTCAGAGGAGACTTTATTGCTGTCTACAACTGCATGAAAGGAGGTTGTAGCCAGGTGGGGGTTGGTCTCTTCTCCCAGGCAACCAGCAATAGAACAAGGGGGGACAGTCTCAAATTATGCAGGGGGAAGTGCAGGCTGGATGTTAGGAGAAAGTTCTTGCCAGAGAGAGTGATTGGCATTGGAATGGGCTGCCCAGGGAGGTGGTGGCACCATCCCTGGAGGTGTTCAAGCAAAGCCTGGCTGAGGCACTTAGTGCTATGGTCTAGTTGAGTGGCTAGGGCTGGGTGCTAGGTTGGCCTGGATGATCTTGGAGGTCTCTTCCAAGCTGGTTGATTCTATGATTCTCTTCATCCACTGAAGTGACATAATGTCACTCAACTTATGTTACATTTCCTCAAAACCTGCCCATCATTAACAGCAGTTTCTTACAAAGTTTTTCCACAGTTCTTGACATTTCATGTCCTCTTCTTTGACATAGTTCCAGGTAATGTCACATAGATTTGTTTCTATGCTAACTGGTAGTAATTTTTACTTTTCTTAGGTGTTTTCAGGGACCTTTCATGTCTAGATGAATTTTCCAAGTCATTAGTGTAGTAATCACCTTCATAGCATGCATCCAGATGGAAGAACAGAGATTAGCTGTATTATCACTTATTTTAGAGGTCATCAAGCTTGGGAGAATTTCCTTGAGTAATTGGTTGTGACAAAGTTGCTGAAATTGTCAAATAATATTTCTCACCACTAATTATGTAAAATTTGCACTTGGTATTTATCACAGTATCACATTTAGTTGTACAGGTCCTTACATAGTCAATAAAAAGCAAACCTCACAATAATTTGAGGCACTTGTCCCAACATATATCTGGCTCTTCGTTTGTTAAGCATTTCACTAATCAGAAGTATGAGTATTTTCTCTGCACAAGATCTGCTTCAGTCTTAGAGCAAGAAGGGGAATGGGCAGCTGCAATGATTGTCAGGACTTTTGTTCACTTTTGCACCAATTAGTAAATGTCTGCTTGTTATTTGCAGTGGCACACTCTTTGTCCCTTTTTACTGTTATGGTGAGTTGAAATATAAACCATTCCTTTGGAGTGCAGTAAGCATGCTCTAAGTGTCTCAACAACACAGGAAGGAAAATAAACTGCTGCTTGCTCTATACTACATCTTTAGCAAGAAAAGTAAGTACCTAAAGATAGTTCTGGGCTCTTCAATTCAAGAGAGATGTTGAGATACTGGAGCATGTCCAGAGAAGGGCAACAAGGCTGGTGAAAGGACTGGAACACAAACCCTATGAGGAGAGGCTGAGGGAGCTGGGGGTGTGCAGCCTGGAGAAGAGGAGGCTCAGGGGTGACCTCATTGCTGTCTACAACTACTAATTTCATTTCAAATGATTTTATTAATTGTTCCTGGAGATAGCAGAGGTGTTATAAATCCCAGCACATGATCCACTCTTCTGATATATTCAATTTATGGACACAAAAGAGGTTCAGGCAGGAAAAAAAAGATTTATGAGTTTGCACTCAGCTTTTGACAGTCAAACATTATTGAAAACAAAACAAAATGACACTTTCTAATGCTGTAAGAAATAAATTGAAACTCTCTGAACATATATCTGCTTTGAGTTAGTTAAAATTTATACCAGCTTTCTTTTAATCTCATAGGAAATTAATAGTGGCCTTTTAAAGAGGCATTCTGACTGCTTGCCACTCATTTGAGATTTATGGGCTACACACTAGAAATGACACTTTGATTATAAGGCAGATCAACATTTGCAGATGTATTCTTCTGCATGTGGGAATTATTTTAATTAGAAGTACCTGAGCTCTTTTGAAAGTTGGGATATTTCTGTCAGATACTTTCATAAAACAATATATATAGTAAGTACTATTTCCACGTGAGACACAGTCTTACATATAGTAAATACTGTTTTCACATAGAATCAACCAGGTTGGAAGAGACCTCCAAGATCAGCCAGTCCAACCTAGCACCCAGCCTTGGCCAATCAACTAGACCATGGCACTAAGTGCCTCATAGAATCATAGAATCATAGAATCAATCAGGTTGGAAGAGACTTCCAAGATCAGCCAGTCCAACCTAGCACCCAGCTCTAACCAATCAACTAGACCATGGCACTAAATGCCTCATCCAGGCTTTTCTTCAACACCTCCAGAGATAGCAACTCCACCACCTCCCTGGGCAGCCCATTCCAATGCCAATCACTCTCTCTGTGAAGAACTTCCTCCTAACATCCAGCCTATACTTCCCCCTGGCACAACTTGAGACTGTGTCCCCTTGTTCTATTGGTGGTTGCCTGGGAGAAGAGACCAACCCCACCTGGCTACAGCCTCCTTTCAGGTAGTAGTAGACAGCAGTGAGGTCCCCCCTGAGCCTCCTCTTCTCCAGGAGAATCAGCTAGTTGTAGACAGCAATGAGACACAGTCTTCTATTTACTAGTTTGGAAGACTGGAGATGTGCAAAGGTAAGTTGCCAACTAATTTTCAGCAGTGATTAATTTAGCAGGACAGTATTTTGATTCTAATACAGACTAAGACAATAATTTACAAAAGTACTAATTTATCCATGTCCAAATGTATGTAATTATTGCTGAATATATTTGCACATAATCTGAGAGAACCTAATGAGACATTTTGAATCCAGTCAAAAATTCCTAGTGTATTAGGTCTTGAAAATAGAAATGCTTCACTTGAATAGAAGCTCAATTTGAGTCGTCATTGTTCCAACAGTAGAAGGAATGTAAGAATAAGGAATTGAATAAGTGGTGTTTGCTGGTGGTGTTGCTTTTGAGTTCTGCTACTTACTGAATGCTTCAACAGAAAACACTTCAGTTTGAAATGAATAATTTGCATTCCTTTAATTTTACTTTGCTGGAAAGGTGAAGGTTTTCAAACACTAAAATAGCAGATAATAAAAATGTGCTTTCTGAAGCCACAGCAGTGTTCAGCAGCAGCAGTAATCATTATGGATAGGGGTGTTCAAGCAAAGCCTGGCTGAGGCACTTAGTGCCATGGTCTGGTTGACTGGCTAGGGCTGGGTGCTAGGTTGGACTGGATGAGCTTGGAGGTCTCTTCCAACCTGGTTGATTCTATGATTCTATGATTCACAGGCCCTGTGCTGAAGTGCATGGAATACAAACT
The DNA here is from genome assembly GCF_015220805.1 of Pogoniulus pusillus. Classification (NCBI taxonomy): domain Eukaryota; kingdom Metazoa; phylum Chordata; class Aves; order Piciformes; family Lybiidae; genus Pogoniulus; species Pogoniulus pusillus. The sequence continues at coordinate 20,394,855 of NC_087284.1, read as the reverse complement.
TTATGTAGCAGAACTATATTGATCTTGTGATATATAATCAGGTTTACTGTCTGCTGTAAATCTTGCATAAAGTCATAGTGTTTTCTCTTTGAAAAGTAAGAGTATGTGAGTACTCTGCACATTTCCAAAACTACTTTTGTACACGACTCAGAAAGCTTACAAGATTCTCTTAGCCCTGATCACAGAACTCACTGGTCAGGCCACACGTTGAGTCCTGTGTCCAGTTCTGGGCTCCTCAGTTCAAGAGAGATGTTGAGGTGCTGGAAGGTATCCAGAGAAGGGCAACCAGGCTGGTGAGGGGCCTGGAGCACAGCCCTGTGAGGAGAGGCTGAGGGAGCTGGGGGTGTTTAGCCTGGAGAAGAGGAGGCTCAGGGCAGACCTCATCGCTGTCTACAACTAACTGAAGAGAGGCTGTAGCCAGGTAGAGGTTGGTCTCTTCTTGGGTTATGGCTGCATGGTAAAACAAAGAGCACCAGGAAACAGGATGGTGATGCTGTGTGGCAGGAGGCAAGGAGAGATAGAGAAGAGGAGGCTCAGAGGTGACCTTATTGCTGTCTACAACTACCTGAGGGGTGGTTGTGGCCAGGAGGAGGTTGCTCTCTTCTCTCAGGTGGCCAGCACCAGAACGAGAGGACACAGCCTCAAGCTATGCCATGGGAAATTTAGGCTGGAGGTGAGGAGAAAGTTCTTCACTGAGAGAGTCATTGGACACTGGAATGGGCTGCCCGGGGAGGTGGTGGAGTCGCCGTCCCTGGAGCTGTTCAAGGCAGGACTGGACGTGGCACTTGGTGCCATGGTCTAGCCTTGAGCTCTGTGGTAAAGGGTTGGACTTGATGATCTGTGAGGTCTCTTCCAGCCCCGATGATACTGTGATACTGTGAAGTTCCTCTGCTCTTTTTACGGGGTCTTAGGCAGGAAGTGAGAGTGGGCTAACCACCACGCCTGGTAGTGTTTGGACCCACCTCCAGGGAAGGGTCAAGACCACTGCCCCAGAAGGGTTAACCCTTTACATTGATGCATAACACAAGCCAATATGTTAAAATTCAGGTAACCTTTTATAAAGAATATATTAATGTACATTAATAATTCCTTTGAGTGCAGCTTCATAAAGTGTGTGCATGTAAATGCAGAGGAATTTGCCATTGGAATGGGCTGCCCAGGGAGGTGGTGGAGTCACCATCCCTGGAGGTGTTGAAGGAAAGCCTGGATGAGGCACTCAGTGCCATGGTCTGGTTGACTGGCTAGGGCTGGGTGCTAGGTTGGACTGGCTGATCTTGGAGGTCTCTTCCAACCTGGTTGATTCTGTGTTTCTATATAAAATGTGTTTGTCTTTTTGACAGGATGTTAGCTTATACATTTAATGTTTCTTCATTCCTAGGTTTATTTCTCTCTAGACCCTGTCAGCACTGCCTGTAAATTAAGAATAAGCTTTAGCCTTTTCAGCTGCTTTTTTGTGTGCCTGCTGAAGCTCTAAGACATGCAGTTTGTCAGCAGATACTGGAAGAAATGTTTTGATTTTGCTCACACTTTCTTTGCTTGAGGAGCACAGAAGCCTTTCAGACTGGTGTCAACAGAAAGCCTTTCAAGTTAATTGAAAAGTATAGTCACTCTGCTTGGGATTTCTATCACTCAGAGCAAAGGGAAGAAATGTATTTAACCAGGCCTTTGTACTGTTTGTACGTGATGTGTTCTAAGTGCAATGGCAGCTCCAAATGAAAAGTGAACAAAAAAAAGGAGGAATTCCTTGGAAACATTGAGTGTTCTTAGAAAAAGCTAATACCTGCAGTACTTTGACAATGCATTGCTAGAAGGAAGCCTTTTAGGGCTCCAGTGCAGCAAATTAGGGGACAGGAGGGCATGGCTTATGAGGAGAGGCTGAGGGACCTGGGGCTGCTTAGTCTGGAGAGAAGAAGACTCAGAGGGGATTTGATAAATGTTTATAAGTATCTGAAGGCTGCCAGGAGCGGGGGACAGGCTCTGCTCACTGCTGCCTGGGATAGGACAAGGAGCAATGGGTGTAAGTTGCAGCAGAACAGGTTTCGCCTCAACACTGGTCCCTTCCAGCCCCTGCTAATACTATTAATAGTGATATCAATAGAAATAGGTATAGGAACAGTAGGAATAATAAATGAGTAATTATGATAATCATTATGTAATTATACCAATCTTAAGTGGTAAATGATTATAATAGACTGTGGTAAGTAGTTGATAATTAGAGTAAAATATACTAAGTTGTCCATAATTATCATAGACTGAGAATGACAGAGTTTACCTTGCATGAAGACTGAAATATGTTTTTCAATATATTCATTGCCAACACCACTCTCCTCTTCCTGCTGCTCTTTGTATTACCATGTGGCCATCATTCTATGAGGTGGACAAACCCATTGCCATCTGGTTGTGTATATATATATTGTATCTTGGTTTCCCTTCCCTATACCTCTTTGTAGCTCCCCTACCTCAAATACCTTTTATTTGTTGTTAAAGTGGTGGAGTCACCATCCCTGGAGGTGTTGAAGCAAAGCCTGGCTGAGGCACTTAGTGCCATGGTCTGGTTGACTGGCTAGGGCTGGGTGTTAGGTTGGACTGGCTGATTTTGGAGGTCTCTTCCAACCTGGTTGATTCTATTCTATGCAATTAGGGTTGGAAACCTTCTAGAGCAAGACAAGCAATTGTTTGCTATGGTTTCCAAGTTATACTTTCTATATTGATGGAATTCTATTCCCTTACCCATCTAAATGTGGCAGAAATGTGTGAATGATGGCTATGTTTGTCTAAGAGGACTTCAAGACAAGACTTGTTAGCTCTTAGCAGCTGGGTTATTTTATGATAGCTGAGATTTTTCCATGACTCAATGGCCCTTTCAAAAGAAAGCTGGTTAAAATGTGATCCTTCTCATACATTATCATCAAAATCATCCACAATTCACAATTTTGCAGGGCTTACTCATGAAGCAAAAAGGATACCATTGTTTACAGGTTTGTTTTGCCTGCAAGCATATGATTATACTTTAAACTCAAAACAAAAACCTCAGCCTGCAAGTTCACGCAGATCAAAATTGACAAATGGCTTTGCATCGACTCTCTGGGTGTAGAATTTTATGTATCAGGTTCACAGGGTGTCACAGTGTGACTCATCAGGACTAGATGAAAATGACAGGCTTCCTCAACAACTGCAGCAGCTCTTTAGAAGTGACAGGCTGCCTGAGCCAGGAAAGCTGCTGAAACCATAACTTACGTGAAACTAAGTGGCAGAGTGAGTTGTGGGGGTTTTGTTGTTATGTTTTTGTGGAGGACATCATCTTGCTTAAGCCCAAGACTTATGTAAGCCACAGACATTGCTTTCCTCTCTTTGGAGCTTTTAACAGAAGATCTCCCACAATGACTCAAGAAGCCAGCTGGAACTCAAATAAAACTCCATTTTGGATGTTTCTTCCAAGGCTAATAGTGAGACTTAATCTTTATTTTTAACTCAATCTGCCTAATTATGCAACATTTTCTACAACAAAGATCCATTGTCTGAAGAGAGAAATAACTTCTAGTCTAGTTGACTGGCTAGGGCTGGGTGCTAGGTTGGACTGGATGCTCTTGGAGGTCTCTTCCAACCTGGTTGATTCTATGATTCTTTTGACCAGAAGCAATACTTTTTTACATTGCAGCAGGCTGACTCAGTTGGATGAGGTATGTTTTAATGGCAGTAGATAAATAGTTTATCTAATCCTGTCCTGAAAAAATGGAGAGCTATTATTTTGAGACATTTTATATTTAAATGGTTAAAAGAATCATAAAGAATTAATCATAGAATCAACCAGGTTGGAAGAGACCTCCAAGATCATTCAGTCCAACCTATCCCCCAGCCCTATCCAGTCAACTAGACCATGGCACTAATGAACATTCACTTTTGAAGCATGAAATACTGCAGACCTCAGATGAGATGTAAATACTTAGTAAAGGAGAATTATACTTACTTGAATTATGTTCCCTTTAAGAATCAGAGAATACAGGATAGATAGTAGCTACATATTTAATTCTAACCTTTCTGTGTTGGAAAACATCACAGTGCTGCTGACAGTTTGGTCTTGAAAGACTCCATTGAAATCCTCTTTCCTGTCTCTGCATTGATAGATTATGCTGCAAACAAGCACCTGCATTTCTGCTCTTTTGTTCATGTGCATAACATTTAGCTGAGAGAGTTCAGTGTACCCTTCCATTTTGCTGAAATCTCCTTGTTGCACACTCAAATCAGTGTTTTAGCAACTCTGCTCCTCTGTGTCACATGCCGTGCAGAGCTGAAGAGAGATGGGAGTGGTGAGGCAGAGACACAAGTACCAGCACTGCTCCTACGGGAAAGCAAGATGATGGGGGTATGATTTCCTCCTAGTTATACCTCCATGCTGACAGACCTTTCTTAATGATCTGTTTTCCAATAGGAATCACATACTGCATTGGGTAGAATCATAGAATAGAATCATAGAATCAACCAGGTTGGAAGAGACCTCCAAGATCATCCAGGCTTTGCTTCAACACCTCCAGGGATGGTGCCTCCACCACCTCCCTGGGCAGCCCATTCCAATGCCAATCACTTTCTGTGGGAAGAACTTCCCCCCAACATCCAGATAATACTTCCCTCAGCACAACTTGAGACTGTGTCCCCTTGTTCTATTGCTGGATGTCTGGGAGAAGAGACCAACCCCCACCTGGCTACAGCCTCCCTTCAGGTAGTTGAAAGAAGGAGTCAAGGAAGGACTACTGAATCAAAACTTATGATAAATTAATCAACCCCAAGAGATGATTGTTTACCAGGTTTACAGAAAATCATGTTAAAGTTCTTAAATAAGTATCAGCAGATGGGTTAATAAATATTTCTTCTCTGTGCCAGGATTTATCTAACTGTGGGCTGTTTGTTAAGTACTAATTAAATGAACTAAAAACTCCATGCAAGCTCAAGGCTTTAATACAAACTAAATTAGCTTATTTATTGAATAAATGCCTGCAGGTAGGCAAATTAATTGCACATCATCAAAGTTTGCTTCATGCTGCTAGTGTATGCTTTAACAAGTACATTGCTGAATAATAAATATGATGATACTCCCAGATACTTTAGTTAGCAAGTTATTGCTCTCAGTTCTGTTGCTGCCATGTACATACCAAAGTGCTTTAAAAATAGTTTAAAGTGATGTATTTTTTGGTTTGATTTTTCATACTCAGAGGTGACCTCATTGCTGTCTACAACTACCTGAAGGGAGGCTGTAGCCAGGTGGGGGTCGGCCTCTTCTCCCAGGCAACCAGCAACAGAACAAGGGGACACAGTCTCAAGTTGTGCCAGGGTAGGTATAGGCTGGATGTTAGGAGGAAGTTGTTGGCAGAGAAAGTGATTGGCATTGGAATGGGCTGCCCAAGGAGGTGGTGGAGGTATTGTCCCTGGAGGTGTTGAAGAAAAGCCTGGATGAGGCACTTAGTGCCATGGTCTGGTTGACTGGCTAGGGCTGGGTGCTAGGTTGGCCTGGATGATCTTGGAGGTCTCTTCCAACCTGCTTGATTCTATGATTCTAATGACATGTCCTCCTGTGGGCAACTTCTGCATTGTGCTCTTATATTTGGTCACTGCTAGATTTGGTATCAGCCTTGCAAAGAAATCTCTCAAAAGTTTATAAGAGATATATTATATTTTATACATTTTTAAATGATACTTTTCAAGATAAATTAGTTTTCAGTTGCTCAACAGTTTTTAAAGACCAGGGAGCTTCATTGGATTCTGTTTTGCAATATTTTTCCTTTAAGGATGTGATGGTTTGGGTGTTACCTGCCCCCCCCCCCCACACTTGTGGAAATCACCCAGACTAGGCTCAGCAGCTCTGGAAATTGAATGAAGCTTCATATTTACAGCTTAGCACAATAGACAAGCAGAGATTTGCAATATATACAGAAATATAAAGGTTAAGAGGCAATACAGACACACAACAGCCCTCCCAGAAACCTGAGTCCCCAGGAGGGGCTCTCAACCACCCTTCCACCTTCATCCCACCTCTAAACCTTACTCAAGACTTTGCCTTACACTCAAGGTAGTTTGGAGGGTGGGCCAGGGGAGTTAGGAAGCAGATGGATTAGTCACACAGATGGCAGGTTAGGTTAGAGAGAGAACTTCAGCCCAAAGCCCAGAGAGACTCAGAGAACGACTCCCTTATCTGTGTTTGTGTTCTTGTTCTTATACCTCTCAGCAAGCCTGTAAGTGAAGTAGACATCACCATTGTTTCCTTTTCACAGCCTGTAATCTAATTCTTAGCAAAATATCCCAGCTAGGCTCAAACTAGCACAAAGGAGAATAAAACCCAATTATTAGAACTTAGTTATGTTATACTCTGTTTTTAACACCATTTCCCTATAATGAATTAATACACAGCCCATACATTTACATGGTGCCACTGACTTATCTCCTGTCTGTTTCACAGAGACCAAAATTCCCTGCAGCATCTTGGTAAGTATATTTATGACTCACTGTCATATGTGACACAAGAAGAAACAGCTAGTGCTTGCACTACAAAATCTGCTCTAGTTTAAAAAAGCCCTTTTCTATGTTTATGGCAACCAGAGAAGTAATTTGTTCTACTTCATGAAAGAGCAAGTTCAGCACTTGAGTAAGGTTGGTGTTTGGGTTTTTTTTCCCTTCCTAAACTGATGTACAGTTTATCTTCACTAAGAGATGAAAATAGTGTGTTTTGACTCAGCATGTGCATAGCAGCACATTAGAGAGAGAGGGAGGAAAGCAAATATCTTTGGTGAATTTCCCTCCTTCATTCTATACCTCATTGCCAGAGTAGTGTGTTGCATTAAAATGAATCAATAAGGAAATGGCAGTCTGGGCATTGGCACAGTGTACTCAGTGTATAGCCTAAAATCAATGTGCAGAAAATGAAGCCTGGGATCAGTTTGTGATAGAATCATAGAATCAGACAGGTTGGAAGAGACCTCCAAGATCAGCCAGTCCAACCTAACACCCAGCCCTGTCCAGTCAACTAGACCATGGCACTAAGTGCCTCATCCAGGCTTTGCTTGAACACCTCCAGGGATGGTGACTCCACCACCTCCCTGAGCAGCCCATTCCAATGCCAATCACTCTGTCTGACAACAACTTCCACCTAACATCCAGCCTAGACCTCCTGTAGCACAACTTGAGACTGTGTCCCCTTGTTCTGTTGCTGGTTGCCTGGCAGAAGAGACCAACCCCCACCTGGCTACAGCCTCCCTTCAGGTAGTTATAGACAGCAATGAGGTTCCTCCTGAGCCTCCTCTTCTCCAGGCTGCACACCCCCAGCTCCCTCAGCCTCTCCTCATAGGGTTTGTGCTCCAGGCCTCTCACCAGCTTTGTTGCCCTTCTCTGGACACCTTCCAGCACCTCAACATCTCTCTTGAATTGAGGAGCCCAGAACTGGACACAGCACTCAAGGTGTGGCCTGACCAGTGCTGAGCACAGGGGCAGAATAACCTCCCTCATCCTACTGGCCACACTGTTCCTGATCCAGGCCAGGATGCCACTGGCTCATCTTCAGCCTATCATCCACCAGTACCCCCAGGTCCTCGTGTATTCAAACCAATGCCTATGGTTTGAATACCTAAATAGATCAAACCTTTTTGAATGAGATATTAATATATATCATCAGATACCAGCAAAGTTCTTCTTATTTCCACTAGAAACCATCCTGTCAGTTGAAATAAGAAACTTTGTGATCTCACACACTAGTTATTATGAATATGGACATCAGAATCATGCCTTTAATAATTGCATCTTTCTAGCTGTGCTATGGAATTAAAAAGAGAGTGCTTATTCTGTATCTAGTGTACCTGTATATGCATCAGTATTTTAGGACTTTCCAGCATGAAGGACTTCTGTATTTTTGTTGAAAGAGGTATATAATCCAGGTAGTGTTATTGCAACTGAAATGATACTGTCATGCTTTAACCCCAGTTAGAAACTAGGCACTGCAAAACTACTCTCTTGCAGGATGGAATGAAGAGAATTGGAAGGAGAAGTGAGAGAACACATAGATTGAGATGACAGTAGTTTAATAATTATCATAAAATCAACCAGGTTGGAAGAGACCTCCAAGATCATCCAGTCCAACCTAGCACCCAGCCCTATAAAGCCAACTAGACCATGGCACTAAGTGCCTCATCCAGGCTTTTCTTGCCCAAGGCAAGTGCTTGTGGTGGAACCCTCATGTCACCCTCTCTTCTATCCTTTTTTGTTTTTGAAAGGTAAACTGCATCAGGAGCTTGGTGAGGACTCTAGGAGACACAACAGCTAGCTTACAAGCAAGAGAAAAATCCAGATGTAAAATATCCATCTGGGTATGTAAAATCAAATGCAGGGCCCTTAAAAGACTGTTTCTTGCATGTAGATTCAGGAGAGGTTCTGTTTTCCTCTTTCTATGAAGCACATAATTGAGGCTTTCTAAGGAACAAACACCATGTATGCAAATCTTCAAACAACTCCTAACAGCTTCCATTAAGTTTCAGCAATTTTGATTTAGCCCTGTGGTGAAAGACTGAAACAGCAGTTTAAAACAAACAGAGCTCAGACTCGTGGCTGTAGCTTATATGGCAATTGATTTATGGGTTTGTAAGCAACTGATTTATGGCTTTGCAGCTGCTGCCAGGCAAAAGAGCAGATAACAAGCTGGTAAAAACAAGGAGCTGGAAGCAGCACACACACACACACCCTGCATCCCATCGAAAAATTCGCTCTGAAGACACAGAGAAACAGATTTTAAAAGCTTTAATGCATACCACTTAACCAAAATCCTGGAAATTAGCCAGCCACAGCTGTGTAAGTTTCTGCTTTGTTTGGGTTTTGAGTAATTTCGTCTCCCAGCAGCAGCAGCAGCAGCAGCAGCAGCAGCAGCAGCAGCAGCAGCAGCAGCAGCAGCAGCAGCAGCAGCAGCAGCAGCAGCAGCAGCAGCAGCAGCAGCAGCAGCAGCATTGCCATTTTGCATGGTTCAGGATGTCTCCAGGTCCCATCCCCCTTTTTTGCTTCTGTTTCACTTGCACAGTGCTTGGCTTAAAGGTATATTCATCTGTTTTTGCAACACCTAATAAACCAGTGGAAAAGGACTTGAAAACAAACCCTAGTATCAATGCCAGTGTAGACCTTGCTTCTAATATTTAAAACCTGTGCATTGTTAAAAGAAAAGGATTGTAAGCAAAGGAGGAAGCTGCTGTGTCCTCCACTTTTGTGTCTCCAGCTGGACCCAATGCAAAGCAGTGCAGCCCAGCCTCTCTTCTCCCTTCCTTCCCCACTTCAGCTCCCTCACCTCCCTCCCCCTTCACAGCTGCCACTTGCAGCTGCTTCTCACTGCTTGTAGCCCTTAAAGTGATCACTTCCTAGCTACAAAACATACTGTAATATATATTGATTTTAAAGGTACAGAAACTGATGTGTATTTTAGGAGGAAGTTGTTGGCAGAGAGAGTGATTGGCATTGGAATGGGCTGCCCAGGGAGGTGGTGGAGTCACCATCCCTGGAGGTGTTCAAGCAAAGCCTGGATGAGGCACTTAGTGCCATGGTCTGGTTGAGTGGCTAGGGCTGGGTGCTAGGTTGGACTGGATGATCTTGGAGGTCTCTTCCAACCTGGTTGATTCTATGATTCTATGATATGATCCTGTAGCCTCTGTGAGAATAAATTACAACATGCTCAGTGCTTAATGTGAGTTTAATAATTCAGTGTGCCAAATCCTGTCATAATACCTCAGATATAGTTTTTGCTTGTAATAGATGGATGGGTGTTTTTCTTTTGCAATCCAGTTACATCCAAGTGATAGGGGTAAAAAAATGGTCTTCTTAGTGGCAATAGTGATCCAGGCACAGTTTGTGAAATGATGCCAATGAAAAATGTGACCTCAAAGAGTATAGTTGGGCACCTGTACTGTTGCATATTGTGCTAGTTTGAAGCAGGCTAGAATGTTTTGGTGAGAAGAACTAGATTACAGGCTGTGAAAGGAAAACAATGGTGATGTCTGTTTCACTCATAGGCTTGCTGAGATGTATAAGAATAAAAACAAGACATAGATGAGGGAGTCTCTTGCTTCTGCTGGGGAACTGGCTGAGCTGCGTCTTACTCTCTAACCTCACCCTCCATTTTGGACTAATCCACTTTGCTTCCTAACCCCCCTGGCTGAACCTCCATTCTTCCTTGGGACTGGGGTAAGGTTGAGAGGGGTAGGGGGAAGGTGCAGGGGTGGCTGAGAGCCCCTCCTGAGGACTCAGGTTTCTGGGAGGGCTGTTGTGTTTATGTATTACCTTTTACCTTATATATTTCTGTCTATAACTGTATATACTGTAAGTATCTGCTTGCATATTGTGCTAAGCTGTAATTGTAATTGACCACAAGAACCTCTTTCCAGTTCTAATGGTTTAAAGTTTGTTGTATTATTGACAGTTATTTCCTAAGTGTTCCAGATTCTGCTTCACTCTGCGTAATATTTCTCACGACTGTTGCAAAAAAACCCTATTATTAGAAATGATGGCAGGTGGTGAGAGTCCTGAATGTTAAAATGAATAAACAATATTGATTTGGAAAAGCAAAAATCTCACACCATACCACCTGCCATTTCAGACTCGTACCTGGTGTGTGTCATTCGTCAGCCAGTGAATGAGATGCTGAGAAGACAACAACATTCCTGGAAGAAGCATCCTGCTCTGACCAGCTCCCTGTTCTCCCTTGCTGTACCAGCCAGCCCCCTGCCATGCTGGCATCCCTCACTGGGGACTACCTATTATTTGTACACTCTGTTATGTATCATTGATTAATTGCAAGGCAGAGAAATGTATATAAACTGCTGGTTTGGGCAATAAAGCTGATTCTGCATGCTGCAGGATCTGCACATAGCAAGCCTTAGGGTCCATGCCTTCTTGCTACACTCTGCAGGCATATATGTGTCTCTAAATTCTCCTATTTCACAGTACCACAGTATCACAGTATCATCAGGGTTGGAAGAGACCTCACAGATCATCAAGTCCAACCTTTTACCACAGAGCTCTAGGCTAGACCATGGCACCAAGTGCCACGTCCAACCTTGCCTTGAAGTGCCCCAGGGACGGCGACTCCACCACCTCCCCGGGCAGCCCATTCCAGTGTCCAATGACTCTCTCAGGGAAGAACTTTCTCCTCATCTCCAGCCTAAATCTCCCCTGGCACAGCCTGAGGCTGTGTCCTCTTGTTCTGGTTCTGGCCACCTGAGAGAAGACAGCAACCTCCTCATGGCCACAACCACCTCTCAGGTACACACATTAGTATAGAAGCATTTAAGCTTGGCCCCTGTTTAAGCTGTCTTACTGGCTCAATTTCCATTCTCATGTGTTTCAGATGATCTGCTATTGGGTTGTGATCCTTCTCCAGGCTTAGGGCATCTGTTACTGGCAGTGGCCTCAGAGTGGTAGTCAACTCTAAGTTTAAAGCCCTCCTTGTTAAATTAGCAAGCCTATGATGGGAGATACTCTGCCCTTTCTCTGAGAGGTGTACCACGTCAGCCTCCTGGGGACCAGGTTTCTCAAAGTTAGTACTGTGGTTTAAGTAACCAAAGCCCCTGGCTGTGTGGAAAAAAAGATGTGCTAAAAAGAGGGGAAATTACTTTTCCCTTCAAATTCTAGGGGTCCATAAGATTTGCATTTCAATCACCAATAGGGAGAATTGACTGCCTAGCCCTAAGGGAAATATGAAAACCCATTATCTTTGCTAGAAAATACAAATTGTTTTATCTTTTTCCATTTTAGCCAAGCACTTCATTCTGTTTGCTAAGCAGCACCTTGTACAGCCCATTTTCCTCTCCTGAAGTTTTCTATCAAGTCTCCAGTTTTGATATTTCTTACTGTCAGACATAGGCCAATGACAGAGCATGCATTTCCTCATTTTCACCTCCAAATGTGCAAATGATAGATAACAGGCTACTCGCCACAGTTCTGATGGTGTGTCTGGGTGATGGGTTGGTTTGAGCATTGCTAATTTAAACAGTCTTATAATTATGCAGTAATTTCCATGTACAATTTTTTTATATGTGCTTTTTCCCCCCTTTTTCTTCTGTTCCCATTTTTCATCTATTTAATAACAGCTACTGCATCCTCCTGTACATTGCTTGCCTGCTTGCGTACTTAGTTGCAGACCTCACTTAAGCCTGCCTATATATATGTGGAGCTATAGTCTCCCATGCAGCTGTGCACCCTATTGGCTACTGGAATGGGCTGCCCAGGGAGGTGGTGGAGTCGCCATCCCTGGGGCTGTTCAAGGCAGGATTGGATGTGGCACTTGGTGCCATGGTATAGCCTTGAGCTCTGTGGTAACAGGTTGGACTTGATGATCTATGAGGTCTCTTCCAACCTTGGTGGTACTGTGATATTATATGCCCACTGCCTTACTGCTGCCTGGTAAGTGCTGCTGAGTTACCAGGAAGCAGACTCTGAATTGTCTGCATGCGATCAGCCTGTCTGGCCAGCGATACATCGTGCTGACACTGCACGACATCCTTCTCCTGCACCTGGGATCTTGCTTAAGAATCCCTGGACAGAGCATCCAGAAGAAGCCAGGAGACAAGGGCAGGGATTGTATCCTTTGCCAAGAGCAAAAGGTCAGAGACTGCCTTTCCTCAGAAGCTGGGAAGATTCTCCTTTCCCCAGAAGCCGGGAGGATTCCATCCTCAAAGTCCATGGGGAAAGACTCCCCTGAAGCTTGGACACTTGTAATAGGCTGTGGCATAGCCCCTGAGGGTGATTATTGATTAATTAGAATTTTAAGTAAATGTATTAATGCCTCTGTAATATCCATTGTCTATGCCATAGAGCAGGAAAGAGTTTTCACACACAAACCCTATGAGGAGAGGCTGAGGGAGCTGGGGGTGTGCAGCCTGGAGAAGAGGAGGCTCAGGGGAGACCTCATTGCTGTCTACAACTACCTGAAGGGACATTGTAGCCAGGTGGAAGGTGGCCTCTTCTGCCAGGCAACCAGCAACAGAACAAGGAGACACAGTCTCAAGTTGCGCCAGGGGAGGTCTAGGCTGGATGTTAGGAAGAAGTTGTTGGCAGAGAGAGTGATTGGCATTGGAATGGGCTGCCCAGGGAGGTGGTGGAGTCACCATGCCTGGAGATGTTCAAGAGGAGACTGGATGAGGCACTTAGTGCCATGGTCTAGTTGATTAGCTAGGGCTGGGGGGTAGGATAGACTGGCTGATCTTGGAGGTCTCTTCCAACCTGGTTGATTCTATGGTTCTATGATTCAGCCCACTCTGCTGGGCAAATAGCATATAGACCCCAAGCGGTATTTGCCATGGGGAAAACTCCTCTCTTTGTTTATAGTTTGAATGTTTGCTAGTTATTAACAAGTTACTGTAGTTACTTATCCTAGAATGTTGTCATAACCATGTAGAATCTTTTTAATATTAAATATACAGCGGTTGGGGGTGGTCAGAATATTGAGTTTAATAAATGTATATTTTTATATAACATTATCTCACACCAATTAATTTCTCCCCTCCGCCAAAATCGGCGTAGGTGGCAGAATCCCCCTCCAAAACAGGTGGTTGAGGCCCCATCCCTGGAGATGTTTAAGGCCAGGCTGGATGAGGCTGTGTGGCCAGCCTGCTCTAGGGTAGGGTGTCCCTGCCCATGGCAGGGGGGTTGGAACTAGATGATCCTTGTGATCCCTTCCAACCCTGACTGATTCTATGATTCTACTATTCTAATTCTTGACTAAGAAGCCTGACAGAAAACAAACTTTTGGAGTGAGAACAGATTTAAGGTGTCAGCTCTTGGTCTTTTTCTCTTATTGACATATGAGGACAATCTCACTGAAAATTTTCCTGCAATGCACATTATAATTACACTTAAAACCACAACACCTAGCCAGAACCTGAGGAAGCTGAGGTTGCACCCACACCCACACTGATTACAATTGCAGCATCATGCTATGTCTTTCCAGACAACTGTTCTTATTTATAGTGCAATAATATCATTATCAAATATACAAGCTGTACTCAGAGGATGACACTATATTCCATCTAAGAAACAGATATTCTTTTCCATGAACATACATACAGTAGCCATACAGATAAGAAGTAACACTATCAGTCATTTCTTAGGTCTGGCAGCTTCTGAATGAAGGCAATTATAGAATTTATTGAGGTAGAGAAAGAAATTCCAGAAAATCCAGGTCAACAATAGGCTTGGAATAAAAGCAGTAGTAACAGGAACCATTTTCAGTGAAGATAAAAAACATGGGAGAATGCTAAACACAAGTTTCTTTTCTCTTGTATTCCTGTAGGGCTGGGTGCTAGGTTGGACTGGATGATCTTGGAGGTCTCTTCCAGCCTGGTTGATTCTATGATTCCATTTGAGATAATTGTTTTGTACTGATTTGGGGCATGGGAAGGAAAAATTCCTTGTCTGTGCTTTTTCTGTGGGTCTAGAAACTTTGGTGCAGTTTTTCTTATTACAGTGGATACATCACATTTTCTAGCTTTACAAGGCACTTAGTGCCATGGTCTGGTTGACTGGCTAGGGCTGGGTGCTAGGTTGGACTGGATGAGCTTGGAGGTCTCTTCCAACCTGGCTGATTCTATGATTCTAACAACACATATTTATTAATGCAACAGGAATTAAATAAACATTTGTCTTAGAACTTAGAGACCCCATTCTTCATTTTCTTTTCATAGAAGTTAACCCCCCCTATTTTCACTGTTGTTGAATGGCTTAACCTCCTCACAAATCTCACCCTTTTGTGTGGTTTATCTTTTCTTCTCTTTTTGTTCTCCCATTTATATCTCTCAGCTAATGTTGACTTTCATTGTAAGTCTGGTCTCTGTTAGGTTTTTCAATCACAAACAGTGCTGAGAAGTGGGTTTTTAATTAAGTAATTTCTTCTGCAGCAGTCCATTAACTTCTCACAAAGGATGTGAGAAGCTGTGTTCAGTAATGTTACTGCAGAGCTACAAAAGAAGAGTCCTCTTTTATTCTGATTTGGACTGTATGGCTTTGTCATCTCAAGGCCACTACCTAAATTTCTGTCAGAGATCCAAAAAACCATAATTGTTTCAAAATCAAAACTGATAGGAAAAGCCATTTAGAGAGATGACCTTTCTAAAGGTTGGTACTGGAACATCTGCATGACAATGGTTCAGAAAACGAGGTGCTAGCATTTACTATCAAAGCAATTTTATGTGTGTAACATGTTTCAATCATAGAAGCTTAGAAACATTCAGGTTGGAAAAGACCTTTGAGATCATCCAGTCCAACCCTTAACCTAGCACTCCCAAGTCCATCATTAAAACATGTTCCTAAGTCAGTGACACATCCAAAGATCTTTTTAAATACTTCCAGGGCTGGTGACTCAGTTGCTTCTCCAGGCAGCCTGTTCCAGTGCTTGACAATCCTTTCAGTGATGAATTCTTTCCTAATGGCCAACCTAAACCTCCCCTGGGGCAACTTGAGGCCATTTCTTCTTATGACTTGTTACCTGGGAGAAGTGACCAACATCAGCTTTACTACAACATCTTTTCAGGTAGTTGTAGAGAATGAGAAGGTCTTCTCTCAGCCTTCTTTTCTCCACTTTAAATGACCCTAGTTTCCTCAGCTGAACTTAGTAAGAGCTATACTTCACACCCCTCACCAGCTGGACCTACTCCAGCACCTCAATATCTTTCTTGTAGTAAGTGGCCCAAAGCTGAGCACAGTACTCAAGGTCACCTATGAAGGCAGGGACAGTCAGGGCTATGGTGTAAATCCCATGAGAGGGCCATCTTTGATGTGCATGGTGTGGGGGCACTGCATCAGGGGATGTGCAGGGATGTTGGTACCAGCACCAATGAAGGGAGTGTAGAGTGGGCCAGCAGCAGGGAAGGAATTAAGAGATGAACACAGTCACCAGGTGTTGTGGAAGGTAAATTTGCAGATGACACCAAGCTAGGAGCAGGTGCTGATCTGTTGGAAGGTTGGAGAGCCCTGCAGAGGGACCTGGCCAGGCTGGATGGGTGGGCAGAGGCCAATGGGATGAGATTTAACAAGGCCAAGTGCAGGGTTCTGCACTTTGACCACAACAACCCCAAGCAGCACTACAGGCTGGGGACAGAGTGGCTGGAAAGCAGCCAGGAGGAAAGGGACCTGGGGGTACTGGTGGATAGGAGGCTGAAGATGAGCCAGCAGTGTGCCCAGGTGGCCAAGAGAGCCAATGGCATCCTGGCCTGGATCAGGAACAGTGTGGCCAGCAGGACAAGGGAGGTTATTCTGCCCCTGTACTCAGCACTGCTCAGGCCACACCTTGAGTGCTGTGTCCAGTTCTGGGCTCCTCAATTCAAGAAAGATTTTGAGGTGCTGGAAGGTATCCAGAGAAGGGCAGCAAAGCTGGTGAGGGGTCTGGAACACAAACCCTCTGAGGAGAGGCTGAGGGAGCTGGGGGTGTGCAGCCTGGAAAAGAGGAGGCTCAGGGGTGACCTCGTTGCTGTCTACAACTACCTAAAGGGAGGTTGTAGCCAGGTGGGGGTTGGTCTCTTCTCCCAGGCAACCAGCAACAGAACAAGAGGACACAGCCTCAAGTTGTGCCAGGGGAGGTCTAGGCTGGATGTTAGGAGGAAGTTGTTGGCAGAGAGAGTGATTGGCATTGGGCTTGTGCTCAAGACCTCTCCCCAGCCTCGTCGCCCTTCTCTGGACACGCTCAAGCATCTCAATGTCCCTCCTAAACTGCGGGGCCCAGAACTGAACACAGCACTCAAGGTGTGGTCTAAGCAGTGCAGAGTACAGGGGCAGAATGACCTCCCTGCTCCTGCTGGCCACACCATTGCTGATGCAGGCCAGGATGCCACTGGCTCTCTTGGCCACCTGGGCACACTGCTGGCTCATGTTCAGGTGGGTATCGATCAGCACCCCCGATTGTTGCATGCCTGAGCTGCCTTCTCATTTTATTTCCTCATTGGTCCTTCTAGTGGTAGAGGATTGTTTCTTTGGTGAGTACAAAACACAGCAGTGAAGAGGAAACAACCCCTGCTGTTTGTGATGAGGAATACAATAACCCATCACCATATCAAAGAGCATCTTTTATTTGAAAAATACGAATGAAAGGTTTTGTCCCTTCTGTTTATTAAAAGAAAAGGTAACAATTGCTATCAGTAACACTTGCATAAGGAGGTATACTTTTTACATACTCTTTTTGTTAAAAAAAATAGATATTTTTTTGGACACTTTGGAAAAATAAGGATGGCCCAATACTTGCAACACGTTCCCAATGTTCCTTAGAATGCACTGTGCCATTTATATATACTGCAAGTAAAAGGTCTTAGCACTTTATAATCCACGAAGTAACTCCAGGCAGCATAATTCCATATTCTTCTCTGCATTTAGAATATTGCCTCTGTTATCCCTTCTGTGACTCTACCAGTTTGGTTAATTCCAGACTCATTCAACACTTAAGTTTCCTAAAATAATATTTTACCAAGTCTTAGACCATAGAAATTTCCTAATTCCTTTTCCTGTGAGGGTATTTTCACATTTTCTTGCAGTATTCACAGCTTAAAACAATTGCATCAGTTAGAATTCAACCCCCAACATTTTCACAATGTTTAGTTTTCTAAGAAGAATGCAAAAAAATAAAGTGCAAAATAGAGTGAAATTACTTCCAACTTTTACAATCTCATATGCAAGAAATGCTAACACTGAGAAACAAATTTCTTTTCAATGAATCTTAGTCTCATGCCAGCTGAATTCAAACTCTTTCTTGTCTTTAAAGTGTATTAAATCACATATTTGACTGGCTGTAGGTTGATAATGTATTTTCACATTTTAAAATGCACACAAGATTTTCTTAGCTGATGGATCAAGATGACAGCATTCTGAGTGCCTCACCCTTGCCATTAGAAGGAAGAAGTTTGGTTTTTAAGGAACATGAAAAATGAACTGGGTGTGAATGTGTTAGTAGATCAATAGCTGTTGCAGAAATAAAAGTGTGAATTGGAAAGCTCTTAAGCATTCCTTCGTAAATGCCATTGAACCTCACTCAGGATCTTCCAGTTTAAGTAAAACTGGTAGTTTTCAGGTTTTCATTCTTAAGTAGCAGCAGGATTACTCTTTAGGCTAATAGGAAAATGTTGTGAATGTGAGTACATAAAAAGGTCCTGGAAAGCTTTAAGGGAAGTCTGCACAATCAGATTTAGCCATAAAACTAGACAAGGGTTTCCCACAGTATGTTTCACTGCATGTACACTTCTCAAACCCCAGAAATGCTACAAAATGATTGTGCCCTCCATGGTGTACAGTATTCATTTTCTTCCATTTTAATCAATGCTAATGTAGAAATTCTCAAGTATACTTTGAATTTGTCTTGAGGACACAAAGGACCGAAAGCAAAATTGCAAGATCAGGAAAAGAAATGTGTAAACCTGTTCCTCCTGCACCATGAGGCCTTGGTCTGTGGCCCTGAGATTTAGTATTCTGCTATTGGTCATGCAAACAACACAGCACAGTGATGTGTATTTGGGTAAAAAACAGTGAGCACAGCAAGCATGCAGACTTTTCATGGTTTAAAAACACATTTGGCAATCACTGTGGATCAGACATACCAAACAGGACACACCACAGCATCACCGAAGCAGCGTATCAATAACTCTCCAGAGTTACTCCTGGGCTGTGGGTGTGATGCACATGCTGTACAGCAGCAAAGAGAGCCCAGGAATGATGAAAAGGGGATTCTTATTGTCTGAGACTTGACCTCCTTTTCTCATTAATCAGCACATGAGTGAAAGAGTAATTATTTGTCCATTTCATTACACTTCTGCTGGCCTTAAGCTTGAATGTTCTATGATGCAAATAAAAAGACAGCAATGGTGGGAGCACTGCTTAAAGCACAAAATGCAACTGATTTTCATGCTCTGGTGTAGTGCCAGAGGGAACAGACATAAAGATAACTAATACCTGGCTCTCAAAACTATAATACAATAATGAATGCAGTTTTCATGCAGATGTGGTACAAACTTTTATGGTCCATGGTACTACCGATGCTGAAAGGTTTTCTTCTTAGCACTCATATATGAATTTAAATGTTGGCTCAATGCCAGTGAGATCTAAATCAAAAGACATTATTTTGTCATAAAATCCTGCCCTACATATGGAAAAAAAATCTGAAATACATCTTAACTCTATTCCCAAAAAAGACAATACATAAAGAGTTCTCGACTCGAGTGTAACTCTTATTGCACCAAAGCATCTGTTGAACTTGGCTCTACAATAACAATGTCTCCTTAAATGCTTTTTTTAGAAGATTGTGTATTTGGTAAAAATTAAATTCAAAAAAATATTAATCTGGACACAGATTTTTAAACTACTTTCATCAACAAGACATTTTAGGCTCGGGAGGTTTTCCTCCTCTAAGTTGCCTCAGGGATTCAGTTGTTGACAGAAAGAGAAACACACAAGTTGCAAACAAAACGGTATAGTCAAAACCAATTCTGGAACTAAAGTGCAACTACTACATCTTCAAGTTTGAAATTTTACTTGCAAAACTACTTGCTAGTTTTTCCAGAAGGCTGTTTAAACAAAAAACAATGAGCTACATCTCAGGAAGGAGCTCATAAAAAAATGAAAAAAACCCCTGAATCCTCAAAGTAGAACTGATTAGAAGTTTCAGTCATAACTATGACCTACCCAACCACACATTAAAGGAAAGACTTAATAATCTGCTTTACCTGTATGGCCTGTAGTAGGTCAGGTCAGCAAGATAGACCTTCTGTAGGTAAGCAACCCTTCAAATGCATAGAGGGAAATCTAGTGGAGTGCACAGATCTGTATCATTTGCCATACCATCCCAGAAAGTTACAAAACAAACCCAGACAAACCCAAACCAACAAAAAAACACCGCCACAAACAGTGCATGGCTTCTGCTCTGCAAAGTTCCACTATCAAATGCATATTGCACAGAGTCCTCTTCCCTAAGCGGAGGTACAGCTTTCTCAGAAGCAGAAGATGGTAATAGATGGCAAAGCCTTACAGTTCATACTCTTTCATTAGATGTTATGAGCTCCTGGTGCTCTCACAGTATTATCAACAGGAAAGACAATCAAAGTGAAGAGTTTCAAACAAAACTGCTGGATTAGGTGTTAGCAACCTGCAAATTTAAGCAGAAATGCATGGCAGTTCTGCAATCTGAAATAGTTACTAACATAAGAAGTCTGTCTGATCCATAGAAACCACAAAATGCTGTTTTGGTTTTTCCTTCCTCCACTTATTTAAAGTGTTCTTGTTGCCATGATGTTTGAAATAGGAAGAAAAAAAGCTTAGCTCTGCTTAGAAAATTACTCTAAGAGAAATGAAGTATCAGTAGATCTAACTAAAAAGAAAAAAGCAGCAGCATCTTACTCTCGTTTCAAGTTTTGCTACCCCAATATTTTGTGACCAGCCCTATTTTGCTTTTAGTTGCACACTGGAGAGGCATGGTCAAAACTCCCATGTTTTAAAAATTGAGTGTCGTAGCAACTGGACTCAGATCAGCAAAATACCTGAAATCTTCATCTATTGGGAGAAGTGAAGCACAGTTAACCAAACACCTGCATAATTGAATAGTGCTGCCATTGCTGGTTTTATTGAAGGAGTCTAAGCTTCACCTGCTTCACTGCATAAAGAGTACTGTGGATTCATTTCATGTAAATGAATGATGTTCCAATGAGAAGTCAAAAGGAAAAGCACAACACTGGAAACAGCAGTTCTCACAAGCAGTAACAGGGGTTATGGGCTAGAGCCATGTTATCAGTTAATGATGCCCTCCATCTGTTAGCTGGTTATGGATGAAAGGATTACCAAGGACATGATGCAATGACATCACCTTAACGCCACCTGCTAATCCAATAAGATTAAATCATCAAAGGACCATATATTTAGGAGGACAGGTGTGGCTTATCCCTTCTGTAAAGGAAACAGACTGTTAGCAATTCTCACACTTACAGTAAACCCCACTGACTACCCCATGTTGGGATCACAAGGCCTAGAGCACAGCTAGAAATGCAACACCACAACCACCTGCAAGAGATTTGCTCTTCCATTAGCTATCTTCCTAAACAGGCACGACCATAAACTCACTGCAGCTTGGAGATATGAAACATATTGAAATGAAAATGGCATTGCTTGGCTTCCCTTTAGGTGTTGTTATGGATATGGTACCATGGACTTTATTGAGCAATTAAAAAACATACACAAGGGACAATAGCTTTGTTTTTTTTTTTCTGTATTTTTTGAAGTTTTACTTTCTTCAATTGGAGAACCCAGTTTCAAATATGAAAAGGGCACTTGTTGTACAGTAACTCTGCACAATTTGCTCAGTTCCATGTACTGTAGTCATTTTTTGTTACTGTTGCTGTCACTCTATCTCCAGTTGTTTAGGAACCTTTCTGTTCTGGGAATTACAGCTAAGTTGTTCTTTCTGATTCTATTTCCCCATAGAGTTCAGCTAATTTCTTGAACTCAGGTCCCCAGTCCTCAAGGTAAGTATAATCCTGATCAGAGTGTGTTGTGGCTGAATCCAGAGAGCTGATTGATCCAGCTTCTGATCTGTGACCTTCATAGGCATATGTCTGTAAGGAGTCGTATGGGGGTACACTGGGATCCAGATCAGCCTCTGCCAGTCTTTGTTTAATGAATTCCTGAACATCTATGCTGTCGAGGCTTGTGGAGGTGTGATGCCTGGGCGTCGGCTTCACTTCGGGATGAACATCCCTCCGGTATTTTAGCTCCTCAACAGCTGATGGATTCCGCAGAGCTGTGATGTCAAATGCTTCTGTGTCTTCTTCTCCTCCACCCTCATCATCATATGTTACGACATTTTCCCGGACATCTTCCTCTGAAATGATCAAGGGCTCCTTCTTGTTGCGTCTTAGGGTGATGAAAAGTACCACAATTGCTAAAGAGAAAACTGCAGATATGAAGCTTGAAGTTGGCATCTGAAGTACACAGATATATGCTAATCAAAGAACAGGTAAGTCACAAATGCAGATCATAGTATCATAGAATCATGGAATCAAGCAGGTTGGAAGAGACCTCTAAGATCATCCAGTCCAACCTAGCACCCAGTCCTAGCCACTCAACCAGACCATGGCACTAAGTGCCTCAGCCAGGCTTTGCCTGAACACCTCCAGCGATCATGACTCCACCACCTCCTCCCTGGGCAGCCCATTCCAATGCCAATCACTCTCTCTGCCAACAACTTCCTCCTAACATCCAGCCTAGACCTGCCCTGGCACAACTTGAGACTGTGAGGCACCGTCCCTGGAGGTGTTCAAGAAAAGCTTGGATGAGGCACTTGGTGCCATGGTCTGGTTGACTGGCTAGGGCTGGGTGCTAGGTTGGACTGGCTGATCTTGGAGGTCTCTTCCAACATGGTTGATTCTATGATAAGCCTTTCACCTGAAAATATCTGACAGAAACTTGTGATCATCATGTTCTGGAAATGTTATTTCAATAAAGCTTAGAAAATACCCATGACAAAGCATATTCTTTACCTTACAAACTTTCCTACTACACACACACACAATTTAGCATTGCTTAACATTGAAAATGGCTTACCAAGAAGAATGAGGACACAAAGCAAGATTGCAATTAAAGCTCCTGTGCTCAAGCCAGCTGAGGAGAGGAAAGCTTCAGTATGGCAAGTTCTCACTTGACCATCTCTCTCACAGGCACAAACTTTGATTGTGAGAGTACTGCTGCTGCTGAGAGAGGGCACTCCACCATCAGAAATCAGCACTGGGAGGTAATACATCTCTTGAGCGGTTCGACTGTATTTCTTTCGTCTTGTCAGGATGCTGGCTGTGTTATCTACAATATGAAAATCAGAATCTCATTTTAATGAAGAAAAAACCCAAACCATTATTGACTGTGGGAAGATAATGTGAGAAGAAGAATAACAAAACGAGTGTTGACCTTGATTGCCTACAGCTGCTGGCCACCTTATCTGAAGAAAGGATAGCGGACATGTCGTTAATGAGGAAATCAGGGTGAAGTTTAAGCAGAGGACTGGTTGTTCTTGCCTAATTATGATAATGTATAGGGATGTGCTCAATACTCAGAGACTGTATAATGAGAGTCAGAACAGTCAATAAAGAGTGTCTGGCATAATCCACAGTGAATTGGTCTGGAGTCCACGCGGCGCTGCTTATGATCACACTGATCTGTGAGGGCTTTGACCGTGTGTCCCGCAGCAGCTGATAGATAGCTGCAACAATTGACTGTGCCCAGTTGTGCAGGAGCATGGGGCAGCTGAAAAAAAAAGAGAAGCCTCATCTGTGAAAATACACAGTCTAGAGTTAAAAGCTGTCAGGAAGCTTTTGTGATCAATGGAGGAAAAAGAGGAGTCAGGGGAAAGTAATTAGCATTAGATAAATAAGATGATTTAAGCTCATGTACTTTTCTTAGAGTCTAGATGAACTTTGACAAACTTTTTGGGCATGGTTTTCAAGTGTTTTATTCCCATGCTATGCTGTCAGTAGTATACAGACACCTGTTTATAGGAGTACTTTGATTTTTGACACTATCTGTTGTGGAATTCATCCACAACACAAAATCCACTTGATTCTCAGAAGAATGTCAAAATACCTCCAGTAAAAGTATTGAAACCAGAAAAAAGATGAACACATAAGCCTGTCACCTGAAAATATCTGACACAAACTGAGATCATCATGTTCTGGAGATGTTATTTCAATCAAGATTATGAAATAGCCATGATAAAGCATATTCTTTACCTTACAAACTTTCTTACTACACACACACGCAAAATGAAGATGTGATTTCAATAACCTGTATAAGAACCATAAGACAGAGGTAATTCAATCAGTTCTCAATCTGCCTCACTGCACTATCATCCAGATCTTCTTCAGCTTAGCTGTGAGGCTGCTGTGGGAGACAGTGTCAAATCCTTTCCTGAGATCATGATAAACCACAGCTATTGAAACCACTCCAGGGATGGAGACTCCATCACTGCCCTGGGCCAGGCCTTGACAACCCTCAAAGGGAATTGTAGAATCAGTCAAGGGTTGGAAGGGACCACAAGGATCATCTAGTTCCAACCCTCCTGCCATGGGCACAGACATCCTACCCTAGATCAGGCTGGCCAGAGCCTCATCCAGCCTGGCCTTAAACACCTCCAGGGATGTGGCCTCAATCACCTCCCTGGGCAACCCACTCCAGGGTCTCACCACTCTCATGGTGAACAACTTCCTCCTCATGTCCAGCCTAAACCTTCTCTGTGGAGCACTCTGAGGCCATTTCCATTTGACTCCTTGGGTGAAGAGACCAAATTCCACCTAGCTCCAGCTCCTCAGGGAGTTCATAGAATCACAGAACGAAAAATGATATAAAGTATTATCGATATTTTCTTTTGATATAGCATCATGGAAATGACTTTTATATACTTCCAACGTGTGCCATGCAGAAATAGTAATTTCATTTTATTAAACAAAATCTTTTTAAGCTCCAGCCTGTCTCCATATTGCTTAATCTGGGCTTGTGACTGTATGCTGTGGCATTCTCATTAATGCTGACCTTTTCATTATCTTATTGTTAAGAAAGAAATGATTTTGACATAATTATGGAATTAGACTAGGGAGCAAAGTGTTCTGTGCTGTAATTGAGTTGATTGAAGAAATCAAGCTCAATATCACTGTAATTCAGATTGCATTTATTGTATACTTCTGTCTCTTCTCCCAGGCAAGCAGCAACAGAACAAGGGGACACAGTCTCAAGTTGTGCCGAGGGAGGTCTAGACTGGATGTTAGGAGGAAGTTGTTGGCAGAGAGAGTGATTGGCATTGGAATGGGCTGCCCAGGGAGGTGGTGGAGTCACCATCCCTGGAGGTGTTCAAGCAAAGCCTGGCTGAGGCACTCAGTGCCATGGTCTGGTTGAGTGGCTAGGGCTGGGTGCTAGGTTGGACTGGATGATGTTGGAGGTCTCTTCCAACCTGGTTGATTCTATGATTCTATGATTACTGCACGATGCAGGGTCACCATGGATAATGTTAACTTTGCAGTTTCTCAGATATTTCTTTCAAGTTCCAACTTGTCTTCTTTACAGGCTACTTTACAGCAAGGCAGTAGCAACTTGCAACTCGGCATAATCAGAGCAAGCACTTCACTTTGATGTTTTCCTGTGTAAACACAGCTGGCTCTTACACTCCTTCTCTCCCAACAAAGAAGTGAGGGAAAAATAACACAAAAAAATCCCCTCTAGGTTCAGAAAAAGAGTTTTACTAGAAATAATACAATGCAGAGATATCTTAGCCCATTTGCAGAAAAGGGCAGCAAAATGCAGAAGCAACAGCAGAGGCCAGAGATCTTCCCCATACCATCCCCTGACCTGCAGCCAGCTGGGCGGAGGAAGAACACACCCACAACCTGGAAACCAAAAGCACAAACTACAAGAACTTACACTGTGTGAGTCCTAACTACAAGAACTTACACTGTGTAAGTCCTCTGGATTTCATAGAATCACAGAATCAACCAGGTTGGAAGAGACCTCCAAGCTCATCCAGTCCAACCTAGCACCCAGCCCTAGCCAGTCAACTAGACCATGGCACTAAGTGCCTCATCCAGGCTTTTCTTGAACACCTCCAGGGATGGTGACTCCACCACCTCCCTGGGCAGCCCATTCCAATGGGAAATCAGCAGTGCATACATATATGCAATGATATTTAAAGATCCAATTACCTACTGTAGAGTCTTTTGATCTTCTAGGTCTACTAATCATAATGAAGGGCAGGTTCATGCAATACTTAGGCTCCAAGACTAGAATTCTGTTGTTTGGCTGATAAGAACAATGTCTACAAAGATTTTTGTGAAATGAAGTCTTTGTTCTGAAAAAAATAAAGGGAGAGGATGACTAAGTCTAAAGATGACTGCAAGATAAATACAGCTTTGCAGTGCTAGATACAGATAGCATTATCTACCATCTTCAGTGTGACTGAGATTCTTGGTTTCATCATTCTACAAAATATTATTGAAAACTCTCCTGAGGAAATTGCTGTCTTTTCTTTTCCTTTAAAAGTCACAGCATCACAGAAACAGTCAGGTTGGAGAAGACCCTCAGGACCACCAAGTCCTACCAATAGCCTTACTCTACAAGGTTCACCCTAAACCATATCCCTAACCACCACATCCAGATGGCTTTTAAACACATCCAGGGTTGGTGATTCCACCACCTCCCTGGGCAGCCCATTCCAATGCCTGGCCACTCTTCCCATGAAAAAACGTTTCCAAATGTCCAGTCTAAACCTACCCAGTCACAGCTTCAGACCATTCTCTCTTGTTCTGTCACTATTTACCCATGAGAAGAGCTCAGCACCAGCCTTTCCACAACATCCTTTCAGGGAGCTGTAGATATTGATGAGGTTTCCCCTCAGCCTCTTCTTTTTCAAACTAAACAGCCTCAGTTCCCTCAGTTGCTCCTCATAAGATTTACTCTCCAGGCCCTTCACCAGCTTTGTTGCCCTCCTCTGCACTCACTCCAGCACCTCAACATCCCCCTTGTAATGAGGTACCCAAAACTGAACACAGTACTCAAGGGGTGGCCTCACCAGAGCAGAGATGGTTACTATTGCTCCTTAGCTGTGTCTCAGTGCCCTGCCCACACACCCTGCCTGTGGAAACTGCCAGATAAACTGCTGCACCATGCCCTGTTTACCCACCCTGTTCCTGGCACTCTGGGTTGCTCCCTGAGCGTGTTTAAATACCCTGCAGCGGCTGCTGGCAGCGCCCACTCAGTGCCATGTCAGCCTCACTTGCAAGAGCTGCCAGGTCCTGGTGGGACTATGTGCTCAGATGCACAGGCTGCTACTCCTAGAAGAGCTTACCATCAGCCTCAATTTAGCCTGAGCTAGCACACAGCACTTACCATACTGCCACTGAGATCAAGCTGTGAAGTGCATACTTACTTTTTTTATCTCCTTATGTGAAATAAGAACATAATGCACAACAGATCTTTATCCTAAAGGATATGTTTTACAGTTCCTTCCCTACTTCCCCTTGCCAATTCCAACTTAGAATAGCCCAAAAACTTGCTTTCTGTTGTTGGTGGTAAAGTCACCGCTCACTGCCTTTGGGGAGGTAACAAGAAAGCAGCAAATTCTTACTGCTGCATCCAAAGCATGATATAGAATCATAGAATCAAAGCATGATATAGAATCATAGAATCAAAGCATGATACAGAATCATAGAATCAAAGCATGATATAGAATCATAGAATCAAAGCATGATATAGAATAATAGAATCAAACCATGATATAGAATCATAGAATCAAACCATGATATAGAATCATAGAATCAAACCATGATATAGAATCATAGAATCAACCATTAGATATTTATGAGAATCATAGAATCAACCAGGTTGGAAGAGACCTCCAAGATCATCCAGTCCAACCTATCCCTCCAGCCCTATCCAGTCCTAATCCTCTCTTTGACACTTATTTTTTCTCTGCTCTAAGTATAGTCAAACACTGAAACAGATTCTTTAGGAAAGTTATGCAGTCTTCTTCCCTGAAAGGCAACAAAGAACAGTTTAAACATAGAGGAATAGAATCGTTTTGGTTGGAAAAGACCTTTAAGATCATTGAGTTCAAGTGTTATCTAACTCTGCCAAGTTTGGTGCTAAGCCACATTCTTTATCACCACACCTCTGTGGTTTATAAATACCTCCAGGGATGGTTATGAATCAACCATCTCACCTGTGGAGCCTATTAAAGACACAATGGCATGTAGCATATGTACCCAGGATGCAGCTGATACTTCTCAGTTGTTACAGATAGAATCAACCAGGTTGGAAGAGACCTCCAAGCTCATCCAGTCCAACCTAGCACCCAGCCCTAGCCAGTCAACTAGACCATGGCACTAAGTGCCTCATGATGACCTGTAACATCTCAGAAGGCATTCTCTGATGGCATGCCTGTGAAAATATAACTGTAAAATAAAGCAAACACCCAACACACCCACACATGCACACAAATCAAATGACACAACACATACATACAGGAAAGCTACAGACAAGCATTCAGTTTACTCTCATTTTCATAAGGTTGCAAAATGCAAAACATGAGGCAATACTCCACAAATAATAAGGCCTATTTGTGTTTTTTTTTGGGGGGGGGATGTGTGTTTGAAAAGTTGGGTGGGTATTTGATTCAGTAACTATTCAGAACCACTTGACTCTGTGAACCCTGAAGGCCACTTTCCTTCTGGCCCTATCTGCTGTGCATTTGTGATGGTACTTTGTAGGCACAGTTTGTTAGGAAGAGCATGAATTGATAGATGACCATCCAAGAAGCACTGAAAGACCTGCTGTTGGTATCAGATCCATAAAAATAAGCATTAATTCAACTTCTTTTTGCTGCTTAAATTGACATTGTCTTCTTTAAGCAATAACTTGCAATAACCTTGAGAGCATCCATTCAGCACTACCGACCTAGAAATAGACCACACTGTCAACATCCATTTCATGAACCCACTTCTAAAAACATTCCTGAATGAAGCATAGATGCTAAAACTAAACAGAAGAATAAAATCCAGTATCTGATAAGTCGTAGGTTGCAGTATGCTGCATACACTTGTGTCCTTGATACTGGCCAGTTCAGTGTTGACAGATTACACTTTTCCCCTTCTTTCAACAACTACATGGAAGTTGTTCTGCTCAATGACACATCCCAGACAAGACAGAGATCCAGTTCTTTGAGATTTGTGTTTAATTTACCTTCATTGTCCCTCAGAGTAAAGTTGGGATTCAAAGAGTGCCCTTCATCAAGGAAAAAATGGAATCTTGCCCCATTTGCAGAGTTATCTTTGTCAGTTGCAGTGATAGTCTGAATTACCTGAAATAAAAATGAACAGTGAATGCATTGAAATTTGGATTTGATGCAAATGGTACCTGACCTCAGGAGAATGGTCAAACTTATCTTATTGCAATTTTCTGCATCTAAAGTTTTTATACATCCTGACATTCTGCTACAGGCAGAATCTGGAGCAAAGATTTTCACCATCTGCACTTCATCCTGTGGCTTTCAAAATCACACTTTCACACAAACATCTGTTATTATGGACCCAATATTCAGACTGAACCAGGGTGGCCAATGCAGAGTGTCATCTGCCATCCCACTAATGAGATGCACTTCAGTATTGGTTAGGAAAAATAATTACTTATCCAAAATGTCAAGTATGTAATACCATGAGGTGCTGGAATGTGTCCAGAGAAGGGCAACAAGGCTGGTGAGAGGCCTGGAGCACAAAACCTATGAGGAGAGGCTGAGGGAGCTGGGGGCGTGCAGCCTGCAGAAGAGGAGGCTCAGGGGTGACCTCATTGATGTCTACAACCACCTGCAGGGAGGTTGTAGCCAGGTGGGGATTGGTCTCTTCTCCCAGACAAACAGCAACAGAACAAGGGGACACAGTCTCAAGCTGTGCCAGGGGAGGTCTAGGCTGGATGTCAGGAGGAAGTTGTTGTCAGAGAGAGTGATTGGCATTGGAATGGGCTGCCCAGGGAGGTGGTGGAGTCACTGTGCCTGGAGGTGTTCAAGCAAAGCCTGGCTGAGGCACTTAGTGCCATGGTCTGGTTGAGTGGCTAGGGCTGGGTGCTAGGTTGGACTGGATGATGTTGGAGGTCTCTTCCAACCTGGTTGATTCTATGATTCATGCATGGGAGAGGAATTGGTCCAAGGCAGTCTTTGCCTTCAAAAGCCCCTGGTGGTTTTAAAATTTTACTTTCAATCAAAGTTGAGCTAAGCTTTTGGAATGTGTGTGACCAAGCAATACTTCTACCTCTGCTTCCCTTTCCTTGCTGGGTCTGTAAGCTCAAGTGCTGAAGTAGAATTTAATAAACTTTGTTCTTGTGGTATAGGCAGAGGAGCCCAGACAGTCTGATGCACTGAGTTGACAGATAACCTAAGGGAAAATGCTTTTTTAATAAGAATTTTTCTGTTCAGTGTTCAGCTGTAATCTGTCTGCACTGAACCTGAAGCATAAACAGTAGGGCTCAAGTGGTTTGGTATGGTTTAAAATCACAGCCTTCTCTACTTCCATTCACATGTGAGAAAATAAATACATTCTGAAGTCAATATAGTACAAAGGTTATTTCATTAACTATATGCAAGACAGTATATTTTATGACTATGCACACCCTAGACAATTAACAATACTGATGATAATTGTTTAGAATATTTTAAAAGGGTTTTGTAATACTTTTTGACTGATCTGTATCAGAATAAGACCAATCATGCATCATAAAACAGTTCAGAGTTGGAAGGGACCACAAGGATCATCTAGTTCAATCCCCCTGCCATGGGCAGGGACACCCTAGCCTAGATCAGGCTGGCCAGAGCTCCATCCAGCCTGGCCTTAAACACCTCCAGGGAAGGGGCCTCAACCACCTCCCTGGGCAACCCATTCAATCATGTCATTTACCAAAGCCATAGCTGTATCAGTAAAAACCTTTGTCAAAAGCTAGTTGTCCTCTCCTGGATTTTGCAAAGGTTGTATTGAAAACCACACCATTTGAAAAAAGAAATCTCAGATTGACTTGATATAAGATAGATTTTGTTAAGAATCTTGAAATGGTGTGAGGCAAAGCAAGACAAAAAGAACATTTCATGGAGAAATAGTTTCAAGTGATTAAGTTTGTTATTGCTCAAATAGTGTGCAGTTAAATAACCACACACAGCTGTAAAAAATCCAGATAAGACCTTAAAAAGCTATATTAATTTATTAAATATTGCTTATTTATGGCAGAGTTATTTTCAAACAGCAAGTCTGTACTCTTTCCTGAAAGGTTCTTGCTTTCTAAGGAAAAGACTTCTAAGACATTGATTCAGAGACAAGAAATAAAAGTGTCTATCATCTTGAAATCTAAACATATTCACAGAGTATCACAGTATCACAGTATCACCAAGGTTGGAAGAGACCTCATAGATCATCAAGTCCAACCCTTTACCACAGAGCTCAAGGCTAGACCATTCTTCACCTAGGACACACTTTTGTAATTAATAGGCCAACTAATTAATGGCTCTTGCTTTCTAAGGAAAAGATTTCTAAGACACTGATTCAGAAATAAGAAATAAAAGTGTCTATTGTCTTGACACCCAAACATATTCTTCATCTAGGACACACATTTGTGTGTCATAGAATCAACCAGGTTGGAAGAGACCTCCAAGATCATCCAGTCCAACCTAGCACCCAGCCCTAGCCAGTCAACCAGACCATGGCACTAAGTGCCTCAGCCAGGCTTTGCTTGAACACCTCCAGGGACAGTGCCCCCACCACCTCCCTGGGCAGCCCATTCCAATGCCAATCACTCTCTCTGCCAACAACTTCCTCCTAACATCCAGCCTAGACTTCCCCTGGCACAACTTGAGACTGTGTCCCCTTGTTGTGTTGCTGCTTGCCTGGCAGAAGAGACCAACCCCACCTGGCTACAACCTCCCTTCAGGTAGTTGTAGACAGCAATGAGCTCTGCCCCGAGCCTCCTCTGCTGCAGGCTGCACACCCCCAGCTCCCTCAGCCTCTCCTCATAGGGTTTGTGTTCCAGGCCCCTCACCAGCTTTGTTGCCCTTCTCTGGACACCTTCCAGCACCTCAACATCTCTCTTGAATTGAGGAGCCCAGAACTGGACACAGTAATTATGACAACTGATGAAGTGTATGAGTTTTAAAACATCAGAATATGTTGGCAACAGTTTGAATTAATTCTTAAGACGTTTTATAATTTTTTATTAAATCTTTTACAAGTTCTGATCCTTATTAACAAGAGACATTAAATTGATAAACCCATCTAATTAGATTTTCAAATGCCCTTGATAAGAGCACTGAAGAAAACTGCAGTCATAATAGGCAAGGTCCTTAAATAATTGTTCAAAATACAGGGAGTACTGTCTCTGCTGTAAATTACCTGTTCTACAATGAGAGGGACTCACAGAGCCCTCCTGTTCCACACTGATTTATTCTGGACCACTCCTTGGCCAGGGCAACAATAAACAACTCATGAGCAATATGAATAATCAGTCAACTACATCTACTTCCAATACTGAGTTGTTCTGAAAGAAAAGGGGAAGATCTTCCTCATATTCAGTAGCCAGGCAATACAAAGCCAAGTGAAATTTGTAAGACATAAGCTCTTAACCTCACATGTATATATATGATGATGATGATCTCTAAGCTAACCAGTACTTCTCATTATATTGGTGTTATAACAGGCACTTTTTTCCACTCAGTGCTTACTTGTTGTTAAAAAGCACAGGAGAAGTGTGTTATCTATGTTTGGATTCTTATTTTTATATCTCTCAGCAAGCCTATGAGTGAAGCAGACACCACCACTGTTTTCCTTCCACAGCCTGTAATCTAGTTCTTCTCACCAAAACATTCTAGCTAGCTTCAAACCAGCACACACTGTTAGAAATTGCTAAGAAAGGAATAGAGAACAAAGCTGAGACCACCATATATTGTTATTAGCATAAGCTGTAAGAATTATGAACCACTCCATATCCACATCTTGATCCTCAATTCCCCATCTCAAGGTGAGTAGAGAGAAATTGGAGGAAGTTTATAGAAGGACAAGATGAATTATCAAAAGCCTAGAAGGGCTTTATCACAGCATATCCAAGCTAAGTAGAATTCTTCAGTCTGGAGAAGAGACAGCTGAAGTGCAATGTGCTAGAGATTTATGAATGGCAGAGAGATAATAAATGGGGATCAACTGCTCTCTCTCATTCTGCCAACACAAGAGATGGTAAATATTGATTGAAGACAGCATAGAAAAGTTGAAAAATACCCAAAGAAATCCAACAAACCCCGAGACAATAAATCTTCCTGAAACCTACAATTAACCTGCACGATTCTTTGCTGCATGAGGTAGCAGGCATCAAAAGTTTATGTTTGTAGTAGAAAAAGCCAGGCACGTTCATATGAGTTGGTTACTACAGGAGTGCTGGAAACACAGAAATTCCATTGGGATCATAAGTGATGAGCTCACGAGGCAAGTATCAAACACAACTTACCATGCTGTTATACTGCTCTTTAGGTGTCAGCTTTCAGCCATTGGCAGTCCAGGTAACTTTGCTCAGCCCTATAGTCTGACAAAGTGTTTTTACAGTCTCAGTGTTAAATAAACTGGGCCCCCCAGTTTAGGAGGGACATTGAGATGCTTGAGCGTGTCCAGAGAAGGGCGACGAGGCTGGGGAGAGGCCTTGAGCACAGCCCTACGAGGAGAGGCTGAGGGAGCTGGGATTGGTTAGCCTGGAGAAGAGGAGGCTCAGGGGTGACCTTATTGCTGTCTACAACTACCTGAGGGGTGGTTGTGGCCAGGAAGAGGTTGCTCTCTTCTCTCAGGTGGCCAGCACCAGAACAAGAGGACACAGCCTCAGGCTGCACCAGGGGAGATTTAGGCTGGAGGTGAGGAGAAAGTTCTTCCCTGAGAGAGTCATTGGACACTGGAATGAGCTGCCCGGGGAGGTGGTGGAGTCGCCGTCCCTGGAGCTGTTCAAGGCAGGATTGGACGTGGCACTTGGTGCCATGGTCTGGCCTTGAGCTCTGTGGTAAAGGGTTGGACTTGATGATCTGTGAGGTCTCTTCCAACCTTGATGATACTGTGATACTGTGATAAACAATATGCCACTATGCCTTTATGTACACTGCTCTAAGAGGTTTGATGAGAAAACTTAGTACTAGCAGTGTATTACTTGGGAAAGAGAGGAGCTCACAACTACAACTTACTACCTCTGTAATAATACAAACCCAGCATAGAGTTTAGCATAGAATCAGTCAGGAGTGGAAGGGACCACAAGGATCATCTAGTTCCAACCCCCGTGCCATGGACAGGGACACATCTTACATCAATTTAAGTATCTCGCCCCAAAATTTAGCATCTCGCCCCAAAATTTAGCATCTCACCCCAAAATTTAGCATCTCACCCCAAAATTTAGCATAGAGTCTCAGGTAAAATGTCAATCAATGAAAAAAAACCTAACAAAACCCAAAGACACTTGGTAAAATTGTCAAGCTATGGAGTGCAATGAAATGAATTCATCACAGAGGCAGTGGCTGGATGTGATTCACCTCTTCAGTGTCATAGCTGAGTCTCCCAATGCTCAAAGCTTTGAAAAATCCAGTCAACATCTTTTCCATAGTGACTCTGCCCAGACAAGGGGAAATAACATGCAGAAAGTGAGGAAGTTAATCAGCCATTTCACTGAGCTGTATTTGAAACCCTGTTGCCATGTAGCACTTAGAAGACAGGTATTAAAATTGCTTCACTCATTTTGATGAGCAGAGAGTGGCTTGTCAAATTCCATCATTTGTCTGACAAGATCAAAGATCTGCCTGTTGATATTAAAGATAGCTTGGGGATTTTTTTGGAAAGATATATTGAATAAATTCTTCATCCTTCTCTCTTCAGCCTAAAAAACTTAAGGAATTAATCAAACATGAAATAAAAATGTTACACAAAGAAGCATTACAATATTGTGTTCCCCAAATCAGACTTTTTACATATGTGGCATTAACAACTAAAGTAAATCTTCTTTTTCAGTGGGAGAAAGGTAAGTGTGAAGATTACCTGACCAGGCTTTGCATTCTCACAGACAACTACATCATACTCTCTGGCAAGCTCTGGAGGGTTGTCATTGATGTCCAAGATTCTAACACCAACGGGAACATGGCTCACTAACCCAGGGTTGTCTGCAAAATACACAAGGGATTACTAAACCTTTTGCAATATTCAAATGTTCTGTGCCAATCTCAACTTACACAAGATTTCTTAGCAAAATAGCACACAGAAACCTTTCCCAAGATTGACTTCAGCTTCCTCTAAACTAATTGTGCTATTACACAAAGTAATTAATGAATCTTGCTTTAGCACTCACATGCCAGTAAGAGAACACCTTTAAGTGACAGTGTCTTGAGCTATGATCTGCACTTTTGTGAGAGCTCACCCTCAAAATGTTTGTCCTCAAAACCCCACATTAAATAGGGGGAAGTTCTTCCCAGAGAGAGTGATTGGCATTGGAATGGGCTGCCCAGGGAGGTGGTGGAGTCACCATCCCTGGAGGTGTTCAAGCAAAGCCTGGCTGAGGCACTTAGTGCCATGGTCTGGTTGACTGGCTAGGGCTGGGTGCTAGGTTGGACTGGATGATCTTGGAGGTCTCTTCCAACCTGGTGAGACTGTGTTCCCTTGTTCTGCTGCTGGTTGCCTCGGAGAAGAGACCAACCCCCACATGGCTACAACCTCCCTTCAGGTAGTTGTAGACAGCAGTTAAGTCACCCCTGAGCCTCCTCTTCTCCAGACTGCACAGCCCCAGCTCCCTCAGCCTCTTCTCATAGGGTTTGTGTTCCAGGCCCCTCACCAGCTTTGTTGCCCTTCTCTGGACACCTTCCAGCACCTCAACATCTCTCTTGAATTGAGGGGCCCAGAACTGGACACAGCACTCAAGGTGTGGCCTGAGCAGTGCTGAGTACAGGGGCAGAATAACCTCCCTTGTCCTACTGGCCACACTGTTCCTGATGCAGGCCAGGATGCCATTGGCTCTCTTGGCCACCTGGGCACACTGCTGGCTCATCTTCAGCCTCCTATCCACCAGTACCCCCAGGTCCTGGGCTCTGGCTGCTCTCAGCCACTCTGGCCCCA
The DNA here is from genome assembly GCF_015220805.1 of Pogoniulus pusillus. Taxonomy (NCBI): domain Eukaryota; kingdom Metazoa; phylum Chordata; class Aves; order Piciformes; family Lybiidae; genus Pogoniulus; species Pogoniulus pusillus. The sequence goes on along the minus strand of NC_087284.1, from coordinate 20,359,204 downwards.
GCCTGTAGTGCTGCTTGGGGTTATTGTGGCCAAAGTGCAGAACCCTGCCCTTGGCCTTGTTAAATCTCATCCCATTGGCCTCTGCCCACCCATCCAGCCTGGCCAGGTCCCTCTGCAGGGCTCTCCGACCTTCCAACAGATCAACACCTGCTCCTAGCTTGGTGTCATCTGCAAACTTACTGATGCAGGACTCAACTAGAACCCTAATAACTGCTACATTTAGTATGGTACTTACCTATCTCAGAAGCAGTCACTGTGATGTTGTACCAAGGCGTCTCTTCTCTGTCAAAAATCTTGGCAGTTTTAATGGTCCCAGTACTGGCATCAATAGTAAAATACCTATCTTCTTCTGTGTTATGATCAATTAAATATCTATGAAGACATAAAGCAATAAATATTCATTATAGTCTGCACAACCCAAAGTAACAGAAAGCTACATGAGCATATTACCTTCATGGTTTTTTTAGGTCATACAATTGTTTTTTTAAAGCAGCCTAAGAAACACTCTTGAGTTATGGAGCCATTAAAAAGAACACCTTTTATTCATGCAGTTCATAATGCTATGTGGTTTTTTGATGCAGAACAAGTTTTCCACTGTGAGTCGCAAAGATATCAAATGCCCTTGGCCCTCTTGGCCACTTGGGCACACTGCTGCCTCATCTTCAGCTACTATCTACCAGTACCCCCAATACTTCCAATGCAAAAAGAGTAACAAAACCCCTTTCTAATTTAGCAGCAGTAGCATGTCCCACTTGTTCTGTCACGTATATTTACAGACATATTGAAAGGGTTACAGCTTGGCCATGTTTTTCTTATCATGAATCAATGAGTGGCCCTTTTTTATGCTCTTCTGTTATTCTAATCACAGAATCATTTTCAGTAGAAAAGACCTCAAAGATCATCATGTGCAACCATTATGTAACTACCAAGTCTGGTGCTAAACCCTGTCCCTTAGCAGCCTGTTGCTGTGATTGTTTAACATTTACACAGATGGTGACTTCACCACTTCTGTGGTCAACCTGCTCCAATGTCTGACCACTCTTTCCATAAAGAAAATTTTCCTGATGTCTAATCTAAACCTCTCCAGTACAATTTCAGGACAATTCTTCTCCTCCTAACATCTGATACTAGGGAGAAGAGACTGACCTCCACCTCACCACAACTTCCTTTCAAGTAGTGCCAGAGAGCAACAAGGTCTCCCCTCAGACTTCTCTTCTCCAGATTAAACAATCACAGTTAACTCAGCCACTCCTCATAAGACTTGCTCTCCAAACCCTTCACCAGCTTGGTTTCTTGGTGTCCACAGTATTCACGGTGTAGCCTCACCAGTGATGAGTACAGGGGCACAAATGCTTCCCTACTCCTGCTGACCACATTACTCCTGATCCAGGCCAGGATGCTGTTGGCCTTCTTGGCCACCTCAGTGTTGCAGCAGGTGCTCTGCAGGATAAGAGCTTCCATGTGCAGGGTGCTCAGGACTGTGAAACACTATCTAGCTAACCAATTACACATTGCAAAGAGCAAGACAAAACCACTGCCAGCCCTCCTGTCATGCTGGCACCTTTCACTGGGAGTATGCTTTAGCTTACAGATGTGTCTGGACTGTCTTGGTTAAGTAATTGATAACAAAGAGTATATAAACAGCCACTCTGAGCAATAGAGCAGCCTGGGAGGGTTTGTTAGGGGTATACTGCTAAGGACATGCTTGGGACTTCTACTGCTGCTGTTAGCTACTTTGTCTGTTAAGGGCTTCTAGGACTTCTGTAAATGGGACTCTTGAGATTCTGTAAAGCCAGGGATTTGTCAATGCAGTAATAAAAGACTACTGGGAAGACTTCTGAGATTCTCTGCCCTCTGCATTTCTGGAATGTGATAGAAATGCTACATTCATCAGTCTGTTTTACACTCTCTGTTTTATGAGGATACTACAGCGGTGTTCAGCTCCCCCAGAACAGGGCAGCCATACATGAGTACACTGCTGGTTCATGTTCACATTGCTGTCCCTGAGTCCTTTTCTGCTGGGCTGCTATCCAACCATTCTGCCCAAAGCTTTAACGTTGTGTGGGGCTGCTCTCAACCAGATAGTGCCTGAACAAAGGAAATCTCTAATTTGTTATTAGAGGTCTTTTGGTGGAACTGAAAAGGTAAAATACTAATACAAGCACTAGCACAAGAGCACAATGTCAGTGCCCTTTGAAGGCTGCTCCACTCAGGAACGAGCCAAAATCAATGATGAAACTGTAGTGAGGAAATAAGAGCATAAATGCTTTCAGCTCCTTCTCTACTTCACAGTATCACAGTATCACAGTGTCACCAAGATTGGAAGAGACCTCATAGATCATCAAGTCCAACCCTTAACCACAGAGCTCAAGGCTAGACCATGGCACCAAGTGCCACGTCCAATCCTGCCTTGAACAGCTCCAGGGACGGCGACTCCACCACCTCCCCGGGCAGCCCATTCCAGTGTCCAACTTCTAACAGCAGAGATTATCACTTTTGGGTTTAACTCACACAACTTTTTTTATAACAGACTTCTCCCCAGTATTGTTAATTAGTGGTACCTACTCCACTTACCATTACTCTGGCTATGAGAATCACTCTTGCCACCAAAACAAACTGTTACTTAATCAGGCAGTGAACAAATCACTGCACTATATCCAGTTTAGTGGCTGGACAGCCAAGAAATGATTTAATTACAACAGTGTGTTCCTAATGTTTTATCCATATGACACACAGTGATGAGTGTCCTCATAAAGCAGAAAGTACACACAAGTGAATTAAGAGAATCTGTTAAGCAAATCACTGCTCCATAATTTGTACTGTGGACTCATAACATTTGGAGATGTATCTGAGCCATTTGGCTGTGGAATGGCTACTCCATTATTTCCACACAGATCAGCTGTCCAATTCCTCTCTGTAGCTATCTGTGGTGAGATCTGTGCTTTCTAAAAAATTGCATTGAAACTTAATGATTTTATGCCTATAATAACTATTTTTATTTGAATGAGCTAGGAATTGTGTAGAAATTAATAAGACATGGGATCTCATTACCCTCATGCTATCTTTCAGATTCATTAAGGTTCCAGAGGAGCAGTGAAGGCATTTCTTGCAACCAGCACGGAGAGGAATAAGAGTACTGTGTGCATGCTTCTGGGAAAAACAGCCTTTTCCCAAGCAGTCTTTCTCCTCCCTCAGAAAGAGACTCAGGAAGAACCTGAGGGCAAACCAACCCAGCTTGGTGCCTCTCCAGAGTCCCATGCTGCACCAGTGTTAGTTCAGATCTCAGAGGATCAATGTCTTCATAAAAAAAGCCTGCACAGTGGCTAATGACATTCACTGTCAGTTCTACCAAGATAGATAAAACCTGGCCACAGAGTGCAAGATGGATAAAACCACAGGATGTTAGGGGTTGGAAGGGACCCAAGGACATCATTGAATCCAATCCCCCTGCCAGAGCAGGACAATACCATCTAACACAGATCACAGAGGAACACATCCAGACAGGCCTTGAAGGAGACCCCACAACCTCTCTGAGAAGTGTATAATAAAATAATGGCTTCCTCTTCAAACCAAATCTTGCAAGAATTATACTGCTTGCCCATGAAGAAAAATGTTCCTAAACCAGTTCCTATCTTGCACAAGCACCTGGGACAACTACAGCATGGGAAATGTATAGCACAGTAGCAGCATGACAGGGGAAAAAAAGCAGTGTTATGATCCTGTATAGATGTAGAGCTATTGGCAGAACACTGACTGGCAGCAGGCCAGTGATATGCACCCTTTCATATGGTATGGCAATGTATAGTGGCCTTGTCAGCAGGCCATTTGGAGAGGTGCTGCTGGAGGAACTAGTGTGTGCAGACGTTTGCTCAGAACCATGGCTAGATGGTAACTGCAGTGCAAACTGACAGAGGTCTGAAGATCACATTATTAAACCTAACTTATACAGAGCCATCATGGCAGTGTTCTGACTTACTCACACATAGACCTCACACCGGGTTGGAAGGCACCTTCAAGGATCATCTTGTCCAACCTCCCTGCAGGCAGCAGGGACATCTCCAACTACATCAGGACACCCAGGGACACATCAAGGCTGATCTTGAAGGTCTCCATGGACAGCACCTCAACCATACCCCTGGGCAACCTGTTCCAGTATTTCACCACCTTCATTGTGCAGAGCTTCCTCCTGATGTGCAACCTAAATCCCCCCGGCTTCAGTTTCAAACCCTTGCCCCTTGTTCTAGCACTCCAAGCCCTTCTAAACAACCCTTCCCCAGCCTTTCTGTAGATCCCCTTTAGATACTGCAATGTACTTATAAGGTCTCCCTGGAGCCTTCTCTTCTCTGGGCTGAGCAGCCCCAATTCTTTCAGCCTGTCTTCACAGGAGATGTGCTCTGACCCTCTGATCATCTTTGTGGCCTCCTCCAGACCTGCTCCAGCAGCTCTATGTCCCTCTTGTGCTGGGGTTCCCCTTCCTTACTTTTAAGCATTTTCCAAAGCTATGAATAAACCAAACAGCTGAATTTTGCATTTCCTCCCTCCCCCCAGTTTTGCACAACTGCACTGGGAGAGGACTTTCCTTGTTCACCGAATGTGACAGAAGTTTGGACAGAAGTGAGGTAACAGGCAGCCTTCACTTCTTTACTTCTTTGCTCAATTGATTTTTATGTTTCCCTTTAGGTACTAGGATAAAAGAGTTTCACACATCCCCAGACATCACTGACTCTTCAGCTAGCAGAATTCAATATCCAACTTCGAATACCTTACTAAACTGTTGGCCGTGTCAGGATCTTGTGCTGTGACTGTGCCAACAGCGGTTCCAACCTTCGCATTCTCATACACTTCCATGACATAGGAAGGCATAGTGAAGAGAGGAGGTTCATCCACATCGCCAACAATGATCTTCAGCATTGTGACATCTTTGAATGGTCCCAGGTGTGAAAATCTGAAATCAAGGTGCGTGTTGGCTCCTTCTATGTTAAGCGTATACGATTTCTTTTTTTCATAATTGAGGGGCTGTTGGGGAAAAAAAAACATCAGTGACATTCTGTGCTTCAGCTTAGCTTGCTAGCTGACTACATCCTTCCTCTTGAACTTAAACTGCACTCCTTTGTGTTACTGGAAAGGAGTGATACTCTGACAGTCGCTGCCATGCTTGAAAGGAGAGGGTTATACACGAAACAGGATGTACTCAGGTTTTGTCTACAACACAACTGTGGCTAATGTAGCAGTTCTGGAAAAAAATCAGAGTTTAGAGTGAGCCTCAGGTTCTCCTTTTATAACAGTGTGAATTCCCTGGATTTTATTGCTTTTTGATCCTTATTGGTCAATGCTAAAGACTGGAAAAGAGAGAAATCGATGTATGGTCAATGCTAAGACTGGAAAAGAGAGAAATCGATGTATGGTCAATGCTAAAGACTGGAAAAGAGAGAAATCGATGTATGGTCAATGCTAAAGACTGGAAAAGAGAGAAATCGATGTATAGTCAATGCTAAAGACTGGAAAAGAGAGAAATCGATGTATGGTCAATGCTAAAGACTGGAAAAGAGAGAAATCGATGTATAGTCAATGCTAAAGACTGGAAAAGAGAGAAATCGATGTATAGTCAATGCTAAAGACTGGAAAAGAGAGAAATCGATGTATGGTCAATGCTAAAGACTGGAAAAGAGAGAAATCAATGTATAGTCAATGCTAAAGACTGGAAAAGAGAGAAATCGATGTATGGTCAATGCTAAGACTGGAAAAGAGAGAAATCAATGTATAGTCAATGCTAAAGACTGGAAAAGAGAGAAATCGATGTATGGTCAATGCTAAAGACTGGAAAAGAGAGAAATTGATGTATGGTCAATGCTAAGACTGGAAAAGAGAGAAATCGATGTATTCCAAATTGACTTGATCACTTTCATTAACAAGCTTGATAGACTGTGATGGGGATAGTGAAATACCTTTGGGCATCTCTTCTCTTACATCCTCAGGACCTGCTGAGCCACCTGGACACCCACAAGTCCATGGGACCAGATGGGATTCATCCTAGGGTGCTGAGAGAGCTGGCAGACGAACTGGCCAAGCCACTCTCCATCATTTTCCAGCAGTCCTGGCTCACCAGAGAGGTCCCAGGAAACTGGAAACTGCCAACGTGATCCCCATCCACAAGAAGGGTCGGATGGAGTAACCTGGGAACTATAGACCCGTCAGCCTGACCTCAGTGCCAGGGAAACTGATGGAGCAGGTTAGCTTGGGGGCAAGAACTGCACACCTGAGGGATGGCAAAGGGCTCAGGTCCAGCCAACAGAGAATCAGGAAGCCTCACATGTTCCAATCTGAACTTCAAGTCCCAACCAGCACATTCATTTTGAAGCTGACATGACAGCTGCGTGGTATTGAATATCAACAGCAGATTCAACTGAACCCAAAACACCTGCAAAGACTTAAAGTGTCTCAGGAAGCAATGTGATGAAGCTCACACTGCTGAGTTTATGGTTCGGCAGATTTCATCATGTTATCTGCTTATTCAGCATCCATCATCATATTTTAATGACACACAGAGGAGATTTTCAAAGTCTGCTGCTCACCTTCTTCAGAGACAGAATTCCTTCCCTTGTTTCTTTGTCTGTAGATATGGAGAACACTCCAGAGCCATCCCCATTGATAATTGTGTACTTCATGTCTGCGTTCGAACCAGTGTCTGCATCATTTGCTTTTATTTTGCCAACTGCTGATCCAACTTGAGCTGATTCAGGAACATACAGTTGATAATGTTCTGGGGAGGGGGGAAAAACAAACAAACAAACCAATACAGCAACACAATAGCTTGGATATTTTCTAGCCCAATGAAATTAGAGAACTGTCATGTGCCTGATACAATTAAATTAGAGAACTGTCATGTGCTTGATATGCTTCTAAGTAAATGGAAGAGTAGTTCATAGGCAAAACTGACAAATGAAAAATGAACTTGTGTAGATTCCTAGGAAAAAAAAAAGTCAACAGAGAATTGTATTTCACTTAGGATGCCTTCATTTTATAGTCCAAGTCCAAATTAACTCAGAATTTTGCTTTTTCAGTCATTTTTGCTGTCTGTATATCACAGAAATCAGCTCTGAAGCTTACTTCACATCAGTATTTTTAAAGGATTCTCTTTCCCATAACCAAAATATATTCATCTTTGCAAACTGACTACCAAATGAATAGTGAAGTGAGTACTTTTGAATTCACAAGGCTTCTTCTGCCACAACTGTGATTAGTTTTTCTGGGATGTGATAGTTATGCAACACGTGACCAATATTTTACAATACTGAATCAGCTTCTGCTCTTTTTTTTCCCAACAGAAGAATGTAAAAAAATCTCAATGTTTTTTACCTTTGCCACTTTTTAATGCTTTTGTTGCAGTATAAACCACTTTACACACACATTTTAATTGGTACCCGCAGTCAAAGAAAATGAACATAACAGCTACATAAAAGTATTACATAATTCTACCCATATAGGGCATCTATAACAACTATGACCTCCTTTCATTTTTTTCTGTACCCTATTAGGTTAATCATTAGGGGAAAAAAATTGGAAAGATGATTTTCCTAATTCTGCTCATATAAGACATCTATAACAGCATGTGGAGATGCTGGAGCGTGTCCAGAGAAGGGCCACAGGGATGCTCAGAGAGCTGCAGCAGCTCTGCTACGAGCACAGACTGAAAGAGTTGGGGCTGTGCAGGCTGCAGAAGAGGAGGCTCCCAGATGACCTTCTTGTGGCCTTCCAGTATCTGAAGGGAGCCTACAAAAAAGCTGGGGAGAGACTTTTCAGGATATCAGGGAGTGACAGGACTGGGGGGAATAAAGCAAAGTTGGAGGTAGGTTCAGGCTGGACATGAGGAGGAAGTTGTTGAGCATGAGAGTGGTGAGAGCCTGGAATGGGTTGCCCAGGGAGGTGGTTGAGCCCCCATGGCTGGAGGTGTTTAAGGCCAGGCTGGATAAGGCTGTGGCCAGCCTGATCTAGGGTAATGTGTCCCTACCGATGGCATGGGGGTTGGAACAAGATGATCCTTGTGGTCCCTTCCAACCCTGACTGATTCTATGATTCTATGAAACCTGATATGTACAAATCCAACTGTGTCTGAGTCTACAGGTTTTGCATTTAGACAAAGTTAAAATTGGTAAGAGATAAACCTCTTTATGTTATAGTTGGTCCTCAGAGAATAGAAGGGCTAAGGGCAACTAGACTTATCACTTAACAGACAGGCCAGTTGTGGGAACTATAGGCCTGACACCAACACCCCAACTGCCTGTCTGCTGTAAGTCCAGCCACCATTCAGAAGAAACAACTGGATGCAGGAGCAGCACAGTTTATTTACATGCAACACACACAGATGCTTTAAGATCACCATAGATAAACACACTGAACTCCAATCCACAAGCACCAAACTACAAGTGCCACATTACAACTGCAATTGCACACATGGCTGAGGTCAGCATAGCTGAGGTCACAAATGCCTTCTGGGAAGGGTCCATGTTGCAAGTGACAAGTGGAAGAGTGGAGTGGTGGGCATCCACCTTGCTCCTTCCAGTCCCCTTGGTACCACGGCAACACTGACCACTGGGTCTCCATTCAGCCCCTCTGCCTGCTCTGGCCACCATGTATTTATCAGCAACACTGAGCTCAGTGTTTTTTTCATCATTTTATCATTCCCATACTTCCACTCCCCTGACTGCAGTCACATCCACACACTCAAATTTATCTCAAATTATGATCCCAGTACCCAGGACAATGATTGAGGCATCCTCCTCCTCCTTTGAAAGGGTATAAGATGTAAGATGAACCATCTTAATAACAGCTTTCATGATAGATGATTTTACACAGGAGACTGCTGTACTTATGACAATTGTAATCACAATTATAATCACAATAAACATAAACCAGGGATACCAAATCCAAACCACTTAAATATTCCTGAAAGCCAGGAATTGATTATAGATACACTTCAATATCTGAAGGAGACCTACAGGAAGGATGGGGAAGGGCTTGTAGTCATAGGATGAGAGGCAATGGTTTTAACCTGGAGCAGGGCAGATTTAGATTAGACATAAGGAAGAGGTTCTTTACAATGAGAGTGGTAAAATACTGGAACAAGCTGCCCAGGGATGTGGTTGAGGCCCTGGAGACATGCAAGATCAAACTTAATGTGGCCCTGGGCAGCCCGATGTAGTTGGAGATGTTCCTGCTCATTGCAGGGAGTTTGGAGAAGATGACTGGCCTTTGAGAGTCCTTTCCAACCTAATGCAACCTGTGAATATATGAATTCTCCTGTTTCACATGTGTCTGTCACCACTTGTTGTATCTTCTTCAAATACATGTTGAAGGCCTGTGTCATGTTAGGGATGTGAATGCAGTTGTCTGTGCTGGAGAGGTTTGGATAGCCCCAAAGTCCATTTTGCCATAACAGAAATAATTCCAGTTCCATGTGGTTCTGAAGAGCCATTTTCAAAGTAGCTTGCAATTGACAGTTAAGCAGGTGTATGCTTTTGTCAGTAGTATTAGCTGATTTCTCTACTTGACAGGCTAATTTACTCATCCATGAGCATGTACATGTAGTATCAGACCCAAATCCCCAGAATGCTTCCATTCCCGAGCTTGAGTGCCTGATCCTGGGTCTCTCTACATCTTCACCTAACACTACTTTTGCCTGTTTTATGGGAGCCACCCAGAGGTGTCAGACAGGAGTCTTTTTCCACATGGGACATAAGGTCAGGAGTCCCAAAGTACACTGGAGTTCAGGTAACCCAGCCCATAATGAGGTATATACATTGACATCATTAGAATCCCAGATCAAACCATCCCAAGCATTAGCCGAGGGAACATGGCAATCACTATGACATGCAAAGTTTGCACTTACTGCCTTATATCTTATGCTGTGAATCTAGCACACCAGATGATTTGGGGGGGTGATGTAATCTGGCTAACAGTGTTTAACCCACTCATATTGTTTCCAATTGGTAAGGCCATAATGCTGACTCATTTGATTGGGGCAAAAGAGAATCTCTTCTGTCATGGCTTGAGGGGTTTCAGGTTATCCCAGATTTCCCAAGAAAACTACACAGATCAAGATCTGTCCCAGGGGACAAATTAGTCACCCCCAGATATTGTAATGATGTTATTCAATCCCATAAGCCTGCACATACTTTAAAAGCAAGCAGCAAGCTCAATTCACTCTCTTTTCTCCTGTTTCCTTTCAACTCTCTGGAGGGATCCCTATTTGGTAACTATGTAGGAGCAGCCAGGCTGTAGCCAGATGGGGTTGGTTTCTTCTGCCAGGCAACCAGCAACAGACAAAGAGACACAGTCTCAAGTTGTGCTGGGGGAAGTATAGGCTGGATGTGAGGAGGAAGTTGTTGTCAGAGAGAGTGATTGGCATTGGAATGGGCTGCCCAGGGAGGTGGTGGAGGCACCGTCCCTGGAGGTGTTCAAGCAAAGCCTGGATGAGGCACTTAGTGCCATGGTCTAGTTGATTGCACAGGTCTGGGTGCTAGGTTGGACTGGATGAGCTTCGAGGTCTCTTTCAACCTGGTTGATTCTGTGAGTACTTTGTAGGCTGTGGCCTCCAAGGCCATGGGCTGCAGTGAATGCAGCCTGTTTGGACCTAACTGGGAGGCAATGGGGGCTGGGAGAAAAGGAGCACTGGGGGTTTGGTGGTTCCTGGCTTGGCTGTGGGGAAGTTTTTGGGGAGATTCTTAGGTACCCTGTATCTGTATTAGGTGTTAAGGATTGATGTATGCTGTACCTTTCCCTGCACATCGTTAAATACAACCTTTCTGTATCTTATTCTCCAATTCAGCTAGTGTGTTATTATTTTACTGCCCTTTTTCCCTAGAAGAAGAGTGAAGTAGAATAATCTAAGCCAGTTGCACTCTTAAACAAAAAACCTATGACACCTTGTCAAATGGTATATAACTACAAAGGCCACTGTCATCCCCAAACCAGGAACAACTGTAGGTGCAACCAGTTCTGTTATTACAGTCTTGGCCTCTATTCCATTAGGATGTATTCATAGGCTGATTATATTGCAGGACATAGGTTGCTCACCCTCAGGGCCATAAATTTGCTGTATCTCATAAGAGCCAATTACAGGGGAAAGTTACATCTCTATTTTCATACTATGTACACCGTATTTTACCAATGGTGGCAAAAATGAACAGCTAAATCATACAGCAACTCACTTTCTGTCTGAAGAATAAGGATTTACTCTTTGAAGATATGACTTGTATGCCATAATAATTTTGGCAAGCTCCCTGCTGTGTCTGTGGGAAGAATACCCATAGGAAGGGGGTCTTCTAGAGACATAAGTGGGAGAAAACTAGCAGTAATACTGGATTTTGCATCTGCAACTCCCTGTATCTAGGTTAAAACCAGGTTATGATTTAAAGCATGTGTGGCTTGGATGGATAAAATCCACCTGAATATCTTCTTGATTCCAGCAGGATGCTGTTCCTTTCCATAACACACAGAAACATTATTAAGCCAAACCATATCTTCCCAATGCAGGCTATAAATGTCATGCTTGTCAGCTCCAACTGCAATTGTTATCTAAGTGTGTGAATATGGAAATTGCAGCTAGCACCTTTGTTCAAAATCAAGAGTTGCTCTGTCAGAAACCATTCTGTTTACAAGCCAGTATACAAATCAGAGACAAATTCACACCACACATAGACACTAACAATCCCTGTGGACTCGAGGTTAGTGTAGGAGAGTCCTTGGTTCCAGGTGCAGTGTTCTGACATCTGGGTTACCTGGAAAATATAAAAGAACATCTCTTGGCACCTGTCTAACAGGCACTCATTAAGTTAGAAAGACAGCATTAACCATCTGGTACTAATTCAGTGGGGTTTTCCAGAGTTAGCCTTTGCTTCCCAAAGGCAGAGATTCTCTGGAGCCGTTAACATCACTGCTACCATCCCAGTCTCTGGTAGCTTGACTAACACACATTGTCCTGCGTAAAAACCTGGAGGGTGTTCCCCAGGTTCCAGATGCAACTGAGGTGCTACAATTGCAGCAGTAATACAGAAAGCTTTCGTTTTAGGGCAACCATTTCAACTCCATTTTTGTTTAAAGATGGCATTGGAAAGCCATAGATGGCATTGGAAAGCCATAGATGCCATCTGGTCTCCTGAGTTTTAGCAGATTGCTTGACCACACATTTGTTCACTCAACGGTACCATTTGCTTGGGGATAATACGGAGTATGAAATCCCCAACAGATGCCTTTCTTCCTTTGCCCGTTCTTGTACTGCTGTGACAGTAAAGTGGGATTTGTTATTGCTTTGCCACAATGTTTTCCCATCCTGGATATGCAAAGGAGGTGCTTTACCCAGGTGATCTTTGTTAAGCTGCAGCCAATACTGTGAACAGGCAGGCACTGTCTGCATAATCCTACAGAAATAGCCCAACCTTGGGCTATGCCTTCATGATACAGATCAGTTCACCCAGCATGGCCTCGATTTAGGTATAACCATTCAAGCAAGCATTCCCATTCATGACCATCATTTATGACCTCAGCTTTTTGTGACCCAAGAAGGTGATTAAACTGTTGTTAAAATGAGCAGCTATAGATGTTGATTAATTAATATCCTTTCACCCAACCAATGTGCAGTGTTTGTTGCTCTCCTTTGTCCAGCAGCTGTTTCCAGCTGTCCATTTGCCAGACCCTGCTCACTTGCCAGTTAGTAGCTGCCCCATCACCTATCCTCTCTGTAGCACCTTTAAAGATAGCCAGGGGAGTTGGGGCTGGGGGAGATGGAGACAGGAGGCCCTCTGGACTTCCTTTGTATCCAGAGAGGGGGAGAGAGATGAAATATTGTACAAGGGGGTACTGTGCTATTTATTAAACTGTAAATATATGCAAGTTTGCCTTGTATATATTACTTTAACATTTTTATATTTACTCTGCTTCTGTAAAAATGATTTCATGCAACTTCCAAAACAAATGTGGTAAAGTTACCCTGAGCAAATGTGGTAAATTTACCCTGAGTAAATGTGGTAAATTTACTCTGAGCATAAATTTCCAATTTGCTGTGCTGCAAATCCAAACCACACCAATTCTTTCCGGCACCCAACACGCAGCTAGCTTGATTGATTCATTTATTAATACTCAGAACAAGAAGTTCAAAATAAATTTTTTAATTATTTTGTGGCTTTTGGTCTCCCCAGTTTTGACCTAACTGTTTTATCAGTGCTTTGTTTCCCCTGTAAATCATTACATTTGTGGATTTCTTTTGCCAAAAGGCTGTGGCATGCCTTGGAGATTACCACATTAATGTTTTTGGGGTGTAACAATGTTACTATGGATTTTCCATGTGGATTTGTTGAATTTGCTTTTCCTGTAACTGAGAGCCAGTTTGGGGAGTTCTCTCTATGCCTGGATTGGTTTGCTATTGTTGCTGTAGCATGGATAGCATTCACTTCTTGGAGAGGAATGATTATTTTTAGGGTTAACCCATCTCTTTCTAAGCAAAGGAGAAGAAAAAGCAGGAAATTTGAGTCCAATGCAAGCTATTCAAGTGATGAGAAGGAGACAGAGAGGGTAGAGACAGAAGAATGGGAGACTGGTAGTGAAGAACAGGCATCAAGTGGAATGTTTAACTTTTCAGCAAGCAGTAGCACAGAGACAGAGGTTAATGGAAAAGTTGTTTCAAACCTAGGTGGAGTGAGAACTGCAGCAAGTCATTTGCTGTGCCCTAAAATGTCCAGCTTCAGAACCTTTGGAAAAGGAAAAAGGATATGCCCCATACCCAACTGGGAAGTAAACTGATTAGGAAGAAAGGAAGGAAGGGCAGCGGCAGCAGTGCTGGTGAAACCCCTGAGGGGGGGCAGCTGCAGGCGCAGGCAGGGATGGGTGGTGGTAGTGGTGGAGCCCCTAGGCAGGGACAGCTGGCAGAGGTGGTAGTGGTAGCAAATTTGACTGTGAGCAGTGATGGTCAGAGTCAGGATGATGCAGAGCAAGGTACACTCCAGGAGGAAGGAAAAATCAGTCTTAAGGATATTGCTCAACTAGTGAAATCAGAAGCAGCTGCTGCTGCTGCTGGACTGGGTATGTCTTGAGCTAAGGATTTTTATGAGTATGACAGGTCAAGCAGTAGGGAAGGTAATTATGCTCTTAGGGATATCCACTGGAAAATTCAGCTGCAGCAAGATGGTGCGCTGGTTTGAGGCTAACTGGAATGTTTTGATGAGAGAAATTAGATCATTGGTTGTGAAAATTATGAATTCTGTATCATTCATTGGTTTACTGAGAGACATAAACAGCCAAAATGTAAACAGTTCTGGCCAGTCTGTTTTGTGTTGCTGGATCTATTAGCTTCCTCTTAACTCTGCTTTAATATCTTTCCATTAATCTTGGCTAACAAAAAACAACGTAAGCTTTGCTGCTTGCTTTGTTTGTCTGCCTGTCTGGGAAGTTTTCCTTTGTCCAGGAGGGAGTTTGGATTTCTATATTATTTCTAAGTTGTATATAATTGTAAATGCTTGTAAATACATTGTGTATATATGCTTGTAAGTGTTGCTCTGCTGTAAATACAGCTTCATCTTACTCCCAAACCATCTGAGCTAATCTGGTAAATTTCAACTGTGTGGGGCATCCAGTACACCTTTAATCATTTGCCCCAGGGGTGGAAACACACTCCAACAATTTGTCATGCAGTGATCTGTGATGTACTGGAGAGAGGTGGAGCTGCAGCACATCTGCAGTTCATCGATGACATCTCTGTGTGGAGCTGCAGCACATCTGCAATTCGTCCATGACATCTCTGTGTGGAGCTGCAGCACATCTGCAATTCATCTATGACATCTCTGTGTGGAGCTGCAGCACATCTGCAGTTCATCAATGACTGTGTGGAGCTGCAGCACATCTGCAACTCATCCATGACATCTCTGTGTGGAGCTGCAGCACATCTGCAATTCGTCCATGACATCTCTGTGTGGAGCTGCAGCACATCTGCAGTTCATCGATGACATCTCTGTGTGGAGCTGCAGCACATCTGCAATTCATCTATGACATCTCTGTGTGGAGCTGCAGCACATCTGCAATTCATCGATGACATCTCTGTGTGGAGCTGCAGCACATCTGCAGTTCATCGATGACATCTCTGTGTGGAGCTGCAGCACATCTGCAGTTCATCGATGACATCTCTGTGTGGAGCTGCAGCACTTCTGCAGTTCATCGATGACATCTCTGTGTGGAGCTGCAGCACATCTGCAATTCATCGATGACATCTCTGTGTGGAGCTGCAGCACATCTGCAACTCATCCATGACATCTCTGTGTGGAGCTGCAGCACTTCTGCAGTTCATCGATGACATCTCTGTGTGGAGCTGCAGCACATCTGCAACTCATTGATGACATCTCTGTGTGGAGCTGCAGCACATCTGTAATTCATCCATGACATCTCTGTCATTGATGCTGAGGAATTCTGTGGGCAAGGTAACAAAATAATGATACTCTAGGGAAGGCTGGTTTTGTCATCAAGCTAAAAGGGCCTGCCAAAGAGTAGAGGATACAGAGGCTCAGAAGCAAATTATATTCCAGCAGAGAAAGAAATATTGGCAGCTCATGAAGGAGTTAAAGCAGCTTCTGATATAATTGGAACTGAGTCACAACTTCTTTTAGCTCCCAGATTACCAGTTTTGACTTGGATGTTTAAAGGTAAAGGTTCCTCTCCACATCATGCAACAGATGCCATCTGGGCTAAGTGGATGGCTTCAATAACACAACAAGTGAGAATGGGATGTCTTGAACGATCTGATATAGTGGAATTGACTTCAAATCTGTCAGAAGGCACAGACTGTACAAAACCTCCAGAGGAGAGAGTAACTCACACTGAGGAATCTCCTCCATATCATGATCTACCTGTACTGTATTGTGTTGTGTACAGAACTGTAACTATATGTAATTTGCCTTGTACATGTTTATTACCTTTTATAATTTTATATTTAGTCTACTTTTGTAAATACAATTTTATTTACCTCCCAAAATTCTGAGCAAATGTGGTAAACTTATTCCCAGGGTAAACTTCCCATTTGTTGGGATGCAAATCCAAACCAGAACACCTCAACAGCCCTTTCTTCATACAGTAGGCATGACATCAGCATGGTATCAAATATTCCTGAACTGATTTTGACTGAAAGTTGATCAGGCATTTCTCTATGAACCCATGTACTCCTATGAAACCTGCTCTGTGACTGCTGGGTTTCACATTACAAATTCTGCAGTTTCTTTAGTGACTGCTGACATCTGAGAACCTGTATGAGCAAGAAAACACACACAAAGCTTTCCTTGGGCTGACCAGGATACTAATAAGCAGTTGGTGCTGTTTATTCAAGAGACATTGTATAGTGAGGACATGTCAGGGCAGGGCACCTATCTGCTGAGGAAAAGCCCTGTGCTTTGCTCACAGATGGTTCCTGTGCTGGGGTTGTTTAGCCTGGAGAAGAGGAGGCTCAGGGGGGACCTCATTGCTGTCTACAACTACCTGAAGGGAGACTGTAGCCAGGTGGGGTTGGTCTCTTCTCCCAGACAACCAGCAACAAAACAAGGGGACACAGTCTCAAGTTGTGCCGGGGTAGGTCTAGGCTGGATGTTAGGAGGAAGTTGTTGGCAGAGAAAGTGATTGGCATTGGAATGGGCTGCCCAGGGAGGTGGTGGAGGCACCATCCCTGGAGGTGTTCAAGCAAAGCCTGGATGAGGCACTTAGTGCCATGGTCTAGTTGACTGGCTAGGGCTGGGTGCTAGGCTGGACTGGATGATCTTGGAGGTCTCTTCCATCCTGGCTGATTCTATGATTCTATGAACCCAAATGAAATGAAAACAAAGAAGATATTCTTAGTCTGTCTTGTTGAAAATAAGCAAAGATGTAAAGTCTGCTATGTGGAGTCCTACACAGAGAGTTACAGAAGCAAAAGATGGAGAAGGTGAATCCAGCCAATGTGCTCAGTCTATGATTCAGAATTATATACTCTACATTTGCAATCTCTTCAGGGGGTGAAGATTTTTTCTTTTGCAAGGCACCAAAAAGCAAAAATAACTCCTCTACTGGATCCTATTTTTATTTTCCATTGTCTTCATCCTTTCAAAATTTCTGGGCCCACTCTATCCCTGCCTGGGACGGTGTACACTTGTGTTTCTCTAGCAGTTCATCCATGGCAATCCTGTCAACCACAGTGATTTAATATTGCATTGGTAAGAGATAATCCCCTTGCGTTCCAGCCAATCCTCAGAGATTAGAGGGGCTACAGGTGGCTGGACTTACCTCTAATAGATATGCCCAACATCAGATACCCAAACAGCCTGTCTGCTATTAGTCTGACCACATTCACAAGAAGCAATTGGGTGCACAAATAGTACAGTCTTTTTAAATGCAACACACAGAGATACTTTAAGATTGACAGCAATATACACACTGAACTACATAGGCACTATATTAGCTCCAAACTACAATTGCAATCACACACTCAGTCTCCTGGAGAAGCACTCAGCATAGCTGAGGTCTCAAATCTTACCCAAAAAAAAAGCATCCCTTCTCCAGAAGGTGTGCGAGGGCGAACACGTGGATCTGTCTTGGCTCTTTGGTGTCGAATTCTCAATCTCCTCCAAATGAGATATGGAATTGGAGCAATATGCATGCTTTGTTATCTACATTTGTGCAGAGTGTGGGAGTGGGACTGCAGTCAAGTAATCACTTCTAGTGGTCAACCAGGCAGCAGTTACACAAGATGCTTCGTGGTTTTTCTAGTGTGTCTCCTCTGGTCAGCAGTGTTGTGGGTGTTAAGTGGAGGAATGGAGTGGTGAGCCTCCGCCTTGCCCCTTCCATTCCCCTTGGTGCCATGGCAGCACTGACCACTGGGTCTCCACTCAGCCCCTGTGCCAGCTCTGGTCACCACGTTTTTATCAGCAACATTGCACTCAGTGTTTTTCCCATTATTTGATGCTTCCAGCAGCAGGAATGGGACACATTTCCACATATATGCCTTATCTTTTGCCTCTTTAATAGGAAGTACTAAATAGAGTGATGCATACAATGACAATTCTGTGGAACATAAAATCAAGTGTATTTAATTTAAGGCAGTTTCAATGTCTTTATGTATTTATGTTCATGAAGCACAGAAAAAGTACTCATTTCTGAAGTGCTTTGAATGAGTCTTCTTACTGCTTGAACAGACTTTACATAATGTGTGCTCCCAGGGAGCTGTCTTTTTGTCCAGAGCTTTATGATCTCTGCTACTGTTTATAAATCATCTCATTCAAACAGCCTAATGCAGCTCCCAGTGGGTGTACCTGTAGCTACCAGTTTACCAGTTCTACAAGGACTCAATCCAGATGACAGTATTTTTATTGGCCTTGAGCCAATCTGCAAAGGAAGACAGGCTTAGTTATGCAATTCCATTCCAGCATACTTTAAAACAAATTATCAGCTGAATTCAGCTTTCCTCTGGGACTCCAACTGCTGTGTCAGATCATCGTTCACCCAATGATTTGGATGGAAAGGTACTTCCTATTATGGCAATATTAAAATATTCCAAGAGTATTATAGCATATGCTTTTCATATATGCATGTGTGAACACTCAGTTTGACATCAACACTAGCACATCATTTAACTGGGATAAAGGCTGATTCCACTGTAGCTCAGCAATTGTGAGAAACAGCTTAGCTTTTGGCCATCTATAATATACAAAATTATTTGGTAAGTTTGCATGGGAATAAAGAAAGAAACAGGAGAGGGAAATGCACAGCAAGTATCTCATGAGGCAGCATATATATTGCCGAAGAGATATGACTTTTTCTGCCTACAGCCTGATGGCTGACAGATACACCAACTGTAAAAGCATACACAGTGAGCAGTGGGAAAAAGAGAAAAGGTAAAGGAAAAGAAGCCATCACAAAAGAAAATAATACCAAAAGAACAGGCTGCATAAGCTAGCAATAAATGTCAAGAGAACACAAAGGAGGGCAGCTAGGATAGAGAATCATCTCTCTAGCCTTGAAAGAAGCAAGGCCCTAGTGTACCTTTCCAGCAGGCATAAAAACTACAAAGAAAAGGTAGCTTTAAACAGAACTTGATGAGCTGTTAGAGGGGTTTACCTGATCTGATTGTCTTTAGGAAGGAATTTATAGGTTATTATGGAAATAATAAAGGCATACTGGATTAAATCTTTTGCAAGGTTACCTTTTGTTGTCGTCTACCATAGGAAATTCTAGGATTAAAATCACACATTATTGAAATATACATTTAAAAGGGTCTGGATAATAACTCAGGCACAACAAGAGTCTTCTTTTGTCACCTCTCTCACTCTGAGTTTTAACTGAGAGAAAACTACTGGTTTCAATATTCTACTTATCCATTCCCCACACCTCAACTGAAAACACTAGAAAAACTGAACAAATATTGGTGAATTCAAACACTTCCCAGGCTGCCTTCTTCCCATGAATCTGAATATTAAACAGATGTCACTACCAATGTCTTACTTCACTGAAAAGCAACACAATTTTCAAATCAGTTATATGGTGATGAAGTTGTACCTACTCTGAGGAAACCTGGGTGGATTGTCGTTCACATCAGTGAGAGTGATATTTACAGTTGTTGACCCTGACAGCCCTCCAACCTGCCCAGCCATATCTTTGGCTTGAATGACAACGGAATAGTGCTCTCTGGCTTCCCTGTCCATGTTGTGCAAAGCAGTCCTGATGATCCCTGTGATGGAAAGAAAACAAACAAACAAAAAAAGATCAGCATCGTCCTGTTCGAGCAAACAGAAAGCCTCAGCACAGCCTCTTATTTTCAAGACAAGTGGAACATGGCACATTTTCCAGAAATGTAAAGCTTTTGTAGAAGCTATTTTTGGTGTATTTTAAACAAATATATAATATGGCATAGAACCACAGAAGAGCAGAATCACAGAACAGCAGGAGTTGGAAGGAACCTATGGCCATCGCTGAGTCCAACTCTCCTGCCGAAGGGCAGACCACACAGCATGTCTGGGGAGAATATCCTAGAGAACACTCCACAACCTCTCTGGGCTACTTGTTCCAGTGCTCCACTGGCCACACCTTGAGTACTGTGTCCAGTTCTGGGCCCCTCAATTCAAGAGAGATGTTGAGGTGCTAGAAGGTGTCCAGAGAAGGGCAACGAAGCTGGTGAGGGGCTTGGAACACAAACCCTATGAGGAGAGGCTGAGGGAGCTGGGGGTGTGCAGCCTGCAGAAGAGGAGGCTCAGGACAGAGCTCACTGCTGTCTACAACTACCTGCAGGGAGGTTGTAGCCAGGTGGGGTTGGTCTCTTCTCCCAGGCAACCAGCAACAGAACAAGGGGACACAGTCTCAAGTTATGCCAAGGGAGGTCTGGGCTGGATGTTAGGAGGAAGTTGTTGGCAGAGAGAGTGATTGGCATTGGAATGGGCTGCCCAGGGAGGTGGTGGAGTCACCATCCCTGGAGGTGTTCAAGCAAAGCCTGGATGAGGCACTTAGTGCCATGGTCTGGTTGCCTGGCTAGGGCTGTGTGCTAGGTTGGACTGGATGATCTTGGAGGTGTCTTCCAACCTGGCTGATTCTATGATTACCTTCACAGCAAAGAAGGTTTCCCTCAGGTTGAGATGGAACCTCCTGTGCTCTAGTTTGTGTCAACTGCCCCTTAGCCTATCACAGGGCACCACTGAAAAGAGGCTGGCCCCTTCTTCTTGACACCAACCTTTCACATATTTGTAAACATTAATAGCATCCTCTCTCAGTTTTCTCTTCTCCAGAGTAAACAGCCCCAGGCCTCTCAGCCTTTCCTCATAAGACAGATGTTCCAGGCCCTCAGTCATCCTTGTATCCCTTCTGTGAACTCTAATATTTCCCTGTCCTTCTTGAACCAAGGAGCCTAGAACAGCACACAATACTCCAGATATGGTTTCACCAAGGGAGAACAGAGGGCACAATTTCATTAAGTTGTTTCTCTCCCTCGTCCTGCTGGCCACACTGTTCCTGACACAGGCCAGGATTCCCTTGGCCACCTGAGCACACTGCTGGCTCATGTTCAGCCTAGTATCTACCAGTATCCCCAGGTCCCTTTCTTCCTGGTTGCTCTCCAGCCACTCTTCCCCCAGCCTATAGTGCTTTTTCAATGAGTTTGCTTGTCTGGACAACAAACTTGTGATGTACATAGAGCAAGAAAATAGACCAGTGGCAGCTCTTTTGCCTTTTCTAGGGCTCTATCTAGTGCAATACTTACTACATGAATGCCTAGAATGAATTTGATAAAGTAGACTTCACTACCCTCTTCTATCATTTCTAAAGGACATAACCTCCTAAATTACTTCTAATTTCTCCATTTAATATATAACCCCCCACAGTATTACAACATAGGCAGAAGATAATAAAGCTGTCTTGATTGGCAATTTTGCACAAAGACTCAATGTTTGCTTACCAAATATCTGTTCTAACTAATGATGTGAAGGCTCATTCAAACTTATTCAAATATAGATGTGCATTGATCATTAGAAAATACTATTTCAATAGAAGCAAGCCTTGCTTAACGTGGCTGACCTTAAATTAGACTATTAATGTAGCTTTTAAATAATAAAGACCAATTAGTCACTCTTCTGCTAACACTTAGAAGAATGCTTCTAAAAGTTCCTAAGAAAGCTGTCTACTTAAAATTGATCTTTCACTTTAAGCATCCAAAGCTAAATTATAATTTCAAAGTATTCCAAAGTTAAATTATGGTTCCTGATCTAATTGTTCTTGAAAAGTACATGTGTTATGTAACAGTATCCTGGTTTTAATTATGAGAAGACAAAACAGAGATCCATAGCAGTAGAATCATAGAATCAACCAGGTGGGAAGAGACCTCCAAGATCATCCAGTCCAACCTAGCACCCAGCCCTAGCCACTCAACTAGACCATGGCACCAAGTGCCTCAGCCAGGCTTTTCTTGAACACCTCCAGGGATGGTGACTCCATCACCTCCCTGGGCAGCCCAGTATACAAATTTTCACTCTGAGTTTCATCCACTCTTTTTCTTAAACCAAATAAAGCACAGAGATTTATTTGCCAAATGTTTTGTTTGCTTATGTTCCTAGAGGAAGCCTTTCCTCTAAATTTAATCTTCAATAGCAACCACTGATCTGTATGTTTCGTTCAGGTTTCAACATCTCCAGAATGGCCAGAGGAAATATGAAGTAGTTTACCTAAAGCAATTTACCTGTAGCTACATACACAGGATGTGATACATAAACAGAAAAGAGCATTCATCTCATATACCAGGAATGAATCCACAATATCAAGAGGCCAGGCAAAGGGAATCCTAATCATGACAGACAGATTTCTTTGTGCAGAAAATGCAGCAGTTATGGCTTGCCATGTCTGGAACTGTCAGGTGTCTTTCTTGTTCACTCTTCTTAAGAACCTCTTAAAATACACACATGATGAAGGTAAGCAGTACTTCACAGTGTCAGTCTTGATCTGGTATAAATCCAGATACTACAAATTAAGATAATGAAGCTATGCTGATTTGCACTGGTAAAGAATCTTATGTTTTATTTTTAGGTATAAAGCTTCTTACCATGATTAGGGCTAAATTCTCGATCTGGTAATCTAGCTGATGAGTTTTTACACTGCAGGTGTTAATGGCAAGCAGAGTTTGTATCAAGGAAGAATGGCTAAAGTTGCTGTTACAGCTCCAGAGAATCTGGCCAATAATTACACTTTGTTTATATCACGTTTCTAAATTCACAGTTGAGGAGTAAAATATACATTTGTGAATCTGTATTTTACAGTTGAGGAGTAAAATATACATTTGTGAATCTGTATTTTAAAGACAGGAATGAGAACACTCTGTGTGCACATCTGGGTCATTCACACTTTCTTACAAACAGGTAATTGCATTAAAGTATCTCTCTTCTGCTTCCAATTTGACCCTTTTTTCTCCTATTTAAATTGTAGAGCACCCATATCTTTTTATCATCTTGTCTCACTGAAGATTTATGGTATACAAGCATAAACAATTATCTGCTGAGGCACAAAGTGATGCTTCAATATCCAACAAGCAATCTTCATAGAAAGAGACTTTATAAACAGAGTCTTTCTGATGATGAAACCCTTAGGGAGAAATTTACAACTGCATATTTAAGACAAGCTGAAATGAAATCAATGGCAGGAGTGTAACTGAAGGAAAACTTTTACCTCCTAAAGCTCAACTATTGTAAATTCACCTGAAAACTGAAAATAAAAGGTCTGAATCTGGAAATACCTACAAAGAACAATGTATTTCCTGGTCCTAGTACAATTATTTGTTGTAATGTTGGGAATAGTAATATTAAATGTAGTGATTCTATAAAGTTGGAGGGCAGAAGGGCTCTGCAGTGGGACCTTGACTGCCTGGACAGATGGGCAGAGTCCAATGGGATGGGGTTCAATAGCTCCAAGTGCAGAGTGCTGCACATTGGCCACAACAACCCCATGCAGAGATACAGGCTGGCGTCTGAGTGGCTGGAGAGCAGCCAGACAGAGAGGGATCTGGGGGTGCTGATAGATACCTGCCTGAACATGAGCCAGCAGTGTGCCCAGGTGGCCAAGAGAGCCAGTGGCATCCTGGCCTGCATCAGGAATGGTGTGGTCAGCAGGAGCAGGGAGGTCATTCTGCCCCTGTACTCTGCACTGCTTAGACCACACCTTGAGTATTGTGTTCAGTTCTGGGCCCCCCAGTTTAGGAGGGACATTGAGATGCTTGAGCATGTCCAGAGAAGGGCAACGAGGCTGGGGAGAGGCCTTGAGCACAGCCCTACGAGGAGAGGCTGAGGGAGCTGGGATTGGTTAGCCTGGAGAAGAGGAGGCTCAGGGGAGACCTCATTGCTGTCTACAACTACCTGAGGGGAGGTTGTGGCCAGGAGGAGGTTGCTCTCTTCTCTCAGGTGGCCAGCTTCAGAACAAGAGGACACAGCCTCAGGCTGTGCCAAGGGAGATTTAGGCTTGAGGTGAGGAGAAAGTTCTTCACTGAGAGAGTCATTGGACACTGGAATGGGCTGCCCGGGGAGGTGGTGGAGTCACTGTCCCTGGAGGTGTTCAAGCAAAGCCTGGATGAGGCACTTAGTGCCATGGTCTAGGTGACTGGCTAGGGCTGGGTGCTAGGTTGGACTGGATGATCTTGGAGGTCTCTTCCAACCTGGTTGATTCTGTGATTCTATGAATATTGGCTTACATACCAATGCTGCTCAAAAACCAGACTGCTTTTCATTTTATCACACCTGTGTGCTAGCTACCAATTAATCCTTTACACTGAAAAACACCTTTGGTTACTTGTCTCTCCCTCTCTCGTCTACACTCTACTTTTCCTCCCAGGGCATTAATACTCTTACTCTATATTCCAGTAAGCTAACAAAAGGCAGGCATTGACCGATACATTCATCATACTAATTATGTGTTACATGGTATGTTTCTCCTGTCAAGGGACTCCTACATGTTTGATATAAACCTTCCAAATAGAAAGGAAGAAAAATGAAAACAAGTCTCAGAGCCAAGCTGTGTGACTGAATCACTTACCCTAGTGTCACTGAACTACAAAATCAATTAATGACTTCTATCATCCTCTGAAAGTGCTGTCTGACAAGCAGCTTGTAATAAGTTACACCAGATATTTAAATAAAAACAATTTCTTCTTCCATTTAGGATAGATCCTTTCTCTTAGTGTGCACAGTGTGAGGGAACAGGTCACTTCTCATCCACAAGCCTTCCAAAAAGGCTGTGAATAGCTTGCTAGGTCAAACAAAGGTGTAACTGAAATTCTGGTTGAGTAACTGACACAGGAATATTTAACTGAAGCATAATTTCTAGGTAAAGTAACCATCTCTAGATGTATTAATGCTTCACATAATTTAAACAATGGAAATGACCTTGCCTCAAAATGAACCCACACAGTTGTCCCAGTCCCTGCATGATCTAGGCAACCCCAGCAATATACAGAATTCCAGCCCATCAATAAAAGCCACCAGCAGATAGCAAATGTATCAACATAAACCAGGAAACTACTTCTCCATCCCTCCTCATCTTGCTGCCATCCCAGCAAAAAAGACCAACACCCAAAATCCCAGAGCCTAGAAGCAGCAACCATTTCCAGAAGCCACTCACTTTACAATCTGAACATCAATCACCATAACACTTTGCTTCAGCCAGTGCTTCCATTTTTGACTGGCATGACCACAGCAAGACATGAACAACAGCAGCACATGCAACTCAACCCATGACACACACAACATTCCTAAGCTCCAAGGGTACATTCATTTTTTTTCTACAGTAGTGAATACTGCTATAAAGGGTTTTTGCTGCAGTGAGAGTTTTTGCTGTAGTGTAGTGTTTTTTGCTGGCCTACATCAGGAATGGGGTGGCCAGCAGGAGCAGGGAGGTCATTCTGCCCCTGTACTCTGCACTGGTTAGACCACACCTTGAGTCCTGTGTTCAGTTCTGGGCCCCCCAGTTTAGGAGGGACATTGAGATGCTTGAGCGTGTCCAGAGAAGGGCAACGAGGCTGGGGAGAGGCCTTGAGCACAGCCCTACGAGGAGAGGCTGAGGGAGCTGGGATTGGTTAGCCTGGAGAAGAGGAGGCTCAGGGGAGACCTTATTGCTGTCTACAACTACCTGAGGGGAGGTTGTGGCCAGGAGGAGGTTGCTCTCTTCTCTCAGGTGGCCAGCACCAGAACAAGAGGACACAGCCTCAAGCTGCACCAGGGGAAATTTAGGCTTGAGGTGAGGAGAAAGTTCTTCCCTGAGAGAGTCATTGGACACTGGAATGGGCTGCCCGGGGAGGTGGTGGAGTCGCCGTCCCTGGAGCTGTTCAAGGCAGGATTGGACATGGCACTTGGTGCCATGGTCTAGCCTTGAGCTGTGTGGTAAAGGGTTGGACTTGATGATCTATGAGGTCTCTTCCAACCTTGGTGATACTGGGATACTGAAAGAGGCAGGAGCTGCTATGATTTTTGTTGTTGTTGATGATGAATTTTTATAATCTGTGACAAATTATGTTCACTATTCCAAAAGAAGCAGTAAAACAAGTAATGCAGTTCAATTCATACACAAGCTCTGTTCATTCACTTTAGTAGCAATGACTTTTACATACAAATTATATTCCCTTCTGTTTAGAGCCAGTGTATGTGTTCTTTAGGCACATATATGTGCTACACATATGTGTAGCACACAAGCTACAACATTTTCTTACTTGTTCTTCCTTTCAATGCTTATAAGAAGTACTCTCCTTAAACCTCTACCTAAGCATGGAGATGTGAAATGGTAGCTGAAAAACTGTAATAAAGTTAAAATTCCTAATTCTCACATGATGAAGTTCACTCAGATTGCAAACGGTGAGGTAGTGGCACCAGCACTGGCGAGTTCTGTGGCCATGTGGTGGGTTTTAGAGGAGAACAGGCGGTTCCTGGAGACAGAGAGCCCTTGTTTGGCAAATAGGAAGAGATCAGCTGCAGGGTAGGTAAAACTGCACTGGGAAAAGGATCTGAAGCAAAACCAGGAAAGCACTGGAGGGGCTTTCATGAAGCCAGGAAAAGCACTATTCCTGTGCCGGGGACTCGCAGCTTGACGTTGGGTGGAACCAGCACAACCCACCACTGATGATGCCTTCAGATTAGAAGAAGCCTCAGAGGGGGCAATGAGCTGCTGCCCACAGATCAGAGAGCGAGCAAACAGGGCTTGCATGTGCTTAGGTGGTGCCGCAGCTGTCTGCACCTTGTAGGCTTCCTCGAACCGGTGAAGCCTGGGGAAAGAACTTGCAGAAGAGGACCTGACATGGTTATAACAGCCAAAAAACACTGCCAGGAGAAATCTGGCAACTCAGACTGAGCTCCTGTGCAAACCCGTGGCAGTGCAGGTGTCTGGCTGCAGGAAGTGCCTTCCTCTGGTGCTTGTCCCAGTGGGAGGCAGTGAAACCATGTGTTTGCTACGTGAACAGATCAGTGAATTGCTGAGCCAGGTGGTGGAGCTGGAGGAAGAGGTGGAAAGATTGAGAAGAACTAGAGAATGTGAGAACTAAATAGATCATTGGAATCACACCATTCAAGGGCAGCAGATGGAGGCTCTTTGAGAAGCAGAGAATCCCCTCCCCTCGTGTCACCAGGCAGAAGGAAGTGGCCTAAGAAAAGGCAGAGGGCCTGGACTCGATGATCTATGAAGGTCCCTTCCAACCCCTAAGACTGTGTGATTCTGTGAAGATCCACATGTATGCAGAAGAGAAGGCTATGAAAAGTCTATGTGATTGATTGCTCAACTATGAAGTCAACGCCACCCACATCAGCAGTTGTCAGTAGCTCTATTCTTAGTACAAATAGCATGCAAGTCCCATCCCTGTCAGGATGTTTCTTGGAAAAACAAGCACTGTACCATACTGATCTGTGTTTACAGAGACCTAATGCCCCTCACTTGTGGTTTCTGTTTCATTTTCTGAGTGTTGGTTGTTGGTTTTTTTCCTGAGCCAGAATAAGATATGAACTAACATAGTGAGAAACTTTATCTTAATAAAACACTCTTCTCCAAGGAAACTGAGGATCAGTCTCTTCAAGGACTGACTACTTGACACATTCACAGCCAGGAATGTATTCTTTGCATACAGAGATCATAGAATCAACCAGGTTGGAAGAGACTTCCAAGACCATCCAGTCCAACCTATCAACCAGTCCAGTTCCGTACCCCCAGATCCCTTTCTTCCTGGCTGCTCTCCAGCCACTCTGCCCCCCGACTGCAGCACTGCTTGATTTTTGAGGTCTCTTCCAATTAGATATATTCTGTGGTTCTGTGATTTATAAAACTATTGGACATTCTCCAGTGTCATTAATAAGAGTCTTAAGGTGAACTGACCTACTATTAAAGTATTACATGAATGATAAAGAAGTTGTGGATACTCCACCCCTGGAAGGGTTCAATGCCAGGCTGTACAGGGCCTTGAGAGACCTGGTCTAGTGAAAGGCATCTCTGCCATTGGCAGAGGAGTTGAAATTAGATGATCTTTAAGATCCCTCCCAACCCATTCTATGACAGCTGACACAAAGATCTACAGCAACATAAGTTCCACTAATAATGAAGAACAAACATTGTAAAATCATAATAGTCAGGCACTGCTTATGCTCTATTAGCATTACTCCACTAAATTTATTAGTAGTGTGGGGTTCTTTCATATTTTGCCATGTGGAAAGGAAGCCAAGGAACTATTTTTAGTGCAAGAGTAGCATTTTGTACTCTGCACAAAAAGAGACAAAACTGATAGCGAGAATGATGATATGCAAACCCATTTTCTAACAAATCAATCATCACTGTGTTTTCAATACATCAGATGAAATCTCCACCAGCTTAAGACAGCATTTATGTAATGCCCTCTGTCATCTGGCCACATGGAAGTATTTCATGATCTTCTGAGACATGAAGAAGTATGTACATGTTCATTACTAAAGAGACAGTGCTGAGAATGTCCTGCCTGCCAAGACAGACAGAAAATGAGTGAACTGATGTAACTTGCTCAAAACAAAACTTCACTGGGATTGTCAACAATAATGCATAAGGTGTCTGCATCAAAATTATGGGTGATTTCATAGAATCAACCAGGTTGGAAGAGACCTCCAAGATCATCCAGTCCAACCTAGCACCCAGCCCTAGCCAATCAACCAGACCATGGCACTAAGTGCCTCATCCAGTCTTGAACACCTCCAGGGATGGTGACTCCACCACCTCCCTGGGCAGCCCATTCCAATGCCAATCACTCTCTCTGCCAACAACTTCTTCCTAGCATCCAGCCTAGACCTCCCCTGGCACAACTTGAGACTGTGTCCCCTTATTCTGTTGCTGGTTGCCTGGGAGAAGAGGCCACCCCCCACCTGGCTACATGTTACACAACAATATCCATTCACAGAGTAGTAATGCAAAAGCACTGAATTATAGATATGTATGAAATGTTCTTCCAGCAAGAACATGTCAGAACATTTGGTGTGAATCTCAGCCCACTTCATGCTCCTAGCTGAGGAAACTCAGAAATAGGAACAAAAGTTTTGGTTATGGTGAAGTGTTTTCTTTTCTTTTGTAGCAGATGTGACAGATAATATTTGAGTAAAGTGTACACAACTTAAACAAAAAGGTTTCAAAGAAAGATATATCCTATGTAAATATAGTCCCAAGGGAATGTGTCTCTAGCCTCACAGACTGAAAAATTACAGCTATTATAAAGAAATACTTCAGCTAAGATCTTAATTCATAATATCATCTTGCCTACACTAATGCAATGCTTTCTTCCATGGTTTCATAAAATATCATTTTTTTTAGCAGACACCTGAAATACAAACAATTCATATCCATACCCAAGATAATATTCTTCAACATTACATTTCAAATAGCTTTTGTACTTGCAATCCTAAGAACAGCTTCCTAACTTTCTGACAAAGCACATTAGTTGTTTTTTTCCACCTTCCTATTTGCCCAAACCTTTTTTTTTTACTCTTTAATATGGCCATCCTCTCACTGATTCAAATCCTATGCTCAATCCTTTTGAAACAGCTTTGGCATGCTTTTGTATCTCATAGCTTCTTCATTTTACAAACCCATATAATATTTCATCTCCTATTTGTAATGAAGAAGGCAGAAAATCTGAAGTTTCATGGACAAGAATAACAGAAATCTCCTTTTCCTGGAAAGCCATCAAGGCTGTGTGTATGTATCAAAGGCAGAAATTTACATGCTGCACTGTAATATTAAGATATTTGCAGTATCTTAATCCACTTCATATCTGTTAGTGCATTACCCAAAACAGACACAGGACAGTTTTAAAACTAAGCAGCTCTGCAACATTAGGAAAAAGTTTTTCATGGATGGAGTTGCCAGGCACTGGAATGAGCTGCCCATGGAGGTGGTGGATTCACCAACCCTGGATGTGTTTAAGGGTCATTTGGATGTGGTGCTTAGGGATACGGTTTAAGGTGAATCTCATAGAGTAGGGTTATAGGTTGGACTTGGTGATCCTGAGGGGCTTTTTCAACGTGGATGGTTCTGTAAACTGTTTACAAGATTTATTTTGGAGTTCCAGAAATTAATATACACAAACTATAGCAACACAGGAAAAATTACATCTATCAGTTAAAAAGGGTCTGGAATATAAATATCATGAGCTATTATTGTGTACTGCTAATATACAGAGATACTGAATCACAGAATTTCTTAGATTGGAAAAGACCTTCGAGATCATCAAGTCAAATCATTAGTTTCACACTGACAAGTCCGTGACTAAACCAAATCCCTCAGCACAACATGCAATCATAGAATCATAGAATCAACCAGGTTGGAAGAGACCTCCAAGATCAGCCAGTCCAACCTAGCACCCAGCCCTATCCAATCAACCAGACCATGGCACTAAGTGCCTCATCCACTCTTTTCTTGAACACCTCCAGGCACGGTGACTCCACCACCTCCCTGGGCAGCTCATTCCAAAGCCAATCACTCCTCTGCCAACAAATTCTTCCTAACATCCAGCATAGACCTCCCCTGGCACAACTTGAGACTGTGTCCCCTTGTTCTATTGCTGGTTGCCTGGGAAAAGAGGCCACCCCACCTGGCTACAACCTCCCTTCAGGTAGTTGTAGACAGCAATGAGGTCAGCCCTGAGCCTCCTATTCTTCAGGCTGAAGAACCCCAGCTCCCTCAGACTCTCCTCATAGGGTTTGTTCCAGGCCCCTCTCCAGCTTTGTCACCCTTCTCTGGACACCTTCCAGCACCTCAACATCTCCCTTGAATTGAGGGGCCCAGAACTGGACACAGTGCTGAACTCTTTCAGTGTGTGTCCTTCCCATAGGCTGCAGTTATTCATTAGCTTCTCCAGCACAAGTCTTTTCTGCAGGTCTAGTCCTTCAAGAACAGCATGGGGTTGTCCACAGCCTGCAGTTGGGCATCTGCCTCCCCAGTATCCTCCATGGGCTGCAGTGGGACAGGCTGCTGTCTCACTCTGAGCTGCAGGGGAATCTCTGGTCTGATAAAACTTCCTCCTTCCTCACTGACTTAGAAGTCCAAGTAGTTGTTTCTCTTAAATCACACTCCTCTACTCCACTTTTCTTTGTCCAGAAGGTTTTTCTCCTCTTAAATATGTTATCTAGAAGCACATCCACCATCACTAATTGCCTTGGCCAGAGATGGGTCTGACTTGGAATCTGGGGGGGGGGGGGGTGGGCTTCTAACTTTTGCTCTCAGGAGCCATGTCTGTAGCCTGCTACTGAAACTGTGACACAGACAATCCCAATGTAATGGTAGGAATATTTAAAAGCACTGCAGAACACTTCCTATTTTCACATGAGCATCACTTAGCTTGCCTTGCTGACATACAGCTACATGAATAATTTTGAATTCCAAGGCCTTAAAATTCACCCTGAGGACTCCTGTCAGAAATGAAGGATCTTCAGAGCCCAAAGAAGAAACTATTAAAAACACAGCAATATTGTGTCTGTCCTCTGGCAACGCCTCTTAGTTGTCTTATTAACAAAAAATTAATCAAGAAGAAAAAAGAATGACTACATTTTGACTATCAGTCTAGTGCTGTGCTTGGTAAATGCAGTACATAGCCTACAGCTCAAGTTCTTGGGAGCCAGTGTTCTTACAGCCTTGCCAGGAGTGTCTCTTCACATGAGAACAACATTCCTGCAGAATTAGATTCAACTACCTTCATGATGGTTTTTGGTGCACCTTACACATCTTGTACAGTTAGCTCAAGAAGACAGGTACAGTCAGTTCCATTTATTTCATGTTAGTTTCATCAGAGGATGGGTGGTGACAGCTATGTGACAGATAAAATGAAACATTATTATCTCTGGAGGCCAAACCTACAGGCAACAACACATTATTTGCTCTTATAAAGTGCAATACAGTATCACAGTATCACAGTATTATCAGGGTTGGAAGACACCTCACAGATCATCAAGTCCAACCCTTTACCACAGAGCTCAAGGCCAGACCATGGCACCAAGTGCCACGTCCAGTCCTGCCTTGAACAGCTCCAGGGATGGCGACTCCACCACCTCCCCGGGCAGCCCATTCCAGTGTCCAATGACTCTCTCAGGGAAGAACTTTCTCCTCACCTCCAGCCTAAATCTCCCCTGGCACAGCCTGAGGCTGTGTCCTCTTGTTCTGGTGCTGGCCACCTGAGAGAAGAGAGCAACCTCCTCCTGGCCACAACCTCCCCTCAGGTAGTTGTAGACAGCAATAAGGTCTCCCCTGAGCCTCCTCTTCTCCAGGCTAACCAATCCCAGCTCCCTCAGCCTCTCCTCGTAGGGCTGTGCTCAAGGCCTCTCCCCAGCCTCGTCGCCCTTCTCTGGACACGCTCAAGCATCTCAATGTCCCTCCTAAACTGGGGGGCCCAGAACTGAACACAGGACTCAAGGTGTGGTCTAACCAGTGCAGAGCACAGGGGCAGAATGACCTCCCTGCTCCTGCTGGCCACACCATTCCTGATGCAGGCCAGGATGCCACTGGCTCTCTTGGCCACCTGGGCACACTGCTGGCTCATGTTCAGGCGGGTATCAATCAGCACCCCCAGATCCCTCTCTGTCTGGCTGCTCTCAGCCACTCCGACCCCAGCCTGTATCTCTGCATGGGGTTGTTGTGGCCAAAGTGTATCTCAAATGTGTGAAAATTGTAGGTGTAGAAAATCCAATATTTACTTAGAGCTGAAAGCAAAGGACTTTACATCAATTCCACTACTCTTATCTGAGAGCTGGCAGATGACACTCTAGAACAAGTCCTCATGACAGTATTTTTAGATGCAGTAGATATTTCTGTTCCTTCAGGAATGAAGGGCATGCATTGCACAGTACCTGCTAGTATTAGAAGAAAGAGAGATGACTTCAAATTTTGATTTTGAATTTCTAGTGATTCTCTTGACAACAAACTGTAGACTTTGGCAATGATATACACCAGAGCTGCAACTCCTGTTACAACATTACAGAAGTTTCTTGGGGGAAAATAAGCACATGAAAACCTGAATATAGAACCCAATTCTTACAGCTCAAGAAAAATTGCAGCACCCATGCACAAAATCAATGTATTTTAATTCTACACACTGTTAACAAGATGCACCACTAATAAAAATAACTGAGCTTTCATTCTGATTCTTCATTGTGACCTCATCTTCAAACTAAACAGAAACCAATCACATATCTAAAGTTGGAGTTTTCACTAACAGGTATAAGTAAGTGGTATGTGATGTAAGTCCAAATGAGATTCTGGAGGTTCAGCACATATTTCCTTATCTAACTCAAACAGAACATGTCAGTAGCAAAATGTTATGGTTAAGGCAATCACCATTCTGTAAGATTCTCATTACTGAACAACATTTTAAGAGCCTGTGTGTAAAAAGTGTGATAGAGAAGGTTAAGTTTAAGTTAACTACAGGAACCCAGGCTGCAGTGTATTAGTTGTGGATTTAGGGGAATGTCAAAAAGTCATAAAATGCTTTAGAGTAAAAACTTTCAGTTTGTGTAAGATACTTCTTTAAGCCCTGTAAGGTTTTAAAATCCTATCAAAGCCTCTCAACATGAATCCAAGAGAAACACAGGATTCCTTAACTTCAGTAGCACTCTAATATGAACCAATCTGAATATGGGGAGGCATTCTGGTGTTTAAAATTTCCACTCCTCATTGCTTTCAGGGTGGTTTTCAACAAGCCATTGCAGCATTCAATCTTCCTAAAGCTGGTGCACAGTAGGAAGAGAATTGCTTCTTTGCATCCTGCACTTTGTGCTGTCCCACTGTAGAAGGGTCATCTGAAAGGTCAGGCCTAATAGACAGCTGGTCTTTGCCTTCAATTTCCACAGCTGCTATCCCCAAATCCCACTTATTCCCTTTCAGGTCCTTAAAGTATCCCTTCTGCAGGAAGTCAATTCCCAGAAGACAATGTGTGTCTGGAACAGTTACTACAGTGCACTTCTTTCATTCCCAGTCAGGCTTATCTCAGTCTGCAACAGTCAACTCTTGGGGCCCTCCTGTAACTCCTGATGTGGTTCTGGGTTCTATCCCACTATAACTCGAAGACATCGGGGTGCATTGGGTGGCTGTGTGTACCAGGGCTCTCTACTTCTGTACTTCTAAAGTGCCAGGCCATCTAACAAATATATCCCAATAGACTCTTGTCCCTGCTGTCCCTCTCCTCTGTCTGGCTGGAGGCAGGGCTCCTCTAACTCTGAGCATGGTGTCTGCACCTCTCACACAGACCTGAGTTATTGCCAGAGTTTCCTTGGGAAACAGAGGCAATCACTCTGATGTTGCCACTTGTCAGTTCCCTTACTCTCACTAAGAGAGCAGAGGCCAGCTGACCATGCCACCCACCCATGTTCTCACTGTGCTCACGCAGAATTCTTCACAGCAACCCTCGTGATGGCTTCTGCTTAGCTTGAGCTTGTCTCCTAGGACATCTATTTCTAACGGCCGAGACATGGATCCACTCAGAAGGAGAAGAGGAGTTGTTATTCCTTTCTCTGATCTGGATATGGATGTCTGTGCTAGTTTGAAGCTAGCTAGAACGGTTTGGTGAGAAGAACTAGATTACAGGCTGTGCAGGGGAAACAATGGTGATGTCTACTTTACTCACCATCTTGCTGAGGAGTATGGAAAGGAGGAATGAAAACATTAGATAACACCCTCACCACCTTTTCTCTCACTCTTGCTTGGGCTGCTGCCTGAGCAACATCTTACTCCCTAACCCACTTTGCTTCTTAACCTCTTGGCCGAAGCTCTATTCTTCTTTGGGACTGGGGTAAGGTTGAGAGGGGCAGGGGGAAGGTGCAGGGGTGGTTGAGAGCCCCTCCTGGGGACTCAGGTTTCTGGGAGGGCTGTTGTGTTTCTGTATTACCTTTTACCTTGTATATTGATGCCTATAACTGTATACACTGTAAAGATCTGCTTGTATATTGTGCCAGCTCTAAATATAAGCTTCATTCCTATTTCCAGAGCCGACTGAGTCTAGTCTGGGTGATTTCTAAAGTCTGGGGGGGCGGGGAACACCCAAACCATCACAATGTCTTAAGCTCCTTCGTATCTCCAGCTAGATCCTTAAGATCAAGTTTCATAATTTGATTTCTGAAATTATTTTACTAACTAGTATTGTTTCCCATGTATGACAGAGTCACAGGCTAATGAAACGCCTTATCCTTACTCCAATTTGCACTGCAAAATCTTATGTGGGATACCCCAACCGACTGAAGTACAAAATGAGTGCTCTTCCTTTGCTGTATTGTAAAGTCTATGCAACTGCTCTATGGCAACCGAAGTTATTTTCTCTAAAGTAAGGAAATTAGATAGACCTTAAGCTATTCAACCCATAATTATTACCACAGCATTAAAAACTGTTATTTTAATAGATTCCATTAATCACCAATTAAATTTAGAAGTATTCATCCTGACTTAGCAGTAACTTATCTGTGAATAAATTGCTAAGCATTCCTTTTCTCCTGTTTTGCAGAGCAATCACATGCAACTCAGCTATATACTACAGTGCCACAAAAATCTGCTATGCCCATATGAACTATGGCCAAGAACTTCTAGAAAAGGACAATAAGAGCTACAGAAGAGGACAAAAACCTTGAATTTGAGGGGTTGCTCATTTTGTGTCTATGAGGCACATCTCTATATTTAGAAACATCTATTCAGCTATTGTCTATATTTATTACTTGAATTGTAATTCAGTAATTCAGGACCAAACTAGGTAATTAGCAAACAGATCATTTCTTACAGGGATGCTTAAAGCCATTGTTCATATTATTGTCAAGATAGAAAGCAGGAAGAGGTTGACACTTTTCTCACCCTGTGTAATTAGTCTGTGCTAATTTGCAGTGATATTCTTCTATAAATAGGCATGGATACTTCTTCATTATTTACTATTACTTTATATATTCAATATCTTCAAGTAAAAAAATACCCAAACCACAAAAAAACTGATACATTATTAGTATTACTGTAACAGCAGATCAGTCATTCACAGAATCACAGAAAGCAGCCAGGAGGAAAGGGACCTGAGGGTACTGATAGACAGTAGGCTGAAGATGAGGCAGCAGTGTGCCCAGGTGGCCAGGAGAGCCAATGGCATCCTGGCCTGCATCAGGAACAGTGTGGCCAGTAGGACAAGGGAGGTTATTCTGCCCCTGTGCTCAACACTGCTCAGTCCACACCTTGAGTGCTGTGTCCAGTTCTGGGCTCCTCAATTCAAGAGAGATGTTGAGGTACTGGAACATGTCCAGAGAAGGGCAACAAAGCTGGTTAGGGGCCTGGAACACAAACCCTATGAGGAGAGGATGAGGGAGCTGGGGGTGTGCAGCCTAGAAAAGAGGAGGCTCAGGGGTGACCTCATTGCTGTCTACAACTACCTGAAGGGAGGTTGTAGCCAAGTGGGGGGGTGGTCTCTTCTCCCAGGCAAGCAGCAATAGAACAAGGGGACACAGTCTCAAGTTGTTCTGGGGGAAGTATAGGCTGGATGTTAGGAGGAAGTTGTTGGCAGAGAGAGTGATTGGCATTGGAATGGGCTGCCCAGGGAGGTGGTGGGGGCACTGTCCCTGGAGGTGTTCAAGCAAAGCCTGGATGAGGCACTTAGTGCCATGGTCTGGTTGACTGGCTAGGGCTGGGTGCTAGGTTGGACTGGCTGATCTTGGAGGTCTCTTCCAACCTGGTTGATTCTATGAGTCTATGATTCTATGACCTCCAGAGATCATTGAGTCCAGCCTCCCTGCCAAGGCAGGGTCACCTAGGGTAGTTCATTCAGGAACACATCCAGGTGGGTTTTGAAGAAGGAGACTCCATAATCTCCACAAACTCGGAAGGGTTTGAGAAGAAGACTACACAATCTCTCTGGGCATTTGATTCAATGATAAATGTGTTTTTCTCCCATTCCACCATCTACATTTCAAACCAAGACCACATGAATGAGGGTGTTATCTCTTATTTCATCGCAGTTACAACTGTGAAGAGCGGGAAGAGCCAAATGCTGATAACATCTGTCAGATACAATTCTATTATGCTAGCAAGACAATTGGTCTACAGATTTCACTTTTAATTCTGAAGCATGTGGCAACTGAAAGTGGGCTGTTATAGGTGCTAAAAATTCTGCACTCTGATCTGAGATTTCCTTAGGAAAAAGAAATGAACTTCTGGAATTAGGTTACCAGTCAAATGCTGACAGAGCCACACTTGACACAAGGGAAAAATGAGCAGGGATAGATCCCACGTCAAGTTCATGGTTCAAAAAACCTCATGGTTAGGAAGGATGGAGTATTAAATCTGTAACTCAAAACTCCCAGAAATTGTCATGTATACTTGGACAGATGTTCAAAGTTTTATGGAGTGGATGAATGGACTCCAAACCATCTCGAAATTATTTGCTTTACTCTTCACTAATAACTTCTTACTTTACTTTTACAGTCAGATTTATGCTACTCTAAATGGAGAAGCAACTTTTGTTTTCTGGAGTTCTCTGTGTATTTTTTATTCAGAAAACCAGATAGTCCTGCACACATCATCTTTGCAAATACACCTAGGATTGCCTACAATGATTTCTCTCTCTTTCATTACCATTAGAATCATAGAATCATAGAATCAACCAGGTTGGAAGAGACCTCCAAGTCCAACCTATCACCCAGACCTATCGAGTCAACTAAACCATGACACT
Organism: Pogoniulus pusillus; assembly: GCF_015220805.1. Classification (NCBI taxonomy): domain Eukaryota; kingdom Metazoa; phylum Chordata; class Aves; order Piciformes; family Lybiidae; genus Pogoniulus; species Pogoniulus pusillus. Next base: position 20,321,520 of record NC_087284.1, on the reverse strand, counting down.
AAGTGCCTTATCCAGTCTTTTCTTGAAGACCTCCAGGGACGGTGCCTCCACCACCTCCCTGGGCAGCCCATTCCAATGGCAAATCACTCACTCATTGTTGCTACCTTATAAAAATTCAGCAGAACATTTTGATGCAGCTGGAGAGGAATGTGTAAGGAGTTCAGGCTGTTTATTTTATGTTTGCCTCAACACTGTTTGTTCTGAAATGCTTTTAAACCATTGCACCAGGAAAAGAATTGCCTATCTACAAGCAACAGCTGATAACCAGACAAGGCCTCAGGTTCCATGTTGGAGAGCATTGTAATGCAAGGAGGGGCTCACTATGACAGTTTTATGGGTCTTTTGATGAAGAGGACCCTCACAGATGACATGTCAGCCAGAAGAACGCACACTTAACTGTGGGAGCAGTTCTTATATCCTGGATTCCTGGTCTCCCCTTGTCTCATGCACAGAGACACACAGGCTTCTCAGTCAATCCAGAGCTCACACAGTTGCTCCAAACTGATCTGAACCTCTCAGCCTCTCCAACAGCTGACTTCCAAGCCCTTGGTATCTCTAGCATCTGGTCGGGATTCTGGCCGCATGGATACTCAGCACCCAAGCCACCCAGACTCGCTGGCTACACCAGCCCCAGTGTGCACCCATGCAACACATGTACACACAGCACTCTCCAGTTTGCTGCCACCACAAGCACACAGGCCCTTCTGAGTAGTGATCCAGCTGCACTTAAATGAGCATATCCAGACTGAGCTGCATTTAAACCACCAGACACATCCATATATGCCTTTTAACTCAGGAAAAGGGAAATTTAGTGTAATAAGCTATGGGATAGACTGTGCTGATTAAACACAAGGTATGATCAGACAATATTGCTAAGCAGAAGTCTGCTTACACATGACTAGCCCTGCTTATCTCCTTATCCCTCTTTTCCCTCACTTTTTCCTCCCTAATCCATCTCAGCCTTCACTTTCCCTGCCTGCTGGACTTTCTCTAAACATCCATGAATAAGTCTAGCACAGTAACATAAAGCTCTTCCCTGCATCCCACAATGCATCCCACACCCCTGTAGACATCAGCTTAGGCTTCACAAAGATTACATTCCATCATGAACTTTGGGATCTTTCTCCTTTTTGTCCTGTTTTGGTCCTTCTTCCTTGGAAAGGAACTTTATGCATATGTCAGTGTAAGTCCAAAAAATTTCCAGATAAAACATAATTAGGATGGAATTAAACAACTGAAGCCTTAAGAAAAATTGGTCACAAAAATGCTTGAAAATTCAGGAGAGTGATGTTCTTAGAAAATCAGTCTTAAATCACAGAACTTCAAAGTGAAATTTCATCCTGAAATACTGTTCTTCAAGAACAGTGTTCTATTTCCCATCACATAATGCAAAATTAAATTAACTTCTATTTTGACCTTATAAAAAACACTATTTAACAAATCAAAAAGTATTTCTCCCCTTTTTTTTTTTCTTTTATTATTTACTTACCTTATAAGGTATTTATTCTTTTGTCATTTTAATAGATTAAGATGTCAGAATCATTTTCATATTCTATGCACACATTAAAAACAGTTCATAAAGTTAAATCTCTGTCAATGCATGTGGCTTGGTGAGTGAAAACACACTCCTATCTGCTTTCTTCATAACACATGTAAGTGATGCAATGATGCTTTGCTTTGTGATTCAGACCTGATACTGAAACAATCCATTGCAATTCCTCACTGACTGGACAGCAGCTCCAGACCACACATTTCTCATCTTACAAAAGTAATTTAGGCCATAAAGTCCCACCCACTTGTACACTGGATTTCATCTAGCAGACTTAGATAACAGGACAATATCTGCCAAATCACACTGAGAGAAATATAAACTACCCACCTGTTTTAGGGTCCACAGAGAAATATGGCTGGCCCTGAAGAATGCTGTACACTACTCTGGCACTGTTTCCATAGGTAGGGTCATCAGCATCTGTGGCTGTCACCTGTAGAACAGATGTACCTGTACATATAGGAATACCAAAGTGAGTTGACAGTAATATGATTTTCTGACAAACAAAACTATTTCAGATGGACTTTTAAAACCTCTACAATCCTCACACTCTACAACTGGGAGATTAATATTTTTTTCTGTAAGTTACTAACCTAGTATATTTTTAAGGAAAAGTTTTTATACTCCCAAATTTTCTCCCTCCTTCTCTGTGTATAGGCAATTTAATTATCTCTATCTAACCATAAATAGTAACTACATAGTATGCTTATTTATGCATGTTCAAACATAGAGACCTTGAACTTGGATACTGCTTAGAATTGTGAACAGCTCCTATTTATGGACTTTACAATTATACGAATCCAAAACACAAACTGATGTTGAAGTGCATATTTAAAACAGTTTGCACAAACACTCCCAAATAAATAAAAATATACTAAGGAGACTTACAAAACTCTGCCTATTGGAATCATAGAATCACAGAATCATAGAATCAACCAGGTTGGAAGAGACCTCCAAGATCAGCCAGTCCAACCTAGCACTCAGCCCTAGCCAGTCAACCAGACCATGGCACTAAGTGCCTCATCCAGGCTTTTCTTGAAGACCCCCAGGGACGGTGCCTCCACCACCTCCCTGGGCAGCCCATTCCAATGGGAAATCACTCTCTCTGTGAAGACATCAAAGAGCCTAAAATTAAATAACCTTGTTGGAATTCCAGTGATGGATCCGAATTAGAAAGATGAGGGATTCAAAAGACAAATATTTCTATGCTGCTAATAAATAACATTAGAAAAGTAAAATCACAGTTTCTAGCATGTCACTAAGTGTGATAAATTATAAGTAATGCTGTAAAGGAGGGTCATTCTGTCCCTGTACTCTGCACTGGTTAGACCACACCTTGAGTACTGTGTTCAGTTCTGGGGGCCCCAGTTTAGGAGGGACATTGAGATGCTTGAGCGTGTCCAGAGAAGGGCAACGAGGCTGGGGAGAGGCCTTGAGCACAGCCCTACGAGGAGAGGCTGAGGGAGCTGGGATTGGTTAGCCTGGAGAAGAGGAGGCTCAGGGGTGACCTCATTGCTGTCTACAACTACCTGAGGGGTGGTTGTGGCCAGGAGGAGGTTGCTCTCTTCTCTCAGGTGGCCAGCACCAGAACAAGAGGACACAGCCTCAAGCTGCGCCAGGGGAGACTTAGGCTGGAGGTGAGGAGAAAGTTCTTCCCTGAGAGAGTCATTGGCTGCCCGGGGAGGCTGCCCGGGGAGGTGGTGGAGTCGCCGTCCCTGGAGCTGTTCAAGGCAGGACTGGACGTGGCACTTGGTGCCATGGTCTGGCCTTGAGCTCTGTGGTAAAGGGTTGGACTTGATGATCTGTGAGGTCTCTTCCAACCCTGGTGATACTGTGTGAAAAATAAAATGTATAAGTACTGCACAAATAAAGTGATTTTACATATTTCTGCATTTTTCAAGACATTTAATGATAAATCTTTGCTATTACTGCCCAAAACTTCACATAAAAAAATCTGTAAAGGAAAGATGAGCAGATTGATAAAGGTTCAGTCTTCATCCCACTTGTTTGTCCTTCTAGAAACACTGCTTTCTATAGATTTCACTGGCCTGATATTAAAATACAGGAATAACAGTAACAGACATGGGTACTGTGATGTAATTCTGCATCTGAAAGCAGCTTCTCAGTTAAATTAACCACTGGGGCTTCACCTCCACTTTAGGTTGTTCAATTTCATAACTCAGTTGTGACAATTATGCTTTTGAAATGAATCTCTTGATGTCTCCCAGTTGTCACACTTTGCCTAATGGAACTGAAGAGCATGCTAACTGGATTCCTTCAGATGAAACTAAACCAGGAGATGTGCTTTAGCAGCATAGTTTGATTTATTCTAACTGCTAACAGACATTTAGTCTCAGAGACAGAACAAGAGCTAGTCCTGAATATGTATGGAGATATTTAAGGCCAGGCTGGATGGGGCTCTGGGCAGCCTGATCTAGGGTAGGGTGTCCCTGCACATGGCAGGGGGTTGGAACTAGATGATCCTTGTGATCCCTTCCACCCCTGACTGATTCTATGATTCTACTTTGAGACCAGTGACTGTATTGCCAATCCACATCCTTGTAGAAAATCTCAGGGTTTTTTTTGTCTGCTATCTTCATTAAAAGATAAAAATCAATCAACACAGGAAGATGATAAGACACTTCTCACAAAAAATAATGTTTATGAACAAAATGAATATTGACTTCCAGACTATCTGTAGTTATGACTGTTTCACGTTATAATACCCTGGAAAGGATTTCAGAAAATTCCAGTATGTCTATTAAGGTCCTAGGTAAAATGTACTGGGAATATTCATCAACTCTAGAAAACTCAATATACAATATTTCACTCATTCTGAAGCTGTGTGGAAATGATCAGATAATGGAATGGTTTTACTGACTGAAAAATTTAGATGATGACAACTCTTTCATAAACCTTGAAACAGAACATGGTTATAGCTCTCCATGAAACCATTTTTCATGCTGCAGGAGAAATAATTTCTCTTGCCAAGAAAAGCTGGATAATACAATCCTTGAGGTCACTTTCAAGGTGGTGTTCTATGATTTCAGTTACAAACCTTGGTTCTTGAGTCAGCTTTTAAGAAACAGGTTCAGTGTTGGCAAGGGATAGGGGTTTTCTTTCAACTCTTTCAGCATACTACATAAAGCTTAAGTATGTTCACTTTGTACCATGCTCAACACTGATCTAATGTTTGGCAACTAATTTAAGAAAACTTACCTGCACCTGCATTTCAGACCCCTGAAAAAAGACAGCCCCTGAAGGCCCTACAGCTTTTGCAAGTAGATGAAGAAAGGTGGGGAAAATACCAGCTAACTTTTTCATGAGACAGAAAGGAATCTGCTGTTGAAATTAAACAGCATAACAGAGAGCAGAAGCACCACCTGCCACTCAGCACAAGGGCTGCTACAGAGCCACAGTAACATTGGAAGTTCTTTAAATGATCATATAAAAAAGTGGAAGAAAAGTTTACAGTAGTGAAGCACCTTTAGGGATTGGTAGAATAGCAGAAGTTATTTATGTATAGATGCCACAGCTGAATCACAGTATCACCAAGGTTGGAAGAGACCTCACAGATCATCAAGTCCAACCCTTCACCACAGAGCTCAAGGCTAGACCATGGCACCAAGTGCCACGTCCAGTCCTGCCTTGAACAGCTCCAGGGATGGCGACTCCACCACCTCCCCGGGCAGCCCATTCCAGTGTCCAATGACTCTCTCAGGGAAGAACTTTCTCCTCACCTCCAGCCTGAACTTCCCCCGGTGTAGCTTGAGGCTGTGTCCTCTTGTTCTGGTGCTGGCCACCTGAGAGAAGAGAGCAACCTCCTCCTGGCCACAACCACCCCTCAGGTAGTTGTAGACAGCAATGAGGTCTCCCCTGAGCCTCCTCTTCTCCAGGCTAACCAATCCCAGCTCCCTCAGCCTCTCCTCGTAGGGCTGTGCTCAAGGCCTCTCCCCAGCCTCATTGCCCTTCTCTGGACACGCTCAAGCATCTCAATGTCCCTCCTAAACTGGGGAGCCCAGAACTGAACACAATACTCAAGGTGTGGTCTAACCAGTGCAGAGTACAGGGGCAGAATGACCTCCCTGCTCCTGCTGACCACACCATTCTTGATGGAAATGCCAAATGCCATGCTACTTACAGAACAAAAGTGGCATAGATATCTCCATTATTTGACTTAAAATATGTATCCTGTGAAAGCTATAAAAGAATTTGTCTTCCTGAGACCAATGATAAAATGCTTCCACTATGCAACAAGCACAAATAAATCAGGAAGGGAAAAGAAAATAATCCAACAGAAAAAAAACCTATATGAATGCCCGCAGCAGACTGCTTCTTTGGCAGGACATGAAAATTCAGCTTCATTCACACAACAGTAAAGCTTTGTGGAATGGATGCTTTTATTATTAAGTTTGAGTACAACTAGTAAAGTGTTTAATGTATAAAACATATATATCAATGTTTTGTTTTATCACTAAAACTTCTTTCCTTTCCTGTAGTTCACTTCGCTTTTGCAACCCAAAATGCCATCCCAGAGTATTTGAATTGTTCTTTGGAAAACATTAATTTGTATAATTTAGTTGTGCAGTGATGCCAAGATTCAGACAGCTACAGAATTATGACAAATATCTATGGAAGAACACAACATTTTCAGAGGATGATAAAAAAAAGAATGAACAAAAAAACCCCAGAAAGAACTATTAAGAAAATAATTGTATCAGCTGTTCTTTACTTTGAACATTGATTTCCTTTCCACTGTCTTTCCTTCCATGCACAAAATCAAAAGCTTCCACAGGGGAAGGAAATATCCATTAATTAAAATGGTCTCCATTACAGACAAAGTAAACTGAAGAAAGAAGACGACAAAGAAGCATTTCTGGAGATAGCTGATAAAGGGAATGAATTTCACATCGAGGTTTGTGATGTGAGGAGACAACTGAGATACGATCTTAGGTGCTACTGAAATAAACTGCAACTCTCACAGTAAAGCTTTGTGCCACAATTTATCAAGGACAAGTGAGGAGGTTTTTGCACATCCACAATATTTCAGTAGGAGCTTTATCCCCTCACTTTCCACAAATGTGTAGTGCTTAGAATCATAGAATCAACCAGGCTGGAAGATATCCTCCAACATCATCCAGCCCAACCTAGCACCCAGCCCTAGCCAATCAACCAGACCATGGCACTAAGTGCCTCATCCAGGCTTTGCTTGGACACCTCCAGGGATGGTGACTCCACCACCTCCCTGGGCAGCCCATTCCAATGCCAATCACTCTCTCTGCCAACAACTTCCTCCTAACATCCAGCCTATACTTCCCCTGGCACAACTTGAGACTGTGTCCCCTTGTTCTATTGCTGGATGTCTGGGAGAAGAGCCCAATCCCCACCTGGCCACAACCTCCCTTCAGGTAATTGTAGACAGCAATGAGCTCTGCCCTGAGCCTCCTCTTCTCCAGGCTGCACACCCCCAGCTTCCTCAGCCTCTCCTCATAGGATTTGTGCTCCAGGCCCCTCACCAGCTTTGTTGCCCTTCTCTGGACACCTTCCAGCACCTCAACATCTCTCTTGAATTGAGGGGCCCAGAACTGGACACAGCACACAAGGTGTGGCCTGACCAGTGCTGAGTACAGGGGCAGAATAACCTCCCTTGTCCTACTGGCCACACTGTTCCTGAGCCAGGCCAGGATGCTATTGGCTCTCTTGGCCACCTGGGCACACTGCTGGCTCATCTTCAGCCTACTATCTATTAGTACCCCCAGGTCCCTTTCCTCTTGGCTGCTTTCCAGCCACTCAGTCCCCAGCCTGTAGTGCTGCTTGGGGTTGTTGTGGCCAAAGTCGAGGACCCTGCTCTTGGCCTTGTTCAATCTCATCCCATTGGCCTCTGCCCACCCATCCAGCCTGTCCAGGTCCCTCTGCAGGGCCCTCCTATCTCCCAACAGATCAATACCTGCTCCTAGCTTGGTGTCATCTGCAAACTTACTGATGCTGGACTCAATCCCCTCATCCAGATCATCAATAAAGATGTTGAACAGGACCAGGCCCAGCTCTGATCCTAGGGGAACAAGTCGAGTGAGGATATATGAATACATCTTGCTCCTGAGGTGCAAAGCACCGTTTACTGAGGAATGTCTGTTAGAATCATAGAATCAACCAGGTTGGAAGAGACCTCCAAGATCATCCAGTCCAACCTAGCACCCAGCCCTATCCAGTCCATGTTAAAGCATTGAAGAGCAATTCTCCTCTACAGTCAACCTATCTACAGAGCTCACTGTTCTCTTATTATGAACGTCCCAAGCACCAAAGTTTCACTTAGTGCCTTATCAACTCTTCTCAATTCCAATATCTTTTGCATACAATCAACAACACAATAATGTGTTACGGCTTTGGAAAATTCACTTTTCAAAAAGACTGGTAAATAGAACTGTTTGTTTTTGTTTCCTTACCCATTTCAGACATCTCTGGCACAGTAACAATGTAAGGTCCATCTGTAAATTTCGGTGCGTTGTCGTTGATGTCCTGCACTTTGATGATGAATTCAGATTCAGGTTCAAGTGGCTTGTTTGTCCGTCTGTCAATAGCCTGGGCATGAAGCACATAGTGTGTCTTCTGCTCTCGGTCTAAGCTTTTGGTTGAATGGATGTCTCCAGTCGTGTCATCAATAATAAATATAGTTCCTGCCCCTTCTCCAGTCAGAATGTATTTGACTGATCCATCACCTTTGTCTGAATTTGAGTGTAGCTGTAGAATATATACACATAAAATCATAGAAAATTACATATTAACTTCCATAAAAGGTTATTAAACGTAAGATATAAACCCTGTAATATTACTTCTAGCACCATTCTGCTTAGCATTTAACCTTCACACCTCTTGCTTTAAATCCTCATGGGCTGTTTCTGGCAAGCTAATGATTTTATTCACGGCCATTTCCACACAGCAGAGCTCACTTTTTAAGCTGGGATATCTTAGGTTCCATGCCCACGCTAAAAAAAAAAATATCCCAGTCAGGAATATTCTACTCATTCCAGCATTTTTTAGTATATTTTGGCTTTATTGTAGTCACAGTATCACAGTATCATCAGGGTTGGAAGAGACCTCACAGATCATCAAGTCCAACCCTTTACCACAGAGCTCAAGGCCAGACCATGGCACCAAGTGCCACATCCAACCTTGCCCTGAACATCTAACAACTATCTTCCTGCACTCATCACTTCAAAGTCTGCCTTAAGCACTACACCTGAAGCAGTCACACTGAGGTTTGTTCTCTTCAATGACTGTAGTACAGTCCCACCACCTACATTATCTTCTGGGGCTCCAAGGACAGCACCACTTTCTGCCAAAGGAAAATGTACAATATGCTGGTGACACTTCAGTCTAAGATTAATATTTTTAATTAGAAAGTCACCTAATTTTCTTGCACTTCTTATACTGGAGTTAGGAAATCTGACTAGGACTTCCAGCATTTTCATAGTTCGTAACAAAACAATTTGGCTATCAAATATAACTTAAGTATCTTATACTGCTCCTTCAGTAGATTCAAGTATATAATTTTTCTAGGGGGTGTGATGGTTTGGGTGTTACTCACTCCCCCACACATAGGGAAATCACCCAGCCTAGGCTCAGTTGATCTGGAAATTGAATGAAGCTTTATGTTTACAGCTTAACACAATATACAAGCAGACATTTACAATCTATACAGCTATAGACAGAAATACACAAGTTAAAAAGTAGCACAGAAACACAGCAGCCCTCCCAGAAACCACAGTCCCCAGGAAGGGCTCCCAAACACCCAACTACCTTCTCCCCACCCCTCTACCTTACCTCAGACCTTGCCTTATGTTCAAGATATCATGGACGGTCGGCAGGGGGGTTTGGAAGCAAATGGATTAGTCAGGCAGGTTACAGAGAGGAGTTCATGCAGCCCCAAGAGAAGATAGCAACTCTCTTATCTATATTTATGTTCTTGTTTTTATACATCTTATGCCCATGAGTGAAGTTGACATCACCATTGTTTCCTTTTCATAGAATCATAGAATCAACTAGGTTGGAAGAGACCTCCAAGATCATCCAGTTCAACCTAGCACCAACCTATCACAGCCTATAATCTAATTCTTCCCACCAAAATATCCCAGTTAGGCTCAAACCAGCACAGGGGGGAAGGAAAAGTCACTAAGGACCATGGTGTAGTAAGAGGTAACATGATACAACTACCCATTAAGTGTCAGTAATTCTGAGTTTACATTCATGATTTACCTGCTTAGATTAAGAATGAGTATATCTTCTCTGAGAGGGACAGGTAGGTTTTTTGATAGATTGAGAGTGGTTGTGTTTGTCTGCTTGGGATTTTTCTTTTAAAACATTAGAGAACAAATTTTATTTATTGAGATGCAAAATGAGACTGAAGTGATAATGCAGAAATGAACAGCCTTATGTACTTTGGTATTAAGCACCTGGGCAGCCCATTCCAATGCCAATCACTCTCTCTAGCAAGAACTTCCTCCTAACATCCAGCCTAGACCTCCCCTGGCACAACTTGAGACTGTGTCCCCTTGTTCTGTTGCTGCTTGCCTGGGAGAAGAGACCAATGTTGAAGTTCATATACAGATAGAAAGATTTTATACAGCACTTGTTGAGATTTCTACGCTGCAGTTGTAAGGCAACAACTGAAAACAAATGAAGAGAATTTCCTGCTTTCCTACTTCATAGAATCCTAGAATCAACCAGGTTGGAAGAGACCTCCAACATCATCCAGTCCAACCTAGCACCCAGCCCTAGCCAGTCAACCAGACCATGGTACTAAGTGCCTCATCCAGGCTTTGCTTGAACACCTCCAGGGATGGTGACTCCACCACCTCCCTGGGCAGCCCATTCCAATGCCAATCACTCTCTCTAGGAAGAACTTCCTCCTAACATCCAGCCTAGACTTTCCCCAGCACAACTTGAGACTGTGTCCCCTTGTTCTGTGGCTGGTTGCCTGGGAGAAGAGGCCAACCCCCACCTGGCTACAACCTCCCTTTAGGTAGTTGCAGACAGCAATGAGGTCTGCCCTGAGCCTCCTCTTCTCCAGGCTGCACACCCCCAGCTCCCTCAGCCTCTCCTCATAGGGTTTGTGTTCCAGGCCCCTCACCAGCTTTGTTGCCCTTCTCTGGACACCTTCCAGCACCTCAACATCTCTCTTGCACTGAGGGGCCCAGAACTGGAAACAGGACTTCCTGATATTTCATTTAAGCATTTTAATTCCTATGTTAAGTTCATATTCAAAGAGAAAGAATTTATGTAGCACTTGTTACTGCATAACAGAAGTGCCTTTCCTTTGCTAGTTGATTTCTATTTCATTTTTTTCTGTAAAGATTAAAAAACTGTTTGTCTTCTTTGTATCTTCCATGTTGTGCTGAAGAGAGCCTGGGGGAATCCTTGCATAACAATGCCTACCAGATTAATGAGACATTAGTGTCCCTGAGCATGGTGCACTTCTTTCTCTTCTCTGAGTACTAGAGTACTCTGAGTACACACAACAAGTGGTTTATTCCACAGAGGTATTTCTATTGAGAATAAATGCAATTCACTGCTTAGGTTCTAAATACATGTTTTAAGAGACTGTTTCTGCAGCTAGATCTATAATGATTTATAGAAGAGGAAAGGAGCAAAAGCTAGGTGGACAATAGGGGACTCTTGCTCTATTTAAGACTGCTGTAACTATTTCAATCTAACAGAGGAGAGAATGCCACTAAGCAACACCAATTCAAGCCAACCCATATTCTGCTCACTAGTTCAGACCTAACTTGTGTGACCTGAAGAAGCCATCTCAACCCAGACTCCTAGAATGGACATTTCATTTACATGACATGGCACCAACTCTGCCAATGACTACTGCAAGAACAGGCATCCACTAGAGGATGAGACACTCAGATGATGTAGTGATGTGAACAAGCATCTTACATAAACGCACATGTGGTGTTATTTTTTCCCCTGCTGTGCCACTCAGAGTTGCAACACTGTGGGAGACTCCCAATTTTAGAAGAAATACAAATGTATTGCAATCTCAAACATGATTACTTACAACGTTGAGATGATTACTTACACTGCTGAAAAGCTAGACAAGGGAAACACGCCAAACACAGGAACACAGCTCTCTCATTTCTGTATCAGGGGTTTTAACTAGGACTATAAAAGCATTACTGAAAATCTCTTGAAATAGGTCTTGGTCACTAGGACAGCCCACCTCATCTGATAATTATATATTGATCTATGATACTTCTCTAACTGCTACTATCCTATGAGGAGAGGCTGAGGGAGCTGGGCCTGTTTAGCCTGGAGAAGAGGAGGCTCAGGGGTGATCTTATTGCTGTCTACAACTACCTGAAGGGGCATTGTAGCCAGGTGGGGGGTGGCCTCTTCTCCCAGGCAACCAGCAGTAGAACAAGGGGACACAGTCTCAAGTTGTGCCAGGGTAGGTATAGGCTGGATATTAGGAAGAAGTTCTTCACAGAGAGAGTGATTTCCCATTGGAATGGGCTGCCCAGGGAGGTGGTGGAGGCACCGTCCCTGGGGGTCTTCAAGAAAAGACTGGATGAGGCACTTGGTGCCATGGTCTGGTTGATTGGTTAGGGCTGGGTGCTAGATTGGACTGGATGATCTTGGAGGTCTCTTCCAACCTGGTTGATTCTATGATTTCATTCAAAGAAGAGGATTTTTTGGTTGTTCTTAAATTGTTTCAACTTTATTCCCTAAGCAATCTCAACTTAGGGGCCAAACCTGCTGCAAGCATAAAATAGGGGAAAATTACCAAGCCAAACACTGCTAATAAGCATAGTGACCAGAGCAGACACAGAGGCTGAGTGGAGGACCACCTTTCAATTCTCCCATTTACCACCTGCAACACTGCTGAAGAGGGGAGTCACACAAAAAAAAACCAAACCAAACCCCTCCAAAGTCCCCAGCAGAAACATCTTGTGCAACTGATAAAAGAAACAACTGATTGACCACCAGGAACAATGAACTGGTTGAAGTGTCACCCACACACTCTGCACAACCATAGATAACAAGGCATAAATATTGCTCCAGTTTCACATATGACTTGAAGAGGATTGAGAACTATGCCAAACAGCTAGGGCAGATCAAGAAGTTTGCCCCCTCCTCCCCCAGAAGGGATGCCTATTGCCTAAGAGCTGTGACCTAAACTACATGGATTGCTTCCTGGGGAGATCAAGTGTATGACTGCAGTTTGGAGTTACAGAGTGATTCTCAAGTTTATTGTCTTTGTCTCTGGCAATCTTAGTGAACCTGTGTATGTTTGTGGTGGGTTTACACCAATTAGAGTTTGGGATTTACCCCCCCCAAAGGTAAATTAACACACTACCCAGAATTTTGGAAGTAAAACTAAATGATTATTTACAAAGTGGGCTAAATACAAAAGGTAATAAACATACAAATACTTATATACCATCACAACTAGATAAAAAGCCAGCTAAACTTCCTGTACAAACCCAGACCCCCTGCAGAAAAAGTCCACACTCCTCCCACCCCCGACACTGCAGCCTGCAAGACCTGCTGGAACATGTCCAGAGAAGGGTGAAAAAGCTGGTGAGAAGCCTGGAACATAAACCCTATGAGGAGAGGCTGAGGGAGCTGGGATTGTTTAGCCTGGAGAAGAGGAGGCTCAGCGGTGACCTCATTGCTGTCTACAACTACCTGAAGGGAGGTTGTAGCCAGGTGGGGTTGGTCTCTTCTGCCAGGCAACCAGCAACAGAACAAGGGGACACAGTCTCAAGTTGTGCCGGGGAAAGTCTAGGCTGGATGTTAGGAGGAAGTTCTTCGCAGAGAGAGTGATTGGCATTGGAATGGGCTGCCCAGGGAGGTGGTGGAGGCACTATCCCTGGAGATGTTCAAGCAAAGCCTGGCTGAGGCACTTGGTGCCATGGTCTGTTTGAATGGACAGGGCTGGGTGCTAGATTGGACAGGATGATCTTGGAGGATGATCTCTTCCAACTTGGTTGATTCTATGATTTTCCTAGAGTTGTCTGGGGATCTTGCCTGCCTTTATAGTGGGAAAAAGCCTACTTGTGGCTTCTCTTTTCCCAACTTCTAACCTTTCCTCACTGTTTGTTATTACTAATATCTCCCAACTGAATACCCAGAATCAGTAAATCAATTCCTAAACTTTGTATATAGTTCAAGATGAGATTTTCCCAACCAATAAACATTTGTTTGTAATTCTCATCTCGTATAAACATTAAACAACCATGACAACGTGCCTAAAAATAACTTAATATTCTGAATTCATTTACAACCAGAAGCTACCATAAAGTTTTTAATTTTCATCTCCTGTTGGACATTATACTCATTTATATGTCTCTAAATCTTTAGAGAAAGAAGGAACTGAAAAATAATAGCTGCAGAGCGTATCTGGAATGCCACCTTTATCAACACAGTGTAACTTTCACATGCATAAATTTCTCTTAGTGTTTCTGCAGAAACTACAAAAGGGCTTGAAGAACACACTAAACATCTCAGTTAATGGGATAATTTTGATGCTGTGAGAGTCTTTAAATACTTAGAATTTTATGCGCCAGCATATTAACTGCCGTAAAATGTACTGCCCAGCTCATACAGTATAGTTACTACTGCTAACTGCAAAGTCATCACATGGCTAAAGACCAATCACAAAACTGAATAGTCAGGTAGCTACATACAGGAGAGAGTGATTTGCCATTGGAATGGGCTGCCCAGGGAGGTGGTGGAGTCACCATCCCTGGAGGTGTTCAAGCAAAGCCTGGATGAGGCACTTAGTGCCATGGTCTGGTTGAGTGGCTAGGGCTGGGTGTTAGGTTGGACTGGATGATCTCGGAGGTCTCTTCCAACCTGGTTGATTCTATTATTTGATTCTGCTGCATAGCTGTGCATCAGCAATGTGCTTGTAAAATATTTCATCCACTCCAAACTAATGAATGAAAATGTTAACCAGCCTAAAATGTGTCTAGAAGCATGTCTTTTCATGCCCTCAGCATTTTCCAAGCTTCTCTTTCAAAGTAACCCTCTATCTCCATTTTCAATTTCCTGCATGAATCTCACCAGTTTTTAGCACTGAATGAGTTGGTAATTTACTAAGGTTGGCATAACTGTTAATGGTATCTTAAATACAGATGTTTCACTTGCTATTTTTAGTTCAGATAACACTGTGCAAATTTGAAATCTGATGCTACCAGACATCTGTGACTGCAGAAGCTACTGGTTTCCTTGGATATTTTTCATAGTCTAAGATATAATTATCAGGATTCCCAACTTGAAGAAAAACTAAGATGAAATAATTGCTTTTCCATGCCCTCACATTAACTCTTCTTCTTCATCTCTCTTATTCAATATATTTTCTCCACTTTCATTAAAGAAATTAATAGTGATCTAGATCACATAATAAAATTCTATCATGATGCTGAAATACATTATTCAGAGGTAGAAAAGCTCCATCTCTCATATACCTTACATCCATATATACAGTTTTGTGTTATTTGAATGCAAATTTAAAACCCAAGCTACACAGACATTACACCTGACAAATCAGGCTTTAACTGGGCAGCCTAGAACTGTACCAGCATGAACTTTATGCCTAAAGCTCACTGTATAGGTCAAAGCATAAATGCATGGCTTATCATTCTCACAAGCTTCTGAAGAATTTCAAGGAGTAGCACATCTCCTGCCTCTTTTTATGAAGAAAATCACAGAGGATCTCCCTCTGGGGGAGTCCTTTTTCACCCTATCATCACACTGCAGCCTGTAGTGTACAACATTCCCTGAACCAGAATGAATCTTACTCTGAATTCATAGAATCATAGGAATCATAGAATCAACCAGGTTGGAAGAGACCTCCAAGATCATCCAGTCCAACCTAGCACCCAGCCCTACGCAGTCATCTAGACCATGGCACTAAGTGCCTCATCCAGGCATTTCTTCAACACCTCCAGGAACGGTGCCTCCACCATCTCCCTGGGCAGCCCATTCCAATGGCAAATTCTATAATTCTATGAACTAGGAGTCACCTTTTGGGTTTTTTTTTCACCTCCAGTCTTTATCAGGAAGGAATATGTCTTTGCAAATGCTTGATCTCAATAAAGTAAAAAAAAAATACAGCATGAAATGACAGAAGAAATATCACATGGAATACATTCATGGAAAAGTATTCACAAGTGAGATATTGAAGCCAGAAGCACTTGAGGATCTAGAATCTGATGTAAGAGGATCAGCTGCACTCCATGTTTAGCTGAGCTCAGAAGAAACACTGTTTCATCATATTTTAGTATCTTCATCCTATTTGTTTTTAGTTATCTTTTCCCTTTATAACAAGCACAGAAAGCATGCATAGGCAACTGGCAAATTCCCTGTGTATGAATTCAGCAATCTCAGAGGTGTCATAGGCAACTGGCACATTCCCTGTGTATGAATGCAGCAATCTCAGAGGTGTCATAGGCAACTGGCAAATTCCCTGTGTATGAATGTAGCAATCTAACAGGTGTCCTTTAAAAAATGGCATGCCATCTAAGGAGACACTTGTTTTTCCTCTGTCAGTGACATATTTCAGAGGATGAGTAAAAGAAAACTAAAATCAAACAGAAGACAAGAACCTTACCTTTCCTACATACTGAGGATCTGGTCCCATGTGTTCTTCTAAAACAAAGAACTGGTTCCACACCCATCCACGCTTGGGACGATGATGCACTTCTGTTTCGCCTTCTATGTGTTTGGTTTGATTTCTGGTCACCTTGATGGAGCCATGGTGAGCAGCTCCATAACACCTCTGCACAAAACATAGACATACTAGCACTGGGCAGATACAAGATGTTCTTGTAATTCTCATTGTAGGACAAGCTTCCTGTTCAAGGATTTCTTTCTCTTGTCTTTTCAGCTGTAATCTTTTAACAAGTTTCTGAGATAGAAGGTGAAGCCTGTTACAGCAATACAGTCCAAAATGGTTTTTTCTGCTTGTTCATGGTTTAGCTGCCCAGCTGGGAAAGCTCAAATTATATTTACATTATGAGAAGCTGACTGGAAAAACTGATAGCTCTTCTGAGGTCTTCACGATAGAGTTCCACAGTCGACCATTTTCTATCTAATAGAGAAAGAAAAGAAAGCCACTTACTCATCACTAAAACTTGCAATTTCAGGTTTCTGATCTTAGATTACACTCACAGCTGTACTGACTGGTTTCTCAAAGACTTTCATTGTAACTATAATTCCTTTTCAATCAGTGCTGTAAAAGGACTTTCTTTTTCTTTTCCTTTCTTTTCCCCTTTCCTTTCCTTTCCTTTCCTTTCCTTTCCTTTCCTTTCCTTTCCTTTCCTTTCCTTTCCTTTCCTTTCCTTTCCTTTCCTTTCCTTTCCTTTCCTTTCCTTTCCTTTCCTTTCCTTTCCTTTCCTTTCCTTTCCTTTCCTTTCCTTTCCTTTCCTTTCCTTTCCTTTCCTTTCCTTTCCTTTCCTTTCCTTTCCTTTCCTTTCCTTTCCTTTCCTTTCCTTTCCTTTCTTTTCCTTTCCTTTCCTTTCCTTTTTCCTTTTTCCTTTTTCCTTTTTCCTTTCCTTTTTCCTTCCCTTCCCTTCCCTTCCCTTCCCTTCCCTTCCCTTCCCTTCCCTTCCCTTTCCTAATTAATTAAAATACTTCTAGAACTAGCATGGGTCTTTCAAGCTATAAAAATACACACATTATTCTGGACAGATTCTTTGGTCTTGGCCTGTCAGTAGAACAAAATCACTGCCACAATCTCATTAGATAAATAGTGACTTGTAATTTGTTTCATAAGTCTCCATCAAGATCCACACACTACACAGAGAACCAACACAGTGAAAGCATAGCAAGGGTCTTGAAAGGAAGCCTTCAAAATGGGCTTTGGGGATTGTGCATCAGTATTGGAGCACACTGACAGGAACCTTCAGTTAAAATGAGAGCATTTACACTTTATGATTTATATAAAATCCAGCCAACACCATATTTGAACCCCACAAAATTATTTCATATTGACAGAAAGTTCAGGCACTGTTGTTTAGGTAACCAATGCTAGCTTTAGAAAAGCATCCTATTGACAGTATTATCTCAACTTCAAAATGGAAAATGGAACCTTTAATACTCAGTAAGAAGATGCAAAAAAATGCATGGAAGTTCATGCATCATTAAAGCAAAGTACCTTGAGACAAATAATATATCTCTTTTCCCTCAGGGCAATAGTTATCCTGATGTAGCAATTCATTCAGTTATCTAAAGATCTCAAGAATCAGTCAATCAGGAGTCTCAAAACAGGCAATCAATCTACATAACTTAGGAGCAACTTCCAATATTGGATGGCTTTGGGTGTCATAAAGCTATTGCAAGTTACGTCAAAGGAAACACAAACTCATTTTCTTCCTAAACTCCATGGGAACTCAAAGAAGCAAACTCAAAAGCTCTAAAGAAGAACCAAACAACAAATTAGAAATCAGGTGGGAAAAAACTACAGTCTTCTGTCTTCTGTTTGCAGATTTTTCACCCTCATGCTGCTTACAAATCCATAGTAATACAGGAAGACAAACCACACTTTCTTCTGTGTTCACTTAAGTACAGTTTCTCATCAGAATAATGAATGAATACTTCAAGACCTCTGCACATGAGAAATACCCCCAAAAAGACTTTTTTTTCCCCCACTGCTATTACTCAATTCTGATACTGGGTTACACTGAAGTAAAGGAAGAACTCCAGTTCCTTGCAGATGGGCAGGAGTTCATTGATTAAATTGCTTAATTCCATGTTGATAAATATCCTTTGTGCAACTACTTTCTGTCGACATAAAATCCAAAGAATCTCAGGGAATCTCCCCAATTCTTTTAAATATTAATTTTAAATTAACATTCATAAATTGATATTAATAATTCATAACCAATTACTAATTTCTACCACAGATGTACATTAAAATTAAGCCATACCTCACGAAATTATAAGGCTGCAGTTTTATCCATTAGTGTATTACTTTTCTTCCCTTTGTTTGGAAATGCCTTGGAGAAGTTCTTAAGACTGTAAGGTGTGCTTAAAAATGCTATGTAAAATGCATTGGGGGTTCTTAGGATGGCACATTTAAATTGTATTCAAAATCATTAGTACTGAACTTGCCCTTATGAAAACTTTGGGGATGGTTGCAGTGGATAATTCCTGACTTATAAAAGAGTAAACAGAAACAAGAGCAAAAGATACCAACAAGCCAAGATTTACTATACAGAACTTTGTTTCTCCTCCCTCTCAAAATTAATCCATACAAAACAAACCAAAGAAAAAAAACAACAAAACCCCAACAAACCTAAAAATATCAAGATGTTGCCTGACAACTGTTTTAGAGTCTGGCTTGAATATGACATAGGACAAATAGGAGAAGAAAAACAGCAGACTATGAAGGCATTCTTCATTAGAAAAAAAAAGAGGAAAAATCTGTTGTTCTTGGCATTGACATTAACTAGGAGGCATTAAATCTGCCTTCTGCCAAACCTACTATGTTATTTAATTCAATTCAGAGCTTAACTGTTAAACAAATGCCTTTAAAATGGAATGTTTAAAATTCTTTATTCTGAATAAATACCCTCTAAAACAACAGCAAACAGGAAGATTACAATGGCATCTATTTCCTGCTATTATCATGATCTTGGAGGTCTCTTTCAACCTGGTTGATTCTATGATGATTCTATGATGCTTCTAAGTTCAGGCATCAACTGTTTATGAATTGTGTGTGAACCCTGGAGAATCATTTCTGCTATAACAAATACAACAATTACAAGAGCACAGATACGTAGTGAAGATTGTTTGAAGTGTTTTCACCCAGGTAAACATCTTGTAAAAGCAAAGCCTAATTAATGCACAGCACAAAGGTCCTGATTCTTACTTACTCAGCACTCTCCACTAAAGACCTAAAGTACACGCTCATTACAAACCTGCCCCCAAAATAAACCTCATCTCTGTCACAAAGACATCAAAGTTTATCTGCTGGAAAAGTACAGATGAAAAGACCTTGAATGGTTAACCCAGAGTAGACAGTAAATCAAAGAACAAATTAACTTGAACTGTGAGTGACTGAAAAAAAAAGGAATGAGCTTTCTGAAACACCTTAAATTATTTCCTTAAGCTAACATACTGAGATGCTGGCTGCTTAGTGCTCATCTGCAGCTTCAGACCAAGTGCCCTATTTTATGGGTTTTGTTATAATTCCATATGCAACCGCAGAGTAGGCTTCTGTTGTTCCTGTCCCCTGGGAGCCCTCATGAAAATGAGTTCTGTGTCTCACGAGCCTGTCAAAGTGAGTTAAAACTCAAATAAATAATTAAATAACACGAGGTGGGAAAGTTTGAACATCATTGCTGGAAATCATTACAGCAGAGTAGTTACTGCTTAGTGTGGCAGCAAGTCACTGTAATGAATTCCCAGGAAACCAGTATGAGCATAGTGATGCAAAAATGTGTATGCTTTGCCATCATAAGGAGATGCATCCTTAGCAGCAGAGACTTGTTCTGAATCTCAATGTCCCCCATCTACTGCATTCAAATTGACCATGTATTTAAATTGGTCTTAATGATCCCGTTTTGCAGATGCACATTCAGCACAGCTCAACACATGTTCTGTCACATCCCTTGGGGATGCTTTTCAGTCACACAGTGGATTGACAATTAGCCATGGAACTTGTAATAAATTGCATCTTGCAGACTTACTGACTTCTCACTCTGCTCTCTGCCCTCCATATTTCCTCCATGTCAGAACAAATTCTTCCATTATGAAAACCCAACCAACTTTAAATCAACATCATTATTTAGATATAAGCAATCAGGCATGGAAATATTTTTCTTCCTTCATTTCTTGTGTTAATCTATCATCAAAGTTAGAGACTGCAGAAGTAATGGTGTATTGATATAGATACCAAAGACAGAATAATGGGCTGGCATTAGAAAGAAAATTTGGATGTTATTGCTTTATTGTATCTCTCTGAAAAAGAGATTGATAGATTAGCAGAAGAATCTGCAATACTGCTCTGGACCTCTGGAAATTGGCAGGAGAAAAGAAATTTCTTGGTAGGTGAGGAAAAATAGTTTATCTATCATTGCTTTCTGTTCTTTTTCCATGGCTGGTAAAGCTGAGCTATGGGGCTTTACATGAAAAACCCAAGCACCAACTTCTTCTCATGCCATCTGATGTACACTCAATATCAGTCCTTTCTAACAAAAAGTGCCTTCTGCATGTTTTAGTCAATCTAGCAGAATTAGTGTCAAAACTGTACTGTATTACATGTTGTTGCCTTGCCCCTTTGTTGCAGTGTTATTGTAGGTAAGTGTATGAGACTGAAAAATAGATGGGGGGAAGCAAATCAAATGTTTCTCAAGTAGTTTAATTGTAACTCCAATAATTGGAAATGTTTTGATGTTATAATTCTGTATCAACAGCACAGAAAACTGGACTAATTTCACTTCAACACCAAAAAAAAGAAGTTTTCTCTATAAGATACCTGCTTGAGATACTGAACTCCCAAATTATTGCTATATTTATGTGTAAATATATTCCTGTTTGGAAAGCTTATCTTTCTCATCCTGGAACTGGATCAGTTTCCTAAAGAAACAGAGAAAAAAAGAGCTTTGGATAATGCTCTGAACCATTTTATGCCAACAAACACAGCTGGTGGCTGTACAGTGTCAAGACATATTACTTCTTTTAGCTCTCTTTCACAGTTAACACACAGACTTTTGGTAAAGACCAGAGTAAATGTCTATGCTAACTTAGAACTCTTATTTGACTTAGCAAATCATTTCACATAAAGTCCTTTTTACAAACTAGAAATAACTACAGAACAAAGTCTTATGAAAAACACTGTTCTTTCATATAAGACACCAGAAATTCTGTTGTGGGGATAAAATAAAAAGGAAAGCTATCAGAGATTGTTTTTTTCCCTCAGATCTGCAAGTTAAAAAGAACCAACAGCACAATTTTGTTGAAAAGAAATCCAATTATTAACAGTTCAAAAAAGGCACCACTTAGAAAGAGCAAAAATGAGCAACTTTACAGCTAGGCGAACAATCCAACACATATGGCAAAGGAGACTGATACTACATGGCCCTAATAAAGGATTCTTGTCATGCCAACATTCAGCTTATGAAAATAAAGATGAGCTCTTCCAGTAATTTTTAGAAATGCTTTTCAAAGAGGAATGGTTAGGTTTGAAGCAATAACAACTTGGGGGTGTCCAGCTTTTCTATTTATTTTTTTGTTAACATACAAACCACCAATGCACTATATACAAAACCTTACCTGTCCTTAAAATTCCCATCAGAAAAGTAGCTTTCATTGCCAGTATAGAAACAGGTAGAATCATAGAATCAACCAGGTTGGAAGAGACCTCCAAGATCATCCAGTCCAACCTAGCACCCAGCCCTAGCCAGTCAACTACACTGTGGCACTAAGTGCCTCAGCCAGTCTTCTCTTGAACACCTCCAGGGATGGTGGCTCCACTACTTCCCTGGGCAGCCCATTCCAATGCCAATCACTCTCTCTGTGAAGAACTTCTCCTAACATCCAGCCTAGACCTCCCCTGGCACGACTTAAGACTGTGTCCCCTTGTTCTATTGCTGGTTGTCTGGGAGAAGAGACCAACCCCCACCAGCCTACAACCTCTCTTCAGGTAGTTGTAGACAGCAATGAGGTCACATAAGATCCTCACCTGCACTGTTATGCAGCAAACACATTAGGACCACTATGGAATTCAAGTCTTACTGTCATAACAGGACTGGTAAAAGTGTATCTAACTGATGCTTTGGTTAGCTGATGTGCAAGATGTGATCTCCTATGCTGCCTTTAGCAATAAATGGCTCCAGTGAGTGACTAACTGTAGAGATGATTTAAATGACTCATTGATTTCAGAAAATATGTCTTAAAGAGTTATTAGAAGGTATTCTTCTGTTCATGAATGGGTACAGGAAACCACCAAGCACTGCAAACCAATGGATTTGTTACCCTGTTGAGTTGATACATTTTAGTAAAGAGAGTGCAGATGAGTAAAGAAATGACTTTCATTGAACAAAGTTTGCAAACAGAACAACACAAAACATTTAGTTTACAAACATCACTGCACGTAGGCAGGCAATCAATGCTACAATGAACAGTCAGTGAAAACACAACATTAAAACAAGATTAAGGGATTCAAAACCTGTCCTCAGTTGGCAAGCAAAACTACTTCATACATGGTAAGCAGGCACACAGCACCATCAGGTAAACTGTGCTCTGCCACAGTCAGCGACTGAAGGAATAGTTTTTGCAACTAGATCCATACAGATCTCCAACACATTAACAAAGCAATTAGATAAAATGCAGCTGTCATTTCTGTAACTATACTTGCATGCAGTCATGCTAACCATTACCTGCTATAAAAGGAATAACTGTGAAACACAGAGAGATGACTCATGAATCTGACTCATATCTTTCTTCTTTCTCAATCAGGGAGCAATCCATCTACATTTCTATCTAGAGGCTAATCAAACACAATACAGATATGTAGGACAGCACAAAGGTACTTTTACATTCCCAAAGCAGTCAGAGGTTCTTCTGCTGTGCTCTTTCTCTTTCCAAGGCACTTGCTAACAGAGTAAAGATTTCAGTGATCGCTTGTGTCATTCCTCCTATTTAGAAAGTCAGGATGTCCAATCAGGGAACAAAGCAAATAGGTGAGACTTAGATGAGCAATTACCCAGTTTAAATAGAAAGAACTTGGAATCATAGAATCAGCCAGGCTGGAAGAGACCTCCAAGATCAGCCAGTCCAACCTAGCACCCAGCCCTAGCCACTCAACCAGACCATGGCACTAAGTGCCTCAGCCAGGCTTTGCTTGAACACCCCCAGGGACGGTGCCTCCACCACCTCCCTGGGCAGCCCATTCCAATGCCAATCACTCTCTCTGCCAACAACTTCCTCCTAACATCCAGCCTAGACTGGAACAACTGACTTGAGCATAAACAATAGGTACTGTTTTTTCTAACAAATTATTTCTCAAAAATGAATGGGAAGAGATCCTCTAAGTTATAGCAGTATCTCAAATAAGTGGTAAAAAGTAAAGAAAGAGAAGAGAGGTCCAGTGTAGAGTTAAAAATATTTATCTCCCAGAGTTTGCTGTGAGTTCAGCACTGCATTTGAAACTCCTTAAAATCATATAGATAAATTGAGATGAATTTAACTCAATAATGCAGAAATGTTTGAAATACATAATATGCAGTACATAGAGGTTTCTTAGGTCAGAAGGGTGATAAATAAGTTAGCTTACATAAACTTAAAGCACAGTGTTTCAGAAAAAAGTATTAAATCACCAAACCTTTTAAGCACATCTTACTATGTAGACTTTGAGTTTCAAAACATCTATTTTCCAGTGTTTCAAGAGCACTGAGAAAGTATGCCTAATGTGATTTATTTCAGTAGAGAAAAGAACTAAACCACATTTTTACTGGCCAAGGTATCTTTTCCTTTAGAATCAAAATCTAAATTTTCACCATTGTTTCTGAGATAATCAACTTTTTCTACATACTCTGCAAGAGAGGAGAAAGCCACAGATCTTTTATTCCATTTTTAATACAGGATCATTAAAGAAATGATGAAGGAAAATAAAGCTGAGATTATATAGATCATAGAATCATAGAATCAGTGAGGGTTGGAAGGGATCACAAGGATCATCTAGTTCCAACCCCCCCCTACCATGGGCACAGACACCCTCCCCTAAATCAGGCTGCCTACAGCCTCATCCAGCCTGGCCTTAAACACCTCCAGAGATGGAGCCTCAACCACCTCCCTGGGCAACCCATTCCAGCCTCTCACCACTCTCATGCTCAACAACTTCTTCCTCACATCCAGTCTGAACCTACCCATCTCCAGCTTTACTCCATTCCCCTTAGTCCTGTCACTCCCTGATATCCTAAAAAGTCCTGCCCCAGCTTTTTGTAGGCTCTCTTCAGATACTGAAAGGCCACAATGAGGTCACCTGGGAGGAAACAAGAAGATGGGAAGATGGAGGAGCCTGAAAGAGGAAATAATAAGGGGATGAAATACAAAACACAGCAAACCACACAGTCATTATTATTTGGAGATCTCTGTAGGGCATCCCAGTATCTGACCACTGCCATTTGGAGCCTGGAAATAATCATGGTTTTTGCACTGTATTAGTTTTTGATGTCTGCAGTCAGAGGGTCAGGCCACATCTTTCCTGCAGCTGCTAAGGAAGACCTGGCATTTCTTCTCAGAAAGACAAAGGAAATCCTAAAGGTCTCCTGTAACACTCCAGGGCCCCTGTCTCCATTTGAGATCTCCATAGATTGTATTACATATTTTTCAGGCTTGGTTCATTATTTTAGTTGAAAATACATTCAATTAACCCTATAATTAAGGTCAGTTAGTCCCTAATCACTGTTTCACAGGAATACAAGTGAATCAACTTCTGCAGCTGATGAATAATGTCATTCCTTGAATCTATACACTTCAGTTCAAATATAAAAGGAATCATAGATGTCACAAAAACCCAAAGGAAGTCCTCTTCAGAAGTTAAAATACCACTCACAAATCAAACACTGAAGAAAATGAACCATTTTTAAAGACATAAAGGTGAGTAAGAGCTATATTCCATGGTTACTGGCAGTTGAGGATTTCTCTTAATGCAGCTATAGAAATAAATATTGTAAGGAAGGAAGAGATATCCATATATGTTGACTCTAAATGTGAAGTCTGTATCTGAAAACGTGTCTTTTCACATCACACTTTAACTGGGATCTCCTGAAGTCTTTGATGTTTCCTGTGACATTACTTCTGCCAAACACACTACAATCACTGTCAGCTATAAAGCTTTACTATTTCTAAAATTCTGTTTTCTCATCATTTCCCTAAAAATATTTTTCTTCTGCACTATACCAACTCGATTTGTCTTTGGCTGCACTCAGTCTTTCATTATGGGGAGGTTATTCTGCCCCTGTACTCACACCTTGAGTACTGTGTCCAGGTCTGGGCTCCTCAATTCAAGAGAGATGTTGAGGTGCTGGAAGGTGTCCAGAGAAGGGCAACAAAGCTGGTGAGGGGCCTGGAACACAAACCCTATGAGGAGAGGCTGAGGGAGCTGGGGGTGTGCAGCCTGGAGAAGAAAAGGCTCAGGGCAGACCTCTTTGCTGTCTACAGCTACCTGAAGGGAGGTTGTAGCCAGGTGGGGTTGGTCTCTTCTCCCAGACAACCAGCAACAGAACAAGGGGACACAGTCTCAAGTTGTGCCAGGGGAAGTCTAGGCTGGATGTTAGGAGGAAGTTGTTGGCAGAGAGAGTGATTGGCATTGGAATGGGCTGCCCAGGGAGGTGGTGGAGTCACCATCCCTGGAGGTGTTCAAGCAAAGCCTGGATGAGGCACTTAGTGCCATGGTCTAGTTGATTGTCTAGGGCTGGGTGCTAGGTTGGACTGGATGATCTTGGAGGTCTCTTCCATCCTGGTTGATTCGATGACTCTATGCTTAGCCTTCTTTACTCTTGAAATGTGTATACTGAGCTTAATTTTAAAAAGATATCTGCCTATAAGTAGCAAATAAATAAAACAAAAAAACAGTGTAATTTAGTGTTGGACTTTAAAATCAATAATTACTGTTAGAAATAGATAAATATCTGAGCTATGTCTATTTGTTACCTTGGCAAGGAAGAAATGTGTACTAATTAGAAAAATACTAGCTGCCTTACAGAAGGCTGTCTGAACAGACTGAGTAAATGCAGCTCTAGCTGCCAGGTTTTAAATGTTCTTTTTAAAGAAATAAGAGCCTTGTTTCTAGCAGTAGGGATTTTTGTTGTCACTTTGGTTTAGACACGCACAGAAGCATTAAGCATTTCCTTGATTTTTTTGCCCCAGGGGCAAGGCTGAGTAGCAGAATGGATTTTCTGAGTATCTTATGGTTGAAATTTTTTCTTATGTTGGAGGAGTCCCCAAATCTTGATAATTAGGTTTGCTATCAGGAAACATCTACATGAAAACTGCATGATGTATAGTAGGCAACAACCAGCTCCTGTGTCTTCCATGGGTGCAGACACTACAGGTATCGAAAGTTCCCAGTCTCCCAAGAAATCATGTTTGTGAGTTCTCTAGCTTGCTCTGCTGCAAATTCCAAGAGGAATGTATTGCAAATTCAGAAAGGGATGTGTGGTGTGAAACCCGAACAGAATGTGCTACTTTGAAGCTAGACAGAACATTTTGGTGTGAAGAATTAGATTACAGGCTGTGAAAAGGAAACAATGGTGTTGTCTGCTGCACTCACAGGCTTGCTGAGATGTAGAAGAATGAGAACATAGATAAGGGAGTCTCTCTCTGAGCTTTTTGGGCTGCACTTCTCTCTCTAACCTGCCTGACTAATCCATCTGCTTCCTAACCCCCCTTGCCAAACTTCCAAACTACCTTGAGCATAAGGCAAAGTCTGAGGTAAGGTAGAGGGTTCAACCTATCACCTTCTAATTAACTAAACCATGGCACTAAGTGCTTCATCCCTCCTCCTTTTAAACACTTCCAAGGACTCCACCACCTCCCAGGGCAGCCCATTTCAATGGCCAATTGCTGTTTCTGTGAAGACCTTCTTTCTCACATCCATCCTAAGCCTGCTCCGTTGCAGCTTAAGGCTGTGTGACTGGCTGCCAATGGGATTTAACTCCATTCATGATCACTCTTTGAGACTGGCCATCCAGCCAGTTCTTAACCCTGCAAATCACCCACCCATCCAAGCCATGAGTAGCCAGTTTCTCCAGGAGGCTGCTGTGGGAAACAGTGTCAAAGGCTTGACAAAAGTCCAGATAAAGAATATCCACAGCCTTTCTTTCATCTAAGTGGGTCACCTTGTTGTAGAAGGAAATCAGGTTTGCTAAGCAGGACTTACCCTTCATGAACCCATGCTGACTGGGTCTGATCATCTGGTTGCCCTTCACATGCTGCATAATGGCACTCAAGATAACCTGCTCTATGACCTTCCCCAGCATCGAGGTCAGAGTGACATTTCTGTAGTTCCCTAGGTCCTCCTTCCAGCCATTCTTCTAGATGGGCATCACACATGCCTATCACAACTCAGCTGGGTCCTTCACACTTAGCCAGAACTGCTGGTAAATGATGAGAAGTGGCTTGGTGAGCACTTCCACCAGCTGCCTCAGTACCCTTGGGTGAATGCCATGCAGCCTCATAGACCTACGTATGTATAAGTGGTGCAGCACGTCACTAACCATCTCCTCTTGGACTTTGGGGGCTTCTTTCTGCTGCCCATCTCTATCTTTCACCTCAGAGATCAAGATATCTAGTGAGCAGCTGGTCCTACTATTAACAACTAAGGCAAACAAGGTATTAAGTACTTTAGCCTTTTCCTTATCCTTGACCACTATGTCCCTTAAATAAGCCTCCAATAATCTGTGAATGCAAATGTATCTGGGTTTGAATTTGAATTGAAACTAAGTACAGGTCAAAAATCTTAATCATGGTTGTAAGACACATTCAGGTTGTAAGACACATTCAGGTTGTACAAAGCTGACAATTTTCATGCACCAGTTGATACTGAGGTTTGAACTGCAAAATGCATTAAATACACTTCTTACACTGAACTGCCATAGACTTTGTATATGCAACATTACTCTGTTCTTGTGGAGCTTTTAGCTCCCATTTTTGCTCAAGCAACTTCCCAGGAACAGGCAGATAAATGAATATTTAATGTTCAAGCCATAACACCAGTAAGAGAAGGGGAAGGAGAATCAAGGTTAATCAATAGGATCCCATCTTAGGTTCTGATTGCACAAATGAAAGAGGACTTACTTAACTTTAAGACTATTAATGAAAAGCTCATTCAAATTAATGGGATTATCTGATTAAAGATCAGGTCACTGGTGTTTTCATGGAGGATCTGGAAGAGCAGTGTCTGTAAATAAATAACATTATACACTTAAACACACCAGGAAAACTAAAAAATGCAGCATTCACTTTCATAATGTGTCTTCTGTTAACACAATAATAATAATCTAATAGCAAGTGAAACATTGTAAGACCATTTTCATACTGCTTGTAAGTAAAATGTATAATATGTGATACTAGGCTTTCTAGTAGGGATTAGAGGGCTTCAAGAAATCACTCACAGTATGCTTAACTAAAAAAAAAAAGGATTCTTTGCACCCAAAACCTTAAAAATGCAGCATTCACTTTCATAATGTGTCTTCTGTTAACACATTAATGATAATCTAATAGCAAGTGACACCTTAGATTGTGCAGGGGAAAGTACAGGCTGGATGTTAGGAGGAAGTTCTTCCCAGAGAGAGTGATTGGCATTGGAATGGGCTGCCCAGGGAGGTGGTGGAGTCGTCCTTCCTGAAGGTGTTCAAGAAAAGCCTGGATGGGGCACTTAGTGCCATGATCTGGTTGACTGGCTAGGGCTGGGTGCTAGGTTGGACTGGATGATCTTGGAGGTCTCTTCCAACCTGGTTGATTCTATGATTCTAAGACCATTTTCATATTGCTTGTAAGTAAAATGTACAATATGTGATACTAGGCTTTCTAGTAGGGATTAGAGGGCTTCAAGAAATCACTCACAGTATGCTTAATTAAAAAAAGAAATTGGATTCTTTGCACCCAAAAAGCACCTAAAATTGTAACTTACATATTTTCTTAGCTTTGTAAGCAAGCACGATGACGGTTCTGCAGTTGTCCAACATCATTAGAAGAGCGTAACAGTCATGGAATCATGGAATCAACCAGGTTGGAAGAGACCTCCAAGCTCATCCAGTCCAACCTAGCACCCAGCCCTAGCCAGTCAACTAGACCATGGCACTAAGTGCCTCATCCATGACTAAACAGGCAGAAAAAGTACACCCTCACTTTAAGGGGGATAGCATTTCACAGGAAAGATCAGTTCCTGAGGAAAAAAAATTCTTATATACAATTTTTTAAGACATCATTCATATATATTGAGACTCATTTGACAGTGCTTACAACTACACTGTTCCAATAATACTAGTGAGTTCAAGTCAGTTGTGAAAAACAGTAGACTGAAATACCTAAATGCAACATATGAGCTATCTGTGGATAAACTGTAATGTTGTATCCTATTTATGAAAGTGGCCATTCGACCAACTTAGGGAGAACACAATTTAGTGGGAAATACAACAATAAGAAGAAAAAAAGGAATTTTAAAGCGTAACAGCTGCCAGATTTTTTTTTTTTTATAAGGCCTGGAACATCTGCTATGAAAAAAATAAGACAAACAATAACCCAAAGTTGTGTACCTAAACTTCATCTCTAGCCAATCAACCCATGTGAGATTCAAGCTTTGCAGTGATAGTTTATCATCACTGATAATATCATCCCTGATAGTTTCTCTCACATTTCTTTGTTGCATATTTCCTCACTGGCTATCTGCCACTTTTGATGAAAGTAAATTAGCATTTCATTGATAAGAATATGTAATTTCCACATATTTTAACATGGAGGTGCTGTAGTGTGTCCACATGAGGGCAATGAGGCTGGTAAGGGATCCTGAATACAAGTCTAATGAGGAAAGGCTGAGGGAGCTGAGGCTGTTCAGCCTGAAGGAGGCTGAATGGACACATCGTTGCTCTTTACAACTACCTGAAAGGAGGCTGTAGTAAGGTGGGGCCAGGTCTCTACTCCCAGGTAACAAGTGCTAGGATGAGAGAAAATGGTCTCAAGTTGCACCAAGGGAGGTTCAGACTAAATATTAGGAAAAAGTTCTGCATCCAGTCTAATTGGGCACTGGAATGGGTTACCCAGGTAAGTGGTAGTGTCACCATCCCTGGAGGTATTTAAGAGGTGTCTGGATGAGGTGCTTATGGACACAATCTAACTGTTGTGTACAGGGAGACATTGGTTGGACTCAATGATCTGAAGATTTCAACCAGGCAGTTCTATGATTCTATGATTCAGTGCTTAATCCAAAGGTAATAAAAATAAATAAGACTCCTGTAGAATTGACACAGTTCTGAATCACTCATGACTTAACATAGTGATATTTTATAGTGTTCTCCTCAAAGTAAATTAAGAAATGGAACTCTTCTTACAAAGAGTTAAATTACTCTTTTTTCCTCTTGTGTAAGAGGTGAAGTTTGGAAAATAGTAAGTAAGCTTTTGCAATAATTTACCTCATACTTTCTACAACATTCTATGAAAACAGATAGTCTTCCCCAAAATTAATTAAATCAAAAGAGAGGAAATAATAAAAAGGAATTCAATATCATGTTACACCATAAAGATTACTCTTGGAAAACACTGCTGAAAGAATTTAAAGGAGAATTATTCATTAACCTGCAGTGCTACCCTCTACAAGTGTTTTCATAATTAATTGTGTTAGTGACTTTGGAATCCAAGCTTTAAACTAAGAAGTGTGTCCTTTGGCTGTTTCTTGATATTATCATTCCAAAATCTGACTTTTCTGTTACTTTAAAAACACACAATAAATGACTGAATTGAACCACACATATATAACACTAAAGATGCAAACCAAACCGAAATGATTTAACATAGCTGCTTCCTTGATGCTTACATTTCCAGTTCCTTTGTCTGTAAATGGGGAATACATATCAGAGCAGTTATATTTTTGTAAGCAGTGGCCCTTCAGCTCTGCGAGCAAAGAACTTGTCTTGGCTGCCCAGGGAGGTGGCTGAGTCACCGAACCTGGATGTGTTTAAAAGTCATCTGGATATGGTGCTTAGGGATATGGTTTAATGTGAACCTTATGGACCAGGGATATTGTTTGGACTTGGTGATCATGAGGAGCTTTTCTAATGGGCATGTTTCTGTGATTACTCATCACTTGAAGATAGCTTCTATCCAAAGGCAAATAGTAGGAGGAAGTATGTAGTCCCTCAGAGATAGGGGTACTGAAGCTAAATTTCATGCATAAAGAAAAGTAGCGGCTAGGGAAGACAAGATTATTTCCTTTAACACTCCAGAGCTATTGAAATCCACTTCCTCTGGTTTAATTCTGACTTTCTGACATCTCACTTCAATCTAGGCCATATAGTGGATAGAAAATTCTTCAGCTTTTTTTTGCTGAGTCAGTCTTTCTCTGGTTGTTGTGCTGCTCCCTAAGGGACTGAATGAGCACCCAACACAACGCTGCAAAGGAGAGAGGAACACAGCTGGCAGCTATGCATCTGGCAGCGTTGTGCAGATTGTTTTCACTAGGTCAAATCTACATCACAGTTACATCAGTGCAAAAAAATACTCTAGGGTCCTTCCAGCTAGTCCTACTCCACTAAAACCTGACACTTTCTTTGCACCTCAAGCCTGATGTTTGTTGTTCTAAAAGGCTTAAAATCATGTGTATTCAAGAAACTGCAGAAAGCATCTTGTCCCAGAGTCAGGGAGATCTTATGGCATTCTTCCCTGTACTTAGAATCATAGAGTCAACCAAGTTGGAAGAGACCTCCAAGATCATCCAGTCCAACCTAGCACCCAGCCCTAACCAATCAACTAGACCATGGCACTAAGTGCCTCATCCAGGCTTTTCTTGAAGACCCCCAAGGACAGTGCCTCCACCACCTCCCTGGGCAGCCCATTCCAATGCCAATCACTCTCTCTGTGAAGAACTTCTTCCTAATATCCAGCCTATACCTACCCTGGCACAACTTGTTCATAAATAAAAGACACCACAAGATGTATTAAGCCGATGTTCATAATTCTTTATCTAATAAAACCACAAGTTGGTATTATGAAATCCTGTCTCAGTTGTTTTTCTATTTTCCATTCTGAGAAAAGAAAAAAAATCATTTTAGCACTAATTTGCTGAAGTAGTGATAATTATAAAGACATTGTGTATTAGGTGCAGAGTTGAAGCATTTTTCTGTTTTATTGTCCTCAGTCAATAGCTGAAGTGCTTAATACACTTGAAAATATGTCTAAACGTTTCAAAGTCTGAGCTTCATACAGTACTGTTCCAGTTTAGTTTCTCACATTCAAATCTACCCTGCATTATTCATTGTTATATACTGCTTTCTGCTGCACAGATATTTTCTCCTGGGAAGAGAGAGAAAGCACCTAACACCTGCATTACAAAAAGACATTTTAATGATTCAAAAAAGCATTTGAATTAACAGACAAACATGCTGCAGACAAAGCTGACAGTCACTTATAGCATAAAACAGTGTCTTTCCTAGTAGCATGCAAATGCAGCTGACAGGCATACCTTTACTCAATTAGTTTCTGGTTTCAAGGGGCAGAGTTGTGTACGCACAGCCAAGCTATGCCCTGTAATTGCAGGCACTTTCTTTACTGAATATTTAAAACTACTTAATATCTGAACCAATTTAACACAGTGTCACTTGTGACACTTGAGATGCACTTCTCAGTTTTGGCTTTCAGCAATACGCTCTCAACACTGCTCACAACCTGATCCATCATTCCATCCAGGCAGATCTCTTGCCCTTCTTTAAAAAATAAAGGTTTCAGCTTCAGAATCATTAGACTTTGGTGGGTGCACATATTTAAGTGGCTTTTTTTTTTTCAGTATTATAAAAGTTTCATACTAATCTCTCTGCAGATCCTACTTCCATGGCTAAAATAGCAAGTAAAACAGGCACTTACTGTTTAGCAGTTACAGGGCACTTCTCCACTCCTCTTTTTCCCAGCGACTTGCCAGAGCAAACCTACTGCCTCTTTAGCTGTTGAGAAACAAAAAACCCACACACGTGTCAGATCTGAAAGGAACTCAGGGGGAAGCTATTTTACTAAAAAAAAAAATCTCTTTCAGATGATGAAAAGTCACTGTTACATTTATATAAGAAGTGCTATAAATTAAACAATATTTTTGCAATACATTAATAACACCTTTGGAAGAATATCTGAACTATTATCTGTGCAGCTGAAGGAGAACCTTAACGTTCCAACTCTACAACGACAGTGCTTTTGCAATGGTGCAACTGATAAATGCATTAATTAAAGAGAATGGTTTTTTTTCTTGATGTCACAACTCTATATTTAATTTACTAGAGAATGCAGAGCTAATGAGATTTTGTTTTCTCTACAAATAAGTAAATGTGGAAGTTTGGGGGTGGCCCAGTGTGATGGTTTGTTACCCACCCACCCACACTTAAGAAAATTACCCAGATGACTCAGTGGCTCTGGAAAATTGAATGAAGCTTTATATTTACAGCTTAGCACAATATACAAGCAGGTATTTACAATGGATACAGCTGTAGACAGAAATACACAAGTTAAAAAGTAATACAGAAACACAACAGCCCTCCCAGAAACCTGAGTCCCCAGGAGGGGCTCTCAACCACCCTTCCACCTTCCTCCTGCCCCTCTACCTTTCCCCAGACTTTGCCTTACTTTCAAAGGCGAGTTTGGAGGGTCAGCCAGGGGGGTTAGGAAGCAGAAGGGTTAGTCACACAGATGGCAGGTTAGAGAGAGAAGTTCAGCCCAAAAAGCCCAGAGAGAGACTCTGTTATCTATATTTATGTTCTTATACATCTCAGCAAGCCTATGAATGAAGCAGACATCACCACTGTTTCCCTTTCACAGCCTGTAATCTAATTCTTCTCACCAAAATATCCCAGCTAGGCTCAAACTAGCACACCCAGGTTCCCTTAAGAAGACCACAGAGATGAAGTCCTGTCTCAGAGGATGGACCTGGTCATCCCAGAATACTGTAATATTGTTATTCTATTCCCCTTTCCAGTATCATAGCTTATAAGGCAGTGCCTGGCTGATATTGCTTTCTCCTCTTCTCCTCCCTGCCCTTCTTCCCTTGGCTTCTTTTCTCCAGGAAGAGAGTGCATCCCTACTTATCTCGTGGTTTGTGTGGGGGAGATGGCTTCCACCTGTCAGGAAATGTTGAGCTGCATCATAGAATTCATAGAATCAGCCAGGTTGGAAGAGACCTCCAAGATCAGCCAGTCCAACCTAGCACCCAGCCCTAGCCAGTCAACCAGACCATGGCACTAAGTGCCTCATCCAGGCTTTTCTTGAACACTTCCATGGACGGTGACTCCACCACCTCCCTGGGCAGCCCATTCCAATGCCAATCACTCTCTCTGCCAACAACTTCCTCCTAACATCCAGCCTGTACCTCCCCCAGCACAACTTGAGACTGTCCCCCCTTGTTCTTTTGGTGGTTGCCTGGCAGAAGAGACCAACCCCACCTGGCTACAACCTCCCTTCAGGTAGTTGTGGACAGCAATGAGGTCATGCAGCCCACTGAGGCCTTGTAGGCCTAAGCTGGGGAGGGCAGTTTTGGCCTTCTCTCAGCCTGCTGAGGGGGAAGGGGCAGAGGATTCTAGAGGGCTTTGGTCCAATGGACTTGGCCTCATTTGTGGATATATTCATTCTACCTGATTGCCTTTTGCACCTGCAAGTAGAATCTCTCTTTCAACTTCCAATCAGTGTGTAGTATCTTCATTCTCACTCTTCAAAAGGAATAAGTGTCACTGCTGTCCTCCAGTCCTGGATAGCTCACAGCCCTAAGCTGGGACAGAAGCCAATTTGCTTTACCCCAACATGGGGCTCGATTCAACATTAGTTAGCTTTTATATTAAGAAATATGTGACTGGAAGTTAAAAATGAGATTCTGGATGCTTTTGACCCCAGCATCTACAGGAAAAATGTATGATTGCAAGACAGATATGAGATTCTGGACACTTTTGACCCTCGAGTCTATAGGGATGACCTGTGCATTTGCCTGGTGCAGCTACAGAGCTTGCCCAGGTAGTTTGAATCCACCTCAGTCCCCTTCTTTCAGTGGCACAGCAAGCACGGTGGGGGTGGTGCAGGCAGAGTGGCAGCTTCTGTGGCCTCAGGTAGAAGAGGTGGCAAAGCACCTTTGAATGCAGTGTGGGGGGAGACAGAGATGGCTCCAACTCTGGTCATTTCAGCCTCTCCTCATAGGGCTTGTGGTCCAGGCCTCTCACCAGCTTCACTGCCCTTCTCTGGACATGTTCCAGCACCTCAACATCTCTCTTGAATTGAGGAGCCCAGAACTGGACACAGCACTCAAGGTGTGGCCTGAGCAGTGCTGAGTACAGGGGCAGAATAACCTCCCTTGTCCTACTGGCCACACTGTTCTTGATGCAGGCCAGGATGCCACTGACTCTCCTGGGCACACTGCTGCCTCATCTTCAGCCTACTATGTACCAGTACCCCCAGATCCCTTTCTTCCTGGCTGCTCTCCAGCCAGTTTCTGCCCTTGTCAAACACACTCTAAAGAAGCACCTCACAGCTTTTAAATAACTGGAGCAGAAAAGACACATCACAGCAAAATATATGACTTAATTCATAAACTCTTTGATTCATCAGATAAAAAACTATGCACTTAAAGATAACTCCCAGCCTAATGTCAGTGTACCACCAAAGAATTTCTTTTTCTGTGAAACTCTGAAAATACATTATATTGGCAGAAAGCCACTGAAATGCACATGTTTCCTGGCTATCACAGCAACACTGTTTGACCTTCTTCATAGGCAAAATCCCTACCTTCTCTTTCAGACATGCCTGTATCCCTAAGGGGACTGAGCAGGATGCAGGGATAGGAGAGACAGAAAGCAAGGTTATAACAGCTTATCTTGAAAGATTTCCATGCAGGATGTCCCTTGAGGTTCTATGTTGAAAGCAGCTGTGCCTATAATGCCAGGAATCATGGCTGACTGCCTCATGGTCACAGTAATTTTGGAAAGTACTCTTGGTGGACAGATTAAGGCAGCCATTCTACAAGTAAAAATCAACAGTCACTTTAACAAAGCATTACCTGCTTACTAAGAAGGCCTTCTGCCCAGATATTTTTCCTCTAAAATAGGTTCTTCAGCTGCTTTAGCATATTTTGAGTCTAAAAATGAAAGAAAAATTCAATCAAGCTTGCTCTAACAAGCTCAGCTCACTTGCATGAAACTGAAACGAGCAGATGGAACTTCAGGTTTTGGCTTACTCCTTTCTATTTGATTGTTCTGTGATCTGCAACTGCTATTTCCATAATATTTACTCTTTTCATCCCCTAAATTGCAAATAATGTAACTTAAAACATGATTCTCCCACAGACAGACAATTTTTATACACACATTCTCTATTTAATAAATTCTTTTTCAATTATTTTGATTGTATTGTACCTTCTCTTTCACTCTTGCCTTGCAATATTTGTGATTCAATTTTAAGTTCATACAAATGCAGAAAGGAAGTCCACAAGACTACTGTTTTAACTATAAAATGGAGAACATACTTACCTTACAAGGCAATAAACTTCGACTTTTGTAACTGTCCCTTTGATTGTCTCACTCCCAGCTTGTCAATTAAGACTTCTCTGAAAGTAAAGAATATGATTTTTCAGAAGGAAAGAGGAAAAAATGATGGTTAGAAATGTACATACTGATATCACTGGCTTGAATCTGAGTTATCTTTCCAGTATGCTGACATGTACAAGACCCTCAAATAACAATATTCTAGCACCAAGTCTATGGAGACAGAGCTTAAGACAATTTGGCTTCCACACCTGTGAAGCTTTGTATATTTAGAATCACAGAATCAACCAGGTTGGAAGAGACCTCCAAGATCATCCAGTCCAATCTAGCACCCAGCCCTAGCCAGTCAACCAGACCATGGCACTAAGTGCCTCATCCAGGCTTTGTTTGAACACCTCCAGGGATGGTGACTCCACCACCTCCCTGGGCAGCCCATTCCAATGCCAATCACTCTCTCTGCCAACAACTTCCTCCTAACATCCAGCCTAGACCTACAAGAAATGTTAGTTTCCTCCTCACTTGGTCTGGGTTCTGAATGTTTTGTCATGTTTTGTGGTTAAACATTCACATGGAATACCACCAATCTGAACAGCTGCTTTTCTTATTTCAATAAGCTAGTAATTGTCAAAGCTATTACACTAATAATGAAGAAAAGTTTTGTTCCATTCTAAAGTTCAGAATGTTGAGGAGAAAACAGTTCAAATAAATATAGAGAATCATTGTCAAAGAGTAATTTCTTCTTGGCTGGCATTGTGAAATGTGTGATCTGGCACAAGATACAGCTCCAGCTCTGCCTAAATGAATGCATTAACTCCCACAACATAACAGGAATGAAGCTACAAAAATCTGTGATGGCTCTGAAAATAAAGCATGTCAGTGACACGGTGAATTATTTTCTGCATAAGATGCAGAAAATAAAATCAATTTGTCCAAAGTACACGGTTTATGGAGGAAAAAACACTCCACAGATTGGAACAGACTCTTTGGTGCATTCACTGAGGAGGCAAATTAATTTTATTGCTGTGAGATATTTCACATTTTGGAAAACAAACATTACATATGGCATTATGTTTCTTTGCTCACTCACCCATTTTGATCTGAAAGGAGACACATTATTAGGAAACCTTGCACTACCTATGATATACTAAAGGTTATATACCTATGATACTACTAAAAGGTAGTAAATAGTCCAAACAGCTATGGACAAAAGCCACACAATCACAGAGTCCCCAGGTTGGAAAAGACCTTAGGATCATCAAGTCCAACTATAAGCCAACATCTTCCTATATGCAACAGTTAGACCATAGACTCACAGAATTATTTGAGTTGGAAGGGATCCTAAAGATAACATAGTTTCAACCCCCTTGCCATGGGCAGGGACACCCTCCACTAGACCAGACAGCTCAGGGTTTCATCGAACCTGGGCTTGAACAGCTGCAGGCAAGGGACATCCACAACCTCCCTGGGCAACGTGTTCAGTGTCTTCACCACCCTCACTACAAAGAATCTGTTTCTAGTATCTAGTCTAGTATCTAATCCTTAAGCTTCAATCCATTCCCTCTCATCCTATCGCAAGCCCTTGTAAGAAGTCCATTCCCAGCTTTCTTGTAGGCTCCTTTCAGGTACAGAAAAGCAGCTATAATGTTTTCCAGAAGCCTTCTTTATTCCAGGGTGAAGAATGCCAACTCTCTCAGCCTGTCCCCGTAGAGGAGGTGCTCCAGACCTCTGATTATCTTCACGGCCCTCCTTTAGACCTGCTCCAGCAGCTTTATGTCTTTCATAGGCTGAGGGCACCAGTACTGCACACAACTCTCCAGGTAGAATCTTGAAAGAGCAGAGCTGATGGGGAGAATCACTTCCCTTGTCCTGCTGGTCACACTTCTTTTGGTACAGCCCAGGACACATCTGGCCTTCTGGACTGCAAGTGCACATTGCAGGCTCATGTTGAGTTTTTTGTCAACCAACATAGAATCATAGAATCCACCAGGTTGGAAGAGACCTCCAAGATCATCCAGTCCAACCTAGCACCCAGCCCTATTCTCTTCACAAACCAGTAGTTCCTTCCAAGTTAATAATGAACTGCAGCTTCTGTTCCACAAGGAAGCTCAAGAAGAAAACCAACTTCCCATTTCAACAGCACTATCAAGATGAAAAAATGAAAAGCAGCCTAATATTCATACACATTCTTAAATCATATTCACTTAATAAGTCAGAAGTTTCTGTTCAGCCTCAGTGAAACTTCAAAGTAGCTCTCACTGGTCTTACATTAACAGAGTGTGCAAGTATAAACACATCATCCACTCTCCCTATAAATCATAGAATCATAGAATCAACCGGGTTGGAAGAGACCTCCAAGATCATCCAGTCCAACCTACTACCCAGCCCTATCCAATCAACTAGATCATGGCACTAAGTGCCTCATCCAGGCTTTTCTTGAAGACCCCCAGGAACGGTGCCTCCACCACCTCCCTGGGCAGCCCATTCCAGTGGGAAATCACTCTCTCTGTGAAGAACTTCTTCCTAATATCCAGCCTATACCTACCCTGGCACAACCTGAGACTGTGTCCCCTTGTTCTATTGCTGGTTGCCTGGGAGAAGAGGCCACCAATATATCTATAAAGCAAATGAATCAGCAGCCATACTTTCTCCCTGTAAATGAGCCAACAACTATCGGTCAATCTGGTCAAATATTCTATACAGATTCTTTAATAATAGCAAAGAGAAAAAAATTAGAACTTTACAATGCTTTCAAATGATAGGAAAAAGAATCCAAGAAGTGCAGAAATGAATTTTTTTTCTGAAGCAAATGGCTTCATAAAAGTCATGGTGAGTACAAACATATACATGAGTTCTTGAGCAAGAGAAGAACTTGCATTAAACTCTTTTACTCTAACACTTTACAGACTGTTGGAAATATGTAGGGTACACAAGCCAGGATTTCAAGTAACAGGAACTAAAACTTTCTGAGGCATTAAATTCAACACTTAATAAAGTATGTCACAAGTAGGTACAAATGAGAAAATAATTTGACTAATGAAAGTTGAATTATATCCTCGAGTACTGGGAAATGACACAGACAGACAAAAAAATCCCCAAGTGGCCCTAACAAAGCAAAACACTAAACTTTGTAGGCTGAAGATGAGGCAGCAGTGTGCCCAGGTGGCCAAGAGAGCCAATGGCATCCTGGCCTGCATCAGGAACAGTGTGGCCAGTAGGACAAGGGAGGTTATTCTGCCCCTGTACTCAGCACTGCTCAGGCCACACCTTGAGTACTGTGTCCAGTTCTGGGCTCCTCAATTCAAGAGAGATGTTGAGGTGCTGGAAGGTGTCCAGAGAAGGGCAACAAAGCTGGTGAGGGTCCTGGAACACAAACCCTATGAGGAGAGGCTGAGGGAGCTGGGGGTGTGCAGCCTGCAGAAGAGGAGGCTCAGGGGGGACCTCATTGCTGTCTGCAACTACCTGAAGGGAGGTTGTAGCCAGGTGAGGGTGGCCTCTTCTCCCAGGCAACCAGCCATAGAACAAGGGGACACAGTCTCAAGTTGTGCCAGGGAAAGTATAGGCTGGATGTTAGGAGGAAGTTGTTGGCAGAGAGAGTGATTGGCATTGGAATGGGCTGCCCAGGGAGGTGGTGGAGGCACCATCCCTGGA
Organism: Pogoniulus pusillus; assembly: GCF_015220805.1. Taxonomy (NCBI): domain Eukaryota; kingdom Metazoa; phylum Chordata; class Aves; order Piciformes; family Lybiidae; genus Pogoniulus; species Pogoniulus pusillus. The sequence continues at coordinate 20,281,092 of NC_087284.1, read as the reverse complement.
GGTGTTGAAGCAAAACCTGGCTGAGGCACTTAGTGCCATGGTCTGGTTGACTGGCTAGGGCTGGGTGCTAGGTTGGACAGGCTGATCTTGGAGGTCTCTTTCAATCTGGTTGATTCTATGAGTCTAAGATTTACATAATCCTGTGTTCTTCCTGAGTGGCAGGATATGAAGACTGAAAATGTGGCAAGTATATTATACCTAAATTATTTTCAAATGCTCATGTTAAACACACAGCAAAGTGATAATAAAAGTCACAACAGTTTCACTCATGATTCACAGTTCCAGCCCAGTGAGAATGAGCTTTCCCTTCTTACTGGCAAACATGAACTGCAGGGGTACAAGCATAAGCCTTCAGTTGTGCTCCGCTCTACCTACTCTGCACAGCCTCATACCCCTCCATTCTGCAGCTTGCCTACAGGGCTTCGTGGCAGGCAGCCTGTACTGCTGGCCCCATGCTGCTCTCTATTCCCACTGGTGCCTGCGTCTGAGAGAAAGGCCACCTGGCACAGCCCTGCTTTGCTCTGCCTGCAGCCTGGGGAAGACCACATGGCATGGCCTCCCTTCCCCTCCACTGCTGCTCCTCGCAGTGTGTGTGCATGCTGCAGGAAACCTGGAACCACTCCTGGGACAACTCCATTATTTTCAAGACAGGGATATAGTGAAACTCATTCTCTTTGATATGTATGTATTTCCCACTGCTTTTTCTTCCCATTTTCCCTCTGCTCCAGTCCAATCTAATAAATGCAGTTCATCAGATTTTTGGCATTGTTTTGTCTTTATTTACTCCAAGGGAATTAATGTGAACCTCAGCACAACCCCCCCCACATCCCTATCCTGACCAGAGATAACAGGGTCATGACTGTCAGCTCTTAAGGAATAATGAGTAGCATTAACAACAGACAAAAGGAAAAAGTTATGTACTGTGTTATCTTTACTCAACCACTCATTAAACAGAAAAGACCAGAAAAAATATTGTTTATATTCTTAAGAAACAAGGCCCAAAAGCAAGCAATCAACCAAAAAAAAAATCAAAATCAAACATAAAATAAATCTTTGTTTATTCAATTTTTGTGTAAGAGATCTGGTGGTTTTAGTTGATTGTAAGAACAGTGGGAGTCAACAAGATGGCCCAAAAGGCCAATCCTATGATGTGGTGTATCAAGCACAGTACAGCTAACCATCTGGAAGGACTGTCACATTATGTTCAGCATTGCTGTGGCTCAGATATGAGTACTGTGTGCAATTTGGGGTTCCAAAATATAAAGATATAAAAACACAGGAATCTGTTCAATGGCTACAAAGACAGTGAAAAGCCCTGAAGGCATGATTTATGAGCAGCAGATGAAGAGAGCAGGTTTGTTCATCTTAAGGATGGGTAGGCTAAGGGGTGCCAACACTGCTGTCTACAACTTCCTTACAAGTGGGAACAGAGAGGGAGATGCTGAATTCTTTCTAGTGTTCAGAGAAAGGATGCAAGGGAATGGCTTAAGGCTGCACAAGGGGAAGATGAGATTGTGATTTAGGCAAAAGTTCTTCACCAAGAGGGTGGCCAGGCACTGAAACAAGCTCCCTAGGGAAGTGGCCTCAGGTCTGTCAATGTTCAAGAAGTGTTTGGACAAAGCTCTCATGGTTTAATTTGTAGATTGCCCTATGTGGAGTCAAGAGTTGGATTTGATGATCCTTGTGGGTCCGTTCAACTCAGGATATTCTATGACTCCATGAAAAATGCTTCAAAACTTTGTATTTCCTTTCCTAAAATGCATCACATACTCAGCCTTGAGTACTGTGTCCAGTTCTGGGCTCCTCAAGATGTTGAGGTGCTGGAACACAAACCCTATGAGGAGAGGCTGAGGGAGCTGGGGGTGTGCAGCCTGGAGAAGAGGAGGCTCAGGGGTGACCTCATTACTGTCTACAACTACCTGAAGGGAGGCTGTAGCCAGGTGGGGTTGGTCTCTTCTGCCAGGCAACCAGCAACAGAACAAGGGGACACAGTCTCAAGTTGTGCTGGGGGAGGTCTAGGCTGGATGTTAGGAGGAAGTTGTTGGCAGAGAGAGCGATTGGCATTGGAATGGGCTGCCCAGGGAGGTGGTGGAATTGCCATCCCTGGAGGTGTTCAAGCAAAGCCTGGCTGAGGCACTCAGTGCCATGGTCTAGATGATTGGCTAGGGCTGGGTGCTAGGTTGGACTGGCTGATCTTGGAGGTCTCTTCCAACCTGGCTGATTTTATTATTCTATGTAGTTGATAAATAAAATAGGTTATCAAGACCCTAGGTTGCTTGGGCTTATTTTTCTTTTCCCTTTTCCCAGATACATTTTTGCTTAGTACATTGGAAAGGATATTATTTCACATGAATAGAAAGCAAGACAATTTCACATGGCAATAACCTCCCTGCACAAACTAATATAAAGCTACTTTTCATGTCACAATTAGAAACTTTTTCATATTAAGTATCAGTTGTGCACAGAAGGTTAAAGAAGTTATTAAGACCTATTTATTCTTTGAAGTTATGGTAAAGAGCATACCTAAAATTCACGTTGAAAGAAATAGGCCTTTGACTTTTAATATACTTGAAGAGCATTCTACAATCCAGGAATGAGAACATAAATTTGAAATTCTCATTTTGTTTAGACACTCAGACAGTATATGGAACACAGTAGGTCAAAGTGAATCTCAAAAGATGTCTTTCTTTCTGTGTTAGTTCAAGTTGCATCCAGCTGTCTATAAAGCAGTACCTTTGTTATCAGAAGGTTGCCAAAACAAAATATTTCATTGTTGAGATGCACAATTCATTACTGTTTTGGACATTAAGAAACACTCAATCTGAAATACATAAAATGCATTTAGCAGGGTGCCTGCAAACAGGTCAAAGCACTGTGAACAAGTTAACCTGCCTGTTTCCCTCCAACACAGAAGTGAGAGAAAAGTAAAATACACACACAAGAGAAAAACCACTATGGGGTGAGATAAATAAAGTCCAGTATTAATGTGATAAGATAATGCACAGTTCCCTTAGCCTATTTGCAGTAGAAAGCAGCTGCAAGCATAAAGCCAGAGAACTAAAACCTAAGCCAGGCAGGTACTCCCCCATCCCTCTCCCTCTGGATGCCAACCCAGTGGAAAAGAGCCCACATGCAAAACCCAGAACCCCAAAGCAGCAACTGGAACAGGAAGCCACTCACGCTACAATCTGAACTTCATGCCCCATAATACTTAGCTCCAGCCAGCACTTTCATTTTGAAGCTGGCATGTGGCAGGATGGTATGAATTGCAGCAAATTAAAATCAACCTATGATAGAAATTGCACTCCAGAGGGAATGGAAAAAAATCAGTCCATCAGCTGAATAAGGTATTCAAATCAATGCTATTAGAGTGGCTCCTTAGTAAATGCATACTTCATTATCACTATTCATTTACTGGTTTACATTGGTGATAAGAGTGCAGCTGATCAGTTAAAGGGCATTTCTTATGCAAATTGCCTGCACAAATAATCTTACTTTTCATGTAAAAACTCCTGAATAACCAACATTGATATGCTTGGCTGGAACAGATCTCTCAACAATAGTGTTAAGTAATATTCTCAGATAACAAATATTTTACCAGATGATTTATAGGGTTTAAACTGTTTATTTAGCAATGCATACAGTTCAGCGTTGGAAAAGAAAGCAAACAACTCTTTCCATTGAGACTGAAGTGACACCATTGTGAAGAGGTCTAGTTGGAGATAATCAACATTTAAAAGAAAACTAACTCCCAAAATGTCAAACTAAAATATATGGTCACAATTACATTTTTTTATTCAAAGTTCCTATTCCCACAGACCACTTATGGTCTAAGAAAGGAGTAATCACAGTAGCACAGAATGAAATCTAACATGGAAAAGTTTTCAGCTATATACAGAATAAGCATCATGCTCACCTTCTGGCTTACAGAAAGTGCTAGTTACAACAGAATCGTGACCAAGAGGCTATTCACTGAAAAATTCCATCATAGATCCCTAATTAAGTAATTTAAGCACAGAATTAAGAAATAATCATGGAAGTTCTTCACAGAGAGAGTGATTGGCATTGGAATGGGCTGCCCAGGGAGGTGGTGGAGTCACCATCCCTGGAGGTGTTCAAGCAAAGCCTGGATGAGGCACTAAGTGCCATGGTCTAGTTGACTGGATAGAGCTGGGTGAGAGGTTGGACTGGATGATCTTGGAGGTCTCTTCCAACATGTTTGATTCTATAAGGCTGTAACATTACACAGGCAAAGTTAGTAATCACTTTGTGATTTGCTTTATAAAAGATCTCTGTTCAGGAAACTTGATCTGTGTATTAAGCTTTCTGTAATTACACTGACTGCAAAACATTTGTGTTCTGAAGAACTGCAAATAAAGAGCAAAAATAGGCAGTGATATAGCCAATCAGGGCACAAAAACTGTCTGATTGGGAAAGAAACCTCCTATGATTTCACAGATTTTGGAGGAGAGATAAGAGGAAGAAGTGGCAGAACACCATAGACTGCTATGGCTTTAAGAAAAATCTCTGCCTTATAGAACTGAAAGGAGGACAGAACTCATCAGTTTTATATGCTATCTTACATTTACATTATAGCCAAACCTAGTAAAAGTATGAAAACTGAAGACAGCCCTCACAGGGAAGGTGGCAGCATTTAATAGAACTATAGCTTTACAAGAGAAGACTTACTGTCACATTGCTACATGAAGAACCTAACTGAATCCACTCACTGAACCCAGCAGCATTTAAAATACAATACACAGCCAAAAGAAGGTGCTGTGAGTAGGGTCCCTTAGGGAGCCAGACCAAACACGTATTTCTGGTCTTTCCAATTCTGCCCCTTCCTTGGCTGTCTGATGGCCACAACAGCAGACTCAGTGCTTATGAGCTGGGTATATGCAAAGTCTGCCTCTAAGATCCTATTTGTTGCCAAGTCCCATAGACTCAGCAGTAAAAATCAGGCAGTTGGTTTGGCTCCTCTTGATACAGATCTAATTAAGACTGGTCATTAAACACAAGTAAATGTCACCTGCTACACAAGCTACAAAGTGCTGTGTTGCAATGAGTGAATTCACCTCCTTGGGCTCCAGATCACTGCTCTAGACAGAGGCAGTGCTTCTGTGCCTCAGTCAGTACATCAAATACCAGTGCTTAAAATTACCTGCTTATTTCACAACACCTAGAAACAAAAAATAAGCTCTTACTTAGATAGCATGGGAAACATAGATTTAATTTAGTCTCTTTTCAGTAACTTGATTAGGAAGTATCTGTAGGCCTGATTTTGTACAGCTCATCACAAATTTCAGGTGGGAATATCAAAGGCACTTGCAAAGCAATAACACTGCAATTATAGCTGCATCTTTAACCCTCCAAATTTAAACAAAACAAACCAAACATGGAATCAGCAATGAACACTGGAGATATGTCACATTTTATTTTGCCATTATCAGCACTCTGTAACAAATTCAAACAGATGATACTCTGCTTCCATGGAAAAGAAAGAAAAGAGTCAAGTAGCTACTTTCATGATTTCTATCTGAATAGAACACACTCTATTATGATTTCTATATTGGAGGGCAAAAAAAATATTCACAGAATCATAAAATCAACCAGGTTGGAAGAGACCTCCAACATCATCCAGTCCAACCTAGCACCCAGCCCTAGCCAGTCATCTACACCATGGCACTAAGTGCCTCATCCAGGCTTTTCTTGAACAAATCCAGAGACGGCGGCTCCACCACCTCCCTGGGCAGCCCATTCCAATGCCAATCACTCTCTCTGCCAACAACTTCCTCCTAACATCCAGCCTCGACTTCCCCCAGCACAACTTGAGACTGTGTCCCCTTGTTCTGCTGCTGGTTGCCTGGCAGAAGAGAGACCACCCCCCACCTGGTTACAACCTCCTTTCAGGTAGCTGTAGACAGCAATGAGGTCCCCCCTGAGCCTCCTCTTCTCCAGGCTGCACACCTCCAGCTCCCTCATACTCTCCTCATAGGGTTTGTGTTCCAGGCCCCTCACCAGCTTTGTTGCCCTTCTCTGGACACCTTCCAGCACCTCAACATCTCTCTTGAATTGAATAGCCCAGAGCTGGACACAGTTCTCAAGGTGTGGCCTGACCAGGGGTTGACTACAGGGGCAGAATAACCTACCTCATCCTACTGGCCACACTGTTCCTGATAGGGGTCAGAATGCCATTGGCTGTCTTGTGTACCTGGGCACACTGCTGGCTCACCTTCATCCTACTCTCTACCAGTACCCCCAGGTCCCTTTCTTCCTGGCTGCTCTCAGCCACTCTGTCCCCAGCCTGTAGTGCTGCTTGGGGTTGTTGTGGCCAAAGTGCAGAACCCTGCACTTGGCCTTGTTCAGTCTCATCCCATTGGCCTCTGCCCACCCATTCAGCCTGCCCAGGTCCCTCTGCAGGGCTCTGCTACCCTCCAACAGATCAACACCTGCCCCTAGCTTGGTGTCATCTGCAAACTTACTGATGCTGGACTCAGTCCCCTCACCCACCTCAACAACAAAGATGTTGAAGAGATTCAAAAAAAGTAGAAGAAATTAGGAAGTTCTGGGAGATACTGCAACAGCAGAAATGATAACAGTACTCTTGCCACCTCTAAGAAATAGAAATATTTGGTTATTTTGGAGTAGCTGGCCAGAGCTGACAGCTGAACTCAATTATGATTCCATCAGGTGCCAGCTGATAACATCTGAGTATGAGAGAAGATGGAATACAGTAATCTCTGCGAATCATAAAAGAAAGTAATCTCTCTAAGCTGATACAGAACTGTTTCTTGCTTAAGTCTCACATTCCACATAAACAAAATTTAGACCATTAAAGCTTAAAGGTTAAATCAACTTAGCAGAATGTTTTAAAAACACATTCCCACTGAACTTCTAGCAGACAAATGGAACAATATCATTCTTCTGGATAAAAAGATTCCAAGTAACAAAATAATCTGGTGTTTTGGTTAATGCAATGTCCACATTGTCTGCTGTGTCTACCTGCAAGAGAGGTATTTTCCCCATATTCCAGGGGAAGATGCTAAAAAGGTTGTTTGAGATTTCTTCAAAGGTTGCACAATGCACTGTATGTGTAGCATTTATTTAGGATTATGCAATACAGCTGCCCTGGAAACTAGGAAAATATTAAATATATACAGAAGTGAAGCAGTAGACTCACTCCTTCAGAGTGGTTGGTGCTGCCTTTTACTTAAGCACAGCGAGGCTCCATCCCACTGGGAGATGCATTACAGCTTAGTATTTTCTGCCAGGTTGTTCTGTAAGTCAACATTTTAAATTGCAGTGGCATGCCACTTGAAAAGAGAATTCTAAACACAGAGAAACCAGAGAGTATACATTCTGCCCTACTATCCTGGTTTTGCTGGGACAGAATTAGAGGCTAGCCATGGGCTGCAGGGCATTAGCAGTTTTGTGTCAGCCAGGGCAGCTGACTCAAGATGGCTCACAGGTGTAGCCAGTGCTTTATTTTGAACAACATACATCTGCTGGGCTTCTTCCAGGCAACCAGCAATAGAACAAGGGGACACAGTCTCAAATTGTGCTGGAGAAAGTCTAGGCTGGAGGTTAGGAGGAAGTTGTTGTCAGAGAGAGTGATTGGCATTGGAATGGGCTGCCCAGGGAGGTGGTGGAGTCACCATCCCTGGAGGTGTTCAAGCAAAGCCTGGATGAGGCACTTAGTGCCATGGTCTGGTTGAGTGGCTAGGGCTGGGTGCTAGGTTGGACTGGATGATCTTGGAGGTCTCTTCCAACCTGGTTGCTTCTATGAATATAGCTTTGTATATTTTATATTGGCATTGGTATTATTTTTGGTGCTTCACTAAACCCATTTTCATTTCAATACATGTGTACTCTTTTATCTTCCCAATTCACCCTCTCTGCTGGAGAGGGGTCACAGTCATAGAATAGCTGAGGGTGGAAGAGACTTTTGAGATCACCAAGTCTAATTGATCCCCTGGAGCTCACAATCCCACTATAGTGCTAAGCTAATTGGGTCATTGGGAAGTAAGCCACTGCTAGTTTAACCCCAGACAGGGGCTAAATGTAGACACCTGCCAAATAAGGGCTTTATCTTAGAAATTAAGATAATATTTAAAGCATGTAACATTTTCTTGTTATTTTCTACACTGTTCTGTTGTCCATCTGAATCATTTTACTTTACAAAGACTTCCACTTCTTTCCTTCAGTGCTGAACAAATCTGTGGTCCTCCTGGTAATCAGATTCTATTTTCCATATTTTACTACAAGATGTTAGAAACATTTTTTTTTACCTTTGCAGGTTCACCTTCCCTTTGGCATTAAAGATGCAAAACTCTACATTCTGCACTTGCCATCATGTCAAGCAAGCCATACTTAGTCTTCTTGTGGCTCCAAGTCTTGAATTCTTTTGTTCATTAAAAGTCTTGCCTCTTTGAAAGTACTCTTTAACTCTCTACAATAAAAACACCTCTGGAAGAAGAAGATTTGGCTTCATAATTAGTTCAGGTCAAGAATGTACTAGTTTGAAGCTAGCTCAAATGTTTTGGTGAGAAGGACTAGATTACAGGCTGTGAGAAGAAAACTATGGTGATGTCTGCTTCACTCATAGGCTTGCTGAGATGTATAAGAACAAGAACACAAACATAGATAAGGGAGCTGCTCTGTCTGGGCTGTGGGGTGCATTAACCTAATCTACTGTCTCTGTGACTAAATCCACCTGCTTCCTAACCCCCTTGGCTGGCTGTCCAGTCTTCCTTGGGCACAAGGTAACATCTGGGGTAAGGTAGAGAGGGGTAGGAGAGGATGGAAGGGCACTTGAGGGCTCCTCCTGGGGACTCAGGTGTCTGGGAGGGCTGCTGTGTTTCTGTATTACCTTTTACCTTGTATATTTCTGTATATACCTGTATATATTGTAAATATCTGCTTGTATATCATGCTAAGCTGCAAATATAAGCTACATTCAATTTCCAGAGCCAGTTGAGTCTAGTCTGGGTGATTTCCAAAGTGTGTGTGTTGGGGAGGGGTAACACCCAAACCATCACAAAGAAGCATCCTCCAAAAGAGAGTCTATGAAATTCTTTAATCTGGTTTCTCCAGTCACCCAAGTTTGGAGTGGACATTCATATCCAAGGTGAATCATAGAATGCAGTTTGGAGTGGACATTCATATCCAAGGTAAATTATAGAATGAAGTTTGGAGTGGACATTCATATCCAAGGTGAATCATAGAATCAAGTTGGGAGTGGACATTCATATCCAAGGTGAATCATAGAATGAAGTTTGGAGTGGACATTCATATCCAAGGTGAATCAGAATGTAGTTTGGAGTAGACATTCATATCCAAGTTAAATCACAGAATGCAGTTTGGAGTGGACATTCATATCCAAGGTAAATCATAGAATGAAGTTTGGAGTGGACATTCATATCCAAGGTAAATCATACAATGAAGTTTGGAGTGGACATTCATATCCAAGGTAAATCACAGAATGAAGTTTGGAGTGGACATTCATATCCAAGGTGAATCATAGAATGAAGTTTGGAGTGGACATTCATATCCAAGGTAAATCATACAATGAAGTTTGGAGTGGACATTCATATCCAAGGTAAATCACAGAATGAAGTTTGGAGTGGACATTCATATCCAAGGTAAATCATAGAATGAAGTTTGGAGTGGACATTCATATCCAAGGTAAATCAGAATGTAGTTTGGAGTAGACATTCATATCCAAGTTAAATCACAGAATGCAGTTTGGAGTGGACATTCATATCCAAGGTAAATCATAGAATGAAGTTTGGAGTGGACATTCATATCCAAGGTAAATCACAGAATGAAGTTTGGAGTGGACAATCATATCCAAGGTAAATCACAGAATGAAGTTTGGAGTGGACATTCATATCCAAGGTAAATCAGAATGTAGTTTGGAGTGGACATTCATATCCAAGGTAAATCACAGAATGCAGTTTGGAGTGGACATTCATATCCAAGGTGAATCATAGAATGAAGTTTGGAGTGGACATTCATATCCAAGGTAAAGATGCAGTATGTTCCCATATCAAGACTATTAAAGAAGTATTTTGCTAAAGACTAAAGGATTAGATCCCTATAAAATTGCCATGTAACTCCAAAGAGCCCAGCACACTGTTAGTTTTTAAATGACAAAGTAAACACTTGCTGCCAATGGGACTGCAGACTGTACAATAAAACAGATGGTCTAGGATGAAAGGAGCTTTTGGAGATCATCTAGTCCAGACCTCTCTTCAAGGCAGGTTGGGTAGCTTCAGAGCCTTGTCCACACAAGTTTAAGAAACTTCCCAACCTGGCACAGTGCTTAACTTTGCTCCTTGTGAAAAGATGGCTCCTTACATTCAACAGAAATCTCATTCTTTTATTTTATGGTCATTGTCCCCTGCTCTGTTGCTGTGCACCTTCCAGGAAAGCTGGGTTCTGGCTCCTCTACTACTGCAACTATCTTCCTGTGATACTTTTTCTCTCATCACCTGACAATAAAAGATTCTCCAACATCTCAGTGTCTTCCTACTCAACACTTAGTATTTTCTTCACCTTCTTGCTTAGGAGTACTGCATATCCCTTTCCACAGGACTGCTACTAGCCAGCCTGTGGTGTCTCACTGGGTAATGTTAAACCACATGCAGGACTTCTGCTGAGCTGTCTGTGCCAACAGTATTTAAACAGTGTTTTAAGACAGTTCTGTCATAAGAAACTTAAGCATAAACTAGGTGTGACAAGTAGATGAGACAGAATGAAATTTAACTGTTCAAGAAAGGCAAGCTACTATGGGAGAGGCCAGTTAAGTTTTGAGCAGAATGCAAGGGGAATACAAAGACAAACTCAGAAGCTTCAGGGTGTGGGAGACAGATTATTAGAGAGACTCAGAACCAGGAATGGATGATAGGGATAAAGGAAGCAATAATGTCAGAGGATTACTTGGCCATAAGGTGTAAGAATAGAAGAAGGATTGAAAGCAAAATAAGTTATGCACAACTTTAGGCACACAGCTCACCTCTCCAATTATTTACTTTTTCACTTCAGAGATTTCAATTAGTCAAAAACCATCACAAGCCACTTATAAATAAGGTCTCCAAAATCAAGAGTTAAGTCTGTTGGCTCTACCTGACAGAGTTCAATAATCCTCTACTGCACTTGAGCAATAAGGAGTGTAGAAGTATCATCTTAAAATACAAATACTGCAAAGAAAGAGGTATGTGGCTAAAAGAAAATCTTAAATTCATCATGCTAAGCTTTCAAAGTCAAACTTCAAACAAAATGGAGGTAGCAGGAAATACCTATTCATTTTGCTTGTGAGCAAACCAAACCCTTCAGGCCCTTAGGCAGCAGAGAATTATGTGGTCTTCTGAACTGAAGAAGTGTAAACTGTAGAGGATCAGACTGAATAAATGTTATGTCAGTCCCACAAGGCCGTTATGAATCTATTCAATATCAACCCTTTTGAGATGTCTCACACAGGAATGTTCTATTTGTTATAGCCATTGACACCTTGCAATGTGAGCTAAAAAATGTAAGGGTGTGTTTGTGCATTAAAGAACAGAGACAAAGGCAAATACCTGCATTAAAGAACAGAGACAAAGGCAACTACCTGCATGAGAACATGTAACAGGTACAAAATCCCCACATTTTAGAGTAAGCCAAAAAAAAAAAAAAAGTCACATAAAAACCCCAATGAACTGATAACTTTCAGCTAGATCATACTAAAGAAATGAATGTTTTCCACTTGGCAGTTTTCAAGTTCTGAAAAAACAAGTTTGGTTAGGAGCACTTTTCCCCTCGATTTATGCAAGGACTCGAAATGAAGAATTCATTTAGTTCTCATAGCAAGAAGGAATCTCGTTACCATAAAAAAGACATTAGCAAGCAATTGGATAGAGGAACAGTTTCCTAAACTTGTCAAAATGATTCCAGCACTACTATTACATCTGCTGCAGATGGGACAAGGCTGGCATCCAACATTCCAAAATCAGACGCATACGTCTGAAGAACGCTTCTTAAGTTCTGGTGGCAACCATGCTGCAAAGACCTGCTTCCTGAATACAAATTTCCTCTGCATTTTATTCAGGCTACAAAAATGACAGTGTCTTTGGAGAAGGCCTCTGCTGAACATGATGGGAAGAGATGAAGAGAAGCCATCTCCACTGCAAAAGTTCTTTCTGTGCTGTTGAGTAGACTACCAATAAAAACCTGATGCCCTCGGCTGAGGATCTCAACACATATCAAGGTAAAGATCCAGCTCCATATGCAAATATATTTTCCCCTGTGAGCAGAAGATGAGTATAGCTTTCAGTATCTAGTATATTTCTTATAATAGTCTAAAAATAATTGCTGAACACTGATTATTTGGTCTAAGCCTGTAATCCTCTTTAAGAGTAAGATACATCGTGTATAAATAGCTTACTGACAGGAAAAGAAAAAGCAATTTCATTATGTGGCAACTTGTAAAGCTAACCACATCTTGTGAAAAGAAAAAGATAAAGAGACATAAAGAAGCTGACTCTAATTGACACCTACAATAATCTGCAGCGGTACTTCAGGAGGAACAAAAACCAGGTTTAGTCACACCTGTCTTTTCTTGTGTCCTATCCAAAGGAAGGTTTCAATGGCTTTACTAAACGATGTATTTTTACTTCTTTATTGAATCCTGCATTTCGTTTCTTTTATCTTTTCTGCCTTTTTAATCAATTGCTAAAATTGCTTAGAAGAATTGCACATCAGGTAACACAACACTTTCATTGGCATATGATGTATTGGAGAAAGGAGCTTAAAAGGCCTGCTATTATGTGCAGTCCATAAGCTAACATTTCCTGCAGACAAAACATGTTCATAGCTACAACTAGGATGAGGCCAAACAGGAATAAATCCATCATTTTTTGTATTTGTTTCTGCAATTACTCAATTGTTCCAAATACAAAAGTCTCTAATGTCAGGTATATTGAGAACTCCAAAATGGAGCAGATAATGTGGACCTCTAATGTAACTGCAGCCAAAATAAAGACAGAAGTGAAAGTACAAAGCCACGAAAAAGAAAATAAAGTCATTACAAAGTATAAATACACAATGGAAAAAGTGTGAAGCTGAGAAGACAAAAAACTCAGCAAGAACAACTACTGCCCTATCCTCAGCAGCAATGGAGGTTCACATTTCCCCACCTGAGTAGTAAATCTCTAGTGCACAGGCACACAGCAGGAACTCCCAAGTGCCTAGAAGCAGGTTAACCTTACCCATCTACTGTTTGTGTCAGCCAATACATAATTGCTGTGTACTTATAAATGCAGTAAACTCCTGCTTGCAAGTCTCTGAATGGTAAACTAGAAGTGGCATTGTACAGGGAGAGTCAAAGCAAACAGGAAAGTATCATTTTATTAAAGAGCTTGATTTTAATAACATGGCAGGTTTTTTGAATAAGAAAATTAAGGTGATCTTCAGGTTTCACAAAGACTGTGCCACAGTGGAAAATCAATTCATATTTTTAAGCCTGAATGTCGACAGAGCAGTAGTTTTCAGTCGGACTTGTTTCCAAGCTGCTTGTATAGCAACATCAAGAGATGATAGAGAAGAGCGCAGCTTTTCCCTTTAGGGCTAGCACTGCATGTGGACACTACAGAAATGTCATTATCAAAAGCTTTAGTGTCACAGCAAGATCACCAGCAATCTACAAAGGTTGACTAGACAGATTGACAGGCTTAAGACCTTGTCTACAAATCAATTTGTGTGGCATTCAGTTTATAGTTCTCATTTTCCCAAGTGCAGTGATTCCAAAATGCTGCCAATCCTCAACAGATAAAAGCCAATTTCCATTTTAAACCTTCCCTATTTAGCTTACAGCTGATGGAAGCTTACTTAAATCTTTATTAATATTGTTTAAAAACCACATAAACTCAAATCCAAAAGCTGTACGTTTGGAGGGGGCTGCATGAGAACAGGAGGCTCAGGGGTGATTAATTCACAAGTTTTATTTTACTGAATAGACTGAAATCCTGAAGAAAATACTTACAAACTCTCCTTTAATACAAGATTATTTTAGTTAAAAACTCCTCTTTCACCTGTAAGGAAATATGAATGCTAACTATAGACATATTCATGTCTTGGGGCTTCTGCAAAGAAGAGGAGGCTCAGGGGTGACCTCTTTGCTGTCTACAACTACCTGAAGGGAGGCTGTAGCCAGGTGGGGGTTGGTCTCTGCTCCCAGGCAACCAGCAACAGAAGAAGGGGACACAGTCTCAAGTTGTGCTGGGGGAAGTCTAGGCTGGATGTTAGGAGGAAGTTGTTAGCAGAGAGAGTGATTGGCATTGGAATGGGCTGCCCAGGGAGGTGGTGGAGTCACCATCCCTGGAGGTGTTCAAGAGAAGACTGGATAAGGCATTTAGTGCCATGGTGTAGATAACTGGCTAGGGCTGGGTGCTAGGTTGGACTGGCTGATCTTGGAGGTCTCTTCCAACCTGGCTGATTCTATGATTAAGAGAATTAACACCTTGTTTATAAAAGCAGGATCTCACCTATATGTTGCAAATAAGTACATGTACACAATTCCCAAGATGTGTAACACATCCATTTAAATGAGGCACATGCACAGACACATTCTTCAGTTGTGCTCTGCAGGGGAGTCACAACACTCATTAAAATATAATAAGCTCTGCAATGAATAGAGCAAGTGCTCATTAGAATGTAATAAGCACTAATTATCACACAACAGTCCTGTGGAGTAAACTCACTGCATCCAAGGATGTTATACCTTTAAAAAAACCAAACCAAACCAAACACCCATATGCATAAATGGGAGCTTCTTCTGTTTCAGTTCAGAACTAGGAAACACATTAAGGACACTGACATGACATAGTACATTTGACCAAATACACTACCATAATGTAACAATACAAGCCAGCATGACTTCTCTAGTACAGTGGGCATTAACAGCTTTAGGACATCACTCCTCACTTGACTTCAAGTCACAGTTCAAGGCTATAGTCATAGAATCAACCAGGTTGGAAGAGACCTCCAAGATCATCCAGTCCAACCTGGCACCCAGCCCTACCCAGTCAACCAGACCATGGCACTAAGTGCCTCATCCAGGCTTTTCTTGAACACCTCCAGGGATGGTGACTCCACCACCTCCCTGGGCAGCCCATTCCAATGCCAATCACTCTCTCTGCCAACAACTTCCTCCTAACATCCAGCCTAGACCTCTCTCGGCATAACTGGAGACTGTGTCCCCTTGTTCTGTTGCTGGTTGTCTGGGAGAAGAGACCAACCCCACCTGGCTACAGCCTCCCTTCAGGTAGTTGTAGACAGCAATGAGGTCCCCCCTGAGCCTCCTCTTCTCCAGGCTGCACACCCCCAGCTCCCTCAGCCTCTCCTCATAGGGTTTGTGTTCCAGGCCCCACACCAGCCTTGTCACCCTTCTCTGGACACATTCCAGCACCTCAACATCTCTCCTGAATTGAGGAGCCCAGAACTGGACACAGGACTCACAAGCACAAGCAGATAGAAATACTGAGCATTACTCAAACCCATTTTTGCCTACAGATGTTTTACCACTGCTAAAAAACACTTAGGTTTTCCAATAGAAGGTAAAATCAGATTTCAAAACATTAGTTGGGCACTTACTGGAAATGAATGAGAGCAAGAATGAATACTGCATTTTAGTAGTTTTCTAAAAGAAGCCTTAGACCACAATTCAAAACAAACCCCCCCCAAAAAAACCAAAACCCCTACCATACAATGCTAACTGAACTGATAATTTTACTCTTTTACTACATCTGCTATGCAAGTACAAAAATATTTAAGATCTCTCTAGGCTCAATAGGCAAGAGGAGAACTCCAATCTCAAATTCCCTAATATGAATGCGAGAATTTGTGCTTTAATGAACAGCAAATACATAACAAATTTTATTCATCAGCAAAGTGTGTGGAAATTGCATTTAATAAATGATGTGCAGCTTTGTTTTATAACTCTGCTAAGAAAGCTTAATATGTATCTTATAAAGCACAATATGAAAAACATAAAAGAAAGAGTGATTGAGGATTGGAAGCCAGATATAAATTAGTTTTCCTTTTTCACTTTTAAATACTGACAGTTCCCATGAGCAATTAATAGCTGCCATACTACAGAGCTGCTTATATGTCCTAGTTTTATTTTTGCCTCTCCTGAAAGCCACGATTTTACACTTGGAAAAGTCAACAATTTGCAGGTGCTAATAGAATATGTAATTGTTTAAAATACTTCTTTACATTCAAATGAAATCTTTCTCTACTGAACAAGCTAAAGGAGCTACCTCCCTTTAGCAACTACTTGTTCCTTCAAATATCCACAAATGCATGACCAAGCACTCCAACATCCTCAAAATTAATAGCAATACTTTCCATTTCCTATCTTTGCTAAACCATTGCTTCTTTTACTAATTAGAGGAAGGTTGCTTAATTGAAGGAACACTTGCACTTTACAAATAGCACAGGATTCACCAGGACAGGTCTTAAAGCTGGCTCTTGAGTATCCCAGATGCTTGCCCTACTACAGAGAATGTCACTGTGTTAATTATTTGTATTACCAATTCAAGTACCATCCACAGTAGAAAGCTTGACTGAATCCTAGGCAGAAATCCACACCTGGGAATTTTCACTCCTTGCCCCAAGTCTCAACTTATGCTTCACCTTATTTGGTGTTTACCTGGAAAGAACAGAAATATTTCCTCCAGGCAAGGAATAATTATTGATAATGAAAGGCAATTTGTAGTCTCTGAGACCAAAAGATTTTCATTCACAGCTCTTCCACCAACCAGCAAGATGAGAATTAAATACAATTCATATCCAGAGATACAACTTCTGTATAAAAATATATGACTTAAGTGATCTAATCACAGAATATCATTTAAAATAAATAATGATGGAAATACACATTCCCACCTGTACAAGTAGGCATGGACCACAGAATAACTCACTGTACTACCACAGGATGTGATATTTTTATAGGCTTTCACTGCACCAAGCATCAGCCTTTTTCTACAAAGCTGGTTTCCATCTCTTTGCACCTTCCCAAAGAATTGTGTGTGGATGTGTGCCTACACACAAGTCTGTAACTGTGGCTGTAAGGACTTCATGGCAATTAGTTCTGAAACATCTCGTGCATGATGGAGACCCAGGAATAGGTTGCCCTCCAGAAGTTGTGGATGCCCCTTCCCTAGAAGTGTTCAAGGCCAGATTGCAACCAGATCAGGTAAAAGATGTCCTGGTTTAGGGCAAGGAGGGTTGGATTTCATGATCATTAAGTAGTCCTTTAAACTCAAACCATTCTGTTACACCAAGATATAAACATGGAGTCAAATGGACAGTTTGTATCACAGAATCATAGATTCAACGAGGTTGGAAGAGACCTCCAAGATCATTGAGTCCAACTTATCACCCAGCCCTGTTCAATCAACCAGACCATCACACTAAGATACCAACCCCACCTGGCTACACCCTCCCTTCAGGTAGCTGTGGACAGCAATGAGGTCCCTCCTGAGCCTCCTCTTCTCCAGGCTGCACACCCCCAGCTCCCTCAGCCTCTCCTCATAGGGTTTGTGTTCCAGGCCCCTCACCAGCTTTGTTGCCCTTCTCTGGACACCTTCCAGCACCTCAACATCTCTCTTGAATTGAGGGGCCCAGAACTGGACACAGCACTCAAGGTGTGGCCTGAGCAGTGTTGAATACAGGGGCAGAATAACCTCCCTTGTCCTACTGGCGACAGTGTTCCTGATCCAGGCCAGGATGCCATTGGCTCTCTTGGCCACCTGGGCACACTGCTGGCTCATCTTCAGCTACTATTTAGCAGCACTCCCAGGTCCCCCTCCGCCTGGTTGCTCTCAGCCACTGAGAGTTTGTTGCTTTCAACAGGAGTAGTGCACAGGAAGAGGACAAGATGGACAGTAATTAAAGGCCTTACATTTAGTCATGTAGCTCAGTTCAAACCACCTCTGTCACCAGCAGGGAGGAGCAGGTTTCTTCACAGAACAGTTAAAAACACATCTAGTGCAAGATCCTATCATGGTGAAATTAAAACCTGAGGCAGGCTGATTTGCATTGCAAGCTCCACCTCCCACAGCTGATGAGGGAACTAGACAAGGGCACAGCAGTCCCCAGTTTCACCTTCACACCCATCCTACTTTCTCACTCCTCCCACCTGCTAAAATCAAGGTAATGTGACTGATTATCCCCTCTTGTAAAGTACTTTGAGAATTCAGTGTTACAGACTCTGCAGTACTACACAGACAAAAAACCCCCAGCACAGATTGCTACAGTCCTGTGGCAGAAATATAGCCAGTCCCTGAGCTAACAGGTATTTTTATACAACACTTCACAAATGCCCTTCAAAATCTCTCCATGTAGCACTGGATAAATTATACTGAAACCTAGGTAAGGTGAAGTTAGAATGAGAAAACATCTCCATAAACTAACCATGGTTACAGCCCAATCCTTAAGCAGGAAGAAAGGGACCTGGGGGTGCTGGTAGACAGTAGGCTGACCATGAACCAGCCATGTGCCCAGGTGGCCAAGAAAGCCAATGGCATCCTGGCCTGTGGCAAGCAGGACAAGAGAGGTTCTTCTGCCCCTGTACTCAGCACTGGTCAGGCCACACCTTGAGTGCTGTGTCCAGTTCTGGGCCCCTCGATTCAAGAGAGATGTTGAGGTGCTGGAAGGCGTCCAGAGAAGGGCAACAAAGCTGGTGAGGGGCCTGGAACACAAACTCTATTTAAGAGAGGCTGAGGGAGCTGGGGGTGTGCAGCCTGGAGAAGAGGAGGCTCAGGGCTGACATCATTGCTGTCTACAACTACCTGAAGGGAATCTGCAGCCAGGTGGGATTGGTCTCTTCTCCCAGACAACCAGCAACAGAACAAGGGGACAGAGTCTCAAGTTGTCGCAGGGGAGGTCTAGGCTGGATGTTAGGAGGAAGTTGTTGGCAGAGAGAGTGATTGGCATTGGAATGGGCTGCCCAGGGTGGAGTTGCCATCCCTGGAGGTGTTCAAGCAAAGCCTGGCTGAAGCACTTAGTGCCATGGTCTAGTTGAGTGGCTAGGGCTGGGTGCTAGGTTGGACTGGATGATCTTGGAGGTCTCTTCCAACCTGACTGATTCTATATCCTCAAGGCTGACACTGGTGTTATATGAATGGGATAGTTTTGCGATCACTTACTTTAATCACTACCTGAACATTGCTTTGGAAATCAGAAAGCAACACTGTTGCCTTAGTCTGTCAGACAACATGCCCCATTGCAAGGATATTTGCTTAAAAGAAGCAGTTTCATGAAGAGGGAGGAATCAAATAGGTAATTGTGTAGTAACACACTGCCTTTGCTAATAAACCCACCCTTAATTCTGCTCAAGTTTGAACAAATCCTCCAAAAACAGAAGTGGCAACTTCCATCACAATTATGACAGGCCTCAGGCACCTGTTCAATGTATTTTCAGTACAAGAGCTGTAGATGTGCAAATGCCTATCAGTTACTTACAGTGCCCCATGGCTCTGTCGCTCTGTTAGCGCTCAATGCACAAAGACTTCTTTTAAACAATAAAAAAGCAAATCCTAAACAACTTCTTTCTTCCCAAATAAACTGCAGGATGAAAGAACTGTAGTAACTGTAGCAAGCCTAGCATTAGCTCAGCATTTCCAAATCCTCAACTGGTTTTATTTAAATTCCTGTTGATTCTCCATCTTCATTTGATATTAGTCCAATAAAGTAACCCTACATTATTTACAGCATCTCAGTATAGGTAGTTTGTCTGATAAAGTCTCTTTGGTGGGGGGGAAAGTCTCATTCTGCCAGCCTGTCTTACCTCTCCCTTAAAAAAGACATGAGGTTTTTTTTGGCTCCCAATTCTACTTTGATTCTTGCCTTGGATTTTCAAATTCCATGAAGTTTTATTTACTGGAAACTGAGAGGACAGTTTTGTTTATAATCAAAACTGTGAGAAGAGGCTGAGGGAGCTGGGGTTGTTTAGCCTAGAGAAGAGGAGGCTCAGGGCTAACCTCATTGCTGCCTACAACTACCTGAAGGGTAGCCACGTGGGGGTTGGTCTCTTCTGCCAGACAACCAGCAATAGAACAAGGGGACACAGTCTCAAGTTCTGCCAGGGAAGGTCTAGGCTGGATGTTAGGAGGAAGTTGTTTGCAGAGAGAGCAAATGGCATTGGAATGGGCTGCCCAGGGAGGTGGTGGAGTTGCTGGCCCTGGAGGTATTCAACAAAGGACTGAATGAGGCACTTAGTGCCATGGTCTAGTTGATCAGATAGGGCTGGATGATAGGTTGGACTGGATGATCTTGGAGGTCTCTTCCAACCTGCTTGATTCTATGATTCTATGAAAACCAATTTACAGAGTAATGGAGATATTAACACCTCAGTATTAGGCTTTTCACTGTGTCTTTAAAACAACTCTGCCCAATATTCATTCTGCAATTATCATGCAATTGCCTCATACAGGAAGTTGCAGTTTCCTTCAGACCCTTATCTAAGATTGCCTATCAAGCAAGTAGTGAAATTAAAGCACTTCACCTTGATTTATCACTGGACCATACTCAATGTTGACCAAGGGAAGTAAGTATTTTTACTATGATTAATGCTCAAGAGATTTACATGCTGGATTACATAAACCTTTGTAGGCAGTTTTGGGGCTTTCATATCAGTTCTGCTTATGATCTTCATGCATTCATCTCCTTCCTCTAAAATGAATAGAATCTCTTCTATTAATAGAATCATTTTATATTGGGGTTTCTGGGTGGGTTTTTTCTCTATGTATATACTCCCCTTCCTATCATGTCATTTACTGCTTCTATTTTGCATTGCTTACAAGCAAACTGTGCATCAAGCTGTCATGACAGCTGATTTAGCTTAGGTCCCTTTGTAGGAAAGGTTTGCCAGCACTATCTGTTAACTGAGCAGGAGATTATGTTCACCTGTACAGAAAAAAACCCTGACTCACTGGCATTTAGCTGGTTTGATTCAATCTGAGAACACTGATAATTTTCAGAACTAATTGTATTAACAGAAATGTGGATCCTAGCCAGAGCTCAGGCTTTCTGTCATGGGCCAGGATATTTCATACTCTTCAAATTTCATTTATCAGCCTGAGATGTATGTCAAAGTCTTCCACATAACCACGCTGAGAGCTAACAACTCAATTACTCACATTTTACATGTGTTTATGTCTAGATGTTGATAAATATCCAATCCTTATTAAAAGCAGTTAGTGAATCTAGGCTGACTGCAGAGACAAAGCTGTTTGGTTCTGTATGGGTTTATGATCACTTTTAAATACAGATTGCTCCCTGAAAGGTATTACATAAATATTATGTACTGCAGAAATGTTAGTACTGGTGCAGTAACAACTATAACTCTCTAGCATGCACTTGCACATACTTACTTTGGATGTTGAAGGCATTTATTTGAGGTTATTTTATAACACTGCATACGTTCACCAGAACTGTTACCATAAGGTAGCATAGCATACACCAACAAAGTGGTTGGGTTGGAGTCTCTGCATTACAGGACAAAAGCATTAGACAACAGCCATTTTAATGTAGGCAGCAAAGAATAATGCTCTCAAATTAGACTACCAGCATATAAAAACTTTAACTAGTATTTTGTCCTAACAGCAAGGCCAGCACTCCTTTTCTAGTGAAGATTTATCATAGAATTGTAGAATCAACCAGGTTGGAAGACATCATCCTCCAAGATCATCGAGTCCAACCTAGCACCCAGCCCTAGCCAATCAACTAGACCATGGCACTAAGTGCCTCAGCCAGGCTTTGCTTGAACACCTCCAGGGGCAGTGACTCCACCACCTCCTTGGGCAGCCCATTCCAGTGCCAATCACTCTGTCAAGAACCTCCTCCTAACATCCAGCCTATCCCTCCCCCGGCACAACTTGAGACTGTGTCCCCTTGTTCTGTTGCTGGTTGCCTGGCAGAAGAGACCAACCCCCACCTGGCTACAACCTCCCTTCAGGTAGTTGTAGACAGCAATGAGGTCCCCCCTGAGCCTTTTCTTTTCCAGGCTGCACACCCCCAGCTCCCTCAGCCTCTCCTCATAGGGTTTGTGTTCCAGGCCCCTCAGCAGCTTTGTTGCCGCTGTCTGGACACATTCCAGCATCTCAACATCTCTCTTGAATTGAGTGGCCCAGAATTGGACACAGTAAGATCCTCAACACCTCAAAGTGGAAGTTTTAAACTTATTTATAAAAGGTTCAGCCAGCAACATAGTGCATCCTAAGCCATGGTTGTGCACTGGATATGCTCCTACTTATAATGAAAATCCAGTCTGAAACACATTCCTCCTCCCTTCTTTTTGAGGGAGCAGCTAACAGTGAATGGCTTAGTCTGGTTTTGGTTTGGGGTTTTGTTTGTTTGATAGTCTGTTTTTCAGAGGTATCTACTGGAGTCCTTGAGTAGGATGATTTGTAATTTTAACCAACTGCAAAAGAAAACTACTACACTGTTCCTACAGAGCTACATTTAAAAAACAATCAACCAAAAAACCCCAAACAACCCCCCTACACACACACACACACAGACAAAACAACCATCACCAGCAAACACTAATTGGCATTAGGTAACTATAACATGCCATGTGTTCCTCAGAAAAGCCTGAATACTCTGTTACAGACAATGGAGTAGATAAGGGAAATCTTTTGAGCAATTGCTCTACATCAGTCCTCTTACTTTTACTGTTAGGCAAAATGCCACTCATATGCCAATTTTTTTAATCACATTTCCACTGAGGACAAGTATTTGCTACCATCCAGGAGAAGAAAGGCTTCAGTGTTTCCATGCAACTATATATGATTGCAGCACAGAAGTAAAGCTTTGGAAATGCAGGAGCTATGCCTAGTGTCTTGGAATAAAAGCTAAAATCTGTGTCTTGCACAGAGGCAGTGATTTCATCACTTGTGCTAACTGAAGTAATTAATGTTGTTTGTATTTTCCCTTGTATTAATTTTGATCATGAAATCCTAATGAGACACTGATGTTTATGAAACTGGATTTATCTCAAACCCCTGATCTGAATAATGAACTACATGAAACCATGAGAAATGTTCATACTGCTTTAGAGACCCACTCACAGAAATACATGCAGAGAGGTAAACTTTCCACGTTTCATTGGCTTCTGTACCCTGTCCTCCTTGTATCTTGTCACTCAGGTACTCACACAGGCACAGACAGGTTAAGGACTGCCTTGTTTTTCAAAGATACACATTATTAAAGTCCTCCTGAGGAACTCCTTTCTTGCAAAAACACACAGATGCAGAGGACTGGCAGTACAGCTGGTGAAAATGTCGTGCGAACTGCAGACACATACTAGGGCTTGTTCATTAAGAAAGGTATTATGGGGCTGAGCTAGGAAGAAATGATGAGAGGATTAAATTCAGGTTGTGCATTATTTACAATGCCCTTTACACGAAGTAAAGTTGGGTCACTGCTTAAGCTTTTACAAGCAGATAAAGGTAAATCTGCAAGAGATTTTTTCCTTCCTGCCAGTTCAGTCCTGGGCTGTAACATACTACCACAGACACAGGAAAGAAAAAACGCTGAATATTCTTTCCCAATACCAAGCTTCATGTTCTCCACATACAGTTTCTCCTGGTGTGCACTTGTATAGAAGGTTCACGTATGTGAGCTGAGCTGAAGAATCTGCCTGCCAGCACCATTAAAACGCGTCCCCACATTATTGCCCTAAGTCAAGCAGTGGAGCCGTAGGTATTGCGAACACGGTCACACACAAACACACACACAGAGCGCCACTACCTTCCCAAGCCTGCATTTTCTGGGTGCCTTTGCGATTGTCTCGCATTAAGCAACCGCGATTCTACAGCACCACAAGGGTAAGGTTTATACTATCAGCGGTAACTTTAAGTGAGATAGCATTAACCGACAAGATATTTTGCACTGTTTAGAAGACTGCGTTAGCGGCATGATTGTCCAGAAATATCCATGTTGCCAGACATTGAAGTGTTATTTTATTCAAGTCTTACCTTGGATGACTTGCCCTAACTGGTGACAAGATACTTTAATTTGCAAGAAGCAAAATGGGACTTTTCGCAGTGCTGGCCGCACAGCCGGTCGCAGTCCTCAGAGGCACCGGGCCCCGACTGCAACCCTCGCAACCCCCAACCCCACGCCGCAGCTCCTGCAGCGCCGGCAGCCCGGCCGATTGGCTGCGCCGCCCGCCCGCCTCCGCTCCGCTCCGCTCCGCTCCCCTCCCGCCGCACGCCCCCGGCCTTCTCCCTTCGCCCTGTTGTTTTCCCGTTTTCCAGCACTTGGTGATTGCGTGCATCTTCGTCCGCGCAATGGCAGACCCCGGCTAGTCCTGGAGCCCGGAGGAAAGCACGATCCAGCCATTCCGCCCCCCGCCCCCTTCATCCCCCCGACTGCACATACCGATATCACCGGTGCGGACACAGGCGCTGGCACATCTTTGTCCGGCAACTGCGCGGCTGCGAACCTCCCCCTTTCCTGCTACAACTGCTGAAGGACGGCTCCGGCTTGGCGACAGCAAACCTCTAAATTCGGTGCCGGGGAGGGACACCGAGGGACGAGAGGGCTGGGCTGTCGAGTGAGGGGAATGCAGGGATGGGGAGCACCGCCGAAAGCAGGCAGTATGGCACCGGTGGGGCAAGCCGGCGATAAATTGTCTTATTTCTGTGCGAAGTCGTCACAGGCTGCTAAACATCCAGCTGCTGGCTCGCTCATCAGCCGGCCACGTGGACCGACGGTGACTGCAGTATTCAGATTGAATGATGCCTTTTAATGCCATCTTCCAGCCCTGCCTGGGCACTGGAGCTTTGGTATTGGCCACCCACCCCCTTCCAAATCAGTCCCACTTTACAAAACGCTTGCTCTTTAACACCTCCATATTCACATTACTGCATAATAAACAGTCAATTGGGGGATCGTTTATGTTGGTCAGGCTGCTCTGGATCAAGGCAGGATTGGTGAGTCAAAAGTCATTCCAGAATCTGGGTCTGTTATAACATCTTTACTTGGAGTGCACTTTTTATCTGGAATTAAGATTAATGGCATTCTTCAGATTGGGTGTTTCACTGATAGAGCAAAGTGTCAGCCTCTGCTTAACCAGCCTGCAAATTCAGTGCATTAAAAATGTAATTAACAAGTGAAACCCTACTAGTGCAGAGGAATCCAGCTTCTAGCCAGCAGGACATGGGCTCTGTAGTGACTCATGAAACCGCAGCCTGCTCCAACAGGCCCAAAGCCCACGTGTGAAACAGCAGGACAGAAGAGAAAGCTGGTTACTGGCAGCATGGTTCAGTAGCAGCATCCAAAGTGTAAATGATAGCACCCCGTACAGAAGTGATCCAGATTGATAAAGGAGCGTCGGTATGAGTAATTCTACAGTTTAACATAACCAGAAGGGAAGCTGCTACACCAGTTTAGAGGAAAAGAAAAACACTGCTCACTGAGATCACTTGTATTAAAACAATGTAAAACCCACTGCTGGATTGTGAGAACTTTCCAAACAAAATCTCTCTTTGCTACTCAAGTGATATACATTAAAATTTGCATTGCAAGCAATGAAGGAACTAAAGCAAGAGGCACCTAGGTGTTTGAATTCAGGAGATGCAAGCTCTAGCAGGGAATCAAGTAGAAGCTATTTCCATTTATATGTCCTCTGGCTTACAACTGCAGCACGCAGGAATCAATGCTTTAATACACAGTCTTCAGAATGTTCTCTGTCATGCAACTTCTGTTTAGTTTTGCATAGCACTAGATCCAGCTCCTGTGATGGGCTGCTTTTATCCAGATGCTTTCACTGTTTTATTCAACTATGTGAGAAACAGCCTTCAAATCTGTTTGTCAAGGAGTTAGTTACATTACCAGGGAAGAAAAAAAGACAACCATTTCCTTTTATTTTCTTAAGGTCAACGCAATCTCACATGAAAAAGAATTCACGCACAGCCAGCTTCCATAGATGCCCTCCTCATTGATTAAAGAGGCAAAACATAGGGTTCCTT
The DNA here is from genome assembly GCF_015220805.1 of Pogoniulus pusillus. Taxonomy (NCBI): domain Eukaryota; kingdom Metazoa; phylum Chordata; class Aves; order Piciformes; family Lybiidae; genus Pogoniulus; species Pogoniulus pusillus. Next base: position 20,255,071 of record NC_087284.1, on the reverse strand, counting down.
TTCAGCCTACCAACCATTTGATACAATGTTGCTTATGTTTAGCAACCCAAGGATACAACTGAGAACAAAACTTTTTTTTTATTATAAGGTCTTTTTTTTCCAGCAGTTTCAGCGAGCAAGGCAGCATCATGAATATTCACCAGATAGAGTATAAATCAACCTGTTTATTTCTGCAATAAGAAGTATGATAAGCAGAAGGAAGTCTGGATGCTCCAGAAAAGCATTTAAAAGGTGAAAATCTATATAGAGAGGTCTTTTTTTCTTTTATAAACACACACACACACACATATATATACAAAACACCAGCACAGGCATGCACATATATATCTACCTATTTCAGAGACATATTTCAGACAGGAGCAAGTAATATTGGTGGAAAGAGATTATAACTAGTGCTGCAGCCTGCTTTGGTATAAGGTGGCCAAAGATTTTCTTAAAGGTTTAAAATCAATGCAATTTCAGGGCAGAAGCTGCCAGTGTGGGAAAAAAATAAAAAGTTAGCTTCAATGAACTCTGACCTTTCTTTTAAGCTTACATTTTAGGACTAAAGAGTCAGATTTGATGTTATTGATGTCAGGTCGATGCTTTCATCAGTTTGTATGTTAGAATCTAAATTTGACAAGGGGGAAAAAAGCCTTATGAAAAGAAACTCAAAGTGAGATTATTGACAGACTGTGGTAGTATTGCCAAAGGAATTCTAGGGAACCTTGGGTATAAGCCTTGAAGTCATTGTCTGCATGGGGTTTATCTCAGGAGTCCAGCAGACTTTGCACAATTCTTGCATTGTATCAGAGCACAGAACTTTTACCAGTCACATTCAGGATGTTCCCTTCCTAGACTTGAGAGCTTGTGACAGTGGCTACAGGGGTTGGAAAAAAGAAGGGGCTTTCTTGCACCGTCTAACTTGTAGACTTAAGAGCAACACTAAAAACTAAGTGGATGAGTTGTGAAGGAGCATATATATCATACCAAAAAGAAGACAAAGATAGCCTTTCACTGCTATTGAAATTCTCCTTTGTTGGATAACAGCTTCAGTTACAGCATATGCCCACAAAACCAGTCTCTCTTTGTTGGTGCTTAATATGCTAAACTTGTACTAATCATTTTGCAGATAACTCCTGGAGAACTGATCTTTCAGCTAACATTTAAGCAGTTATAAAAGACTAAATGGTTCATTAATACATAAAGGAATGAAAAATACAGGTAATTTATAAATCATAAATTTCCTGTATCCTAAATACATTAGGAATGTATCAGAAATGTTCCTCAGGGATCTGTGTTGGGACCACTTCTTTTTAACATCTTCATTGATGACCTTGACTCAGGCATGGAGAGTGTCATCAGCAAGTTTGCAGATGACACCAAGTTAGGTGGTGGTGCTGATTGGAATGAGTTGCTCTTCAGAGTGACTTGGATAGGCTAGATCAATGGGGCAGCATTAATGGGATGACTTCCAACAAGGCCAAATGCCAGGTCCTGCACTTGGGTTACAACACCCCCAGGCAACCTCTGGCAGAAAGACATCTGGTGGTTGTAATAGACAGGCAGCTAAATATGAGCCAGCGATGTGCCCATGTGGCCAAGAAGGCCAGTGGCATCCTGGCTTGGGTTAAAAATGCTGTGGCCAGCAGGAGTAGGGAGGTGATTGTCCCCTTATAGTGGGCTTGCGTATTGTGTTCAGTTTTGGGCACCACAATACAAGAGATAGGTGGAGGTGCTGGAGTGGGTCCAGAGGAGGGCAATGAAGCTGGGGAAGTGCCTGGAGAATAAATCTTATGAGGAGCAACAGAGGGAGCTGGGGCTGTTTAGTTTGAGTAAGAGGAGGCTGAGGGGAGACCTCATTGCTGTCTACAAATACCTGAAGAGACATTGTGGAGAGGCTGCTGCTGGTCTCTTCTCACAGGTAATCTGGGACAGAACAATGGCCCCAGGCTGAAACTGGATAGATTTCGACTGGACATTAGAAAATGTTTTTCACAGAGAGAGTGGTCAGGCACTGGAATGACCTGCCCAGGGGAGTGGTTGAGTCACCAACCCTGGATGTGTTTAAGGGTCGTTTGGACGTGGTGCTTAGGGATATGGTTTAAGGTGAATCTTGTAGAGTAGGGTTATAGGTTGGACTGAAGGTCTTTTCCAACCTGGATGTTTCTGTGGTTCTGTGATATTAAGAACTTCAGTCAAACTCTTCCCAGTGCACAGTTGCTGCCAAGAACCTCTGCTCACACAGTGAGAAAAATTGTACTGTGAATTTTCATGTGTCTTGTTCATAACCACCAGGGAATATCCTAGTTACCACCATACCCAGCATCAACTCTTCAGTGTTACAAATTACAAACTGCTTCTCCTTTTCCTAGAATGAAAGGTTTGAAAAAGGGGGGGGGAAAAAGTATGCCACTGTGTCCCACAAACTTTGCAATGAACAAAGATGAAAAGCCTCACGTGGCATGTTTTTTTTCCCTGTCCTTTTAATATATTAAATCATTTTTCTTGCTCTCAGTTGTGTTGCATAAGAACCAGTCCCAGCAATATGCCTGAGACCAATGACACTCTCTCATCCTCCTGTCGCTCTCTCTCTTCTTTGATAAACACCTTTTATTCACACAATAATTACTCTTATAAATTAGCAAATAATTATTTTTAAACTACTAATATATGCTAAAATTGACTTTCTTTAAAGGTTGTTTGTGATCAGCTAGTGACAATTCTTTGGAAACTATAATCTAAAAATATTTCAATAAGAGCAAGCCCTAAAGATTTAAAAGTAAAAGATGTTAACGTGATGGTTTGGGTGTTACCCACCCCCCCTCACACACACTTAAGAAAATCACCCAGCAGCTGGAAATTAAAGAATGAAGCTTTATATTTACAGCTTAGCACAAGATACAAGCAGATATTTGCAGTATATACAGAAATATACAAGCTGAAAAGGTAATACAGAAACACAACTCCCTTCCCAGAAACCAGAGTCACCAGGAGGGGCTCCCAACTACTCTTCCACCCCCTTCTCACCCCTCTACCTTATCCCAGACATTCAAGGTGAGTTTGGAGAATCAGCCAGGGGGGTTAGGAAGCAAACAGATTAGTTACACAGACAGCAGGTTAGAGAGAGAAGGGAGGCAGCCAAAACCAGAGAGCAACTCTGTTATCTATGTTTGTGTTCTTGTTTTTATACATCTCAGCAAGCCTATGAGTGAAGCAGACATCACCATTGTGTCCTTTTCACAGCCTGTAATCTAATTCCTCTCACTAAAATATCCCAGCTAGTTTAAAGCTAACACAGTTAAGTATGATATAACAAATGCTGTTTGATGATGTGTCATGGTTGGTCATAACTGACATTCTGTACCACTACTAAAGTTCTTCACTGAGAGAGTCATTGGCTACTGGAGTGGGCTGCCTGTGGAGGTGGTGGAGTCGCCGTCCCTGGAGCTGTTCAAGGCAAGATTGAACGTGGCACTTGGTGCCATGGTCTAGCCTTGAGCTCTGTGGTAAAGGGTTGGACTTGATGATCTATGAGGTCTCTTCCAACCTTGGTGATACTATCTCTATATACAACTGACATGCTGTACCACTACTATCTCTGTGTACAACTGACATGCTGTACCACTACTACCTCTGTGTACGACTGACATGCTGTACCACTACTACCTCTGTGTACAACTGATGTGCTGTACCACTACTATCTCTATGTAGAAGAAGATTTAGAAATTAAAAAAACATATTGTGCAAAAATAATCTTGAAATCAAATACATTCAAAACATTTGTGCTGGTTTGAAGCAGTCTAGAATGCTTTGGTGAGAAGAACTAGATTACAGGCTGTGAAAGGAAAACAATGGTGGTGTCTGCTTCACTCATAGGCTTGCTGAGATGTATAGGAACAAGAAATAGAAACATAGATAACCACTCTCAGGCTGCTGGCTGAGCTGCATCTCTCTAACCTCACCCTCCATTTTGGACTAATCCACTTTGCTTCCTAACCCTCTGGCCGAACCTCCATTCTTACTTGGGACTGGGGTAAGGTCGAGAGGGGTAGGGGGAAGGTGAAGGGGTGGCTGAGAGCCCCTCCTGGAGACTCAGATTTCTGGGAGGGCTGCTGTGTTCCTGTATTACCTTTTTACTTTGTATATTTCTGTATATACTGTAAATATCTGCTTATATGTTGTGCCAGCTGTAAATATAAGCTTCATTCATATTTCCAGAGCTGGCTGAGTCTAGTCTGGGTGATTTCTAAACTGTGTGGGGTGGGGAACACCCATCTCAAGTGGATGTGCATATGCTTGAGACAGCTTCATGCTTCTGATGAGCCTTTCTGCAGGGTTCACAGAACATTGTACTGTGTATTGCTGCAGGGGATTTTTTAAGTTGGTTATGTGCACATGCGTTCAGAAGGAATGGGGTTAAGACAATTCATTTTTGCATGTGGGCTCTCTGAATGCTCTTTAAACCACATATTTCCTCTAATAAAAATAAGGAGTCTATTAGGAAAAAAAAATGCAATACAGTTTAGCATATTCTACACAGTACTGATCACAGAGGGAGGGGCAATACTGCTGAAACTGCCTTGGCTACTTCTGCACTAAGCATCACTAGAGTATTTTCTAATAAAACAGTCACAGCTGTTCCTAGATATATGATGCCAATAACAGTTGCCAGTTACTGAAATCTTCTGATAATATAGTCATGTGCCTTTAGTAAAGCATAAAATGGCAGATAAAACATACTGACAGGACTTGGAGAAACAATATAGTACCTGACAGTTTGCTACCTGTTACTCTGAGCTAATGAGTCCCTCTCCAAGTGCAGAAAAGCACAGAAAGTCTGTATAAGGCAACAAAAGAATAGCATGGTGTTTCAATCTCTCCATCTGCATCACAGCACCACTGGAAGATAGAAAAGACTCAGCTAAAGGCAGTTAATGGATTGACTCAGGCATCAGCAGATCTTTCTGCCCATCCTGTGGAATTTCACACTAGCATATATAGTAGACACAAGTCAATCCAGAAAGTCGCTTAACTGGGATGTTTCCTAGGAAACCAATATCATCTCATAACTCTAATCATAGAATCAACCAGGTTGGAAGTGGCCACTCTAAAATGGGATGCTTCCTAGTAACTATATGAGGTTTACAGGCAACATTTGTTTAAGTTTAGACCTAGATATTTCTGAAATGAATGTAGACAAAAAGAACATTTTTGGGTTTAATTCAGAGGTTGATACTAAGCCCTCACAGATCAGTGTTCTCTCTCAGTTGTTGGAAACAGTCATTTAAATACTCTCTGTTTTTGTAATAGAATGGAATAGAACAGAATAGAATAGAATAGAATCAACCAGGTTGGAAGAGACCTCCAAGATCATCCCCTCCATCCTGGCACCCAGCCCCATCCAGTCAACTAGACCATGGCACTAAGTGCCTCATCCAGGCTTTCCTTTAATGTACCAGCTGACTACAAAGATGTCAGCTTGAAAATTCTGGAATTATCATTTCATAGAATTTGATGGCTCTTACAGCTGGTAGTGAGATCCAGTATTCCTCCCCAGTGCAACAGGTTGGTTTTAGGTAGACAGACACTAACAGACAAAGGCTCTTGGTACCTTCTAAAAAACGTATTTTCATACTATCCTCCTAAAGAGCATTATTTCTGTGACATAGGTATTATTGATCTTTACTAAGATAAATTGCTTCTCCTATGCTCAGCTTTCAGTAGACTAACAGCAGGTCAAAAGAAAGAGAATTCCAAATTGATACAAAATAATGATAAGATTTCTCTTGAAGTGAGAATTTCCTTTCCATCGAAACTGCAATGCTAAAACATGGTGAAGCTATGTTAAGGAAAAAAATGTTTTGTTTTGTACAAAATCTTCACTGGAACATTTTAGTACTCCATGCCCGTCCTGCACTATTCTTTTGTTACATTGCTTGCCAATATGAGAGGGCATTTGTGATGGTTTGGGTGTTCCCTGGCCCCCACACTTTGGAAACCACCCAGACTAGACTCAGACAGCTCTGGAAATAGGAATGAAGCTTATATTTACAGCTTAGCACAATATCCAAGCAGATACCTACAGTATATACAGTTACAGACAGAAATATACAAGGTAAAAGGTAATACAGAAACACAACAGCCCTCCCAGAAACCTGAGTCCCCAGGAGGGGCTCCCAACTGCTCTTCTACCTTCTCCCACCCCTGTCAACCTTACTCGAGTCCCAAGGAAGAATGGAGGTTCAGCCAGGGGGTTAGGAAGCAAAGTGGCTAAGTCAGGGAAACGGAGGGTGAGGTTAGAGAGAGAGATGCAGCTCAGCCAGTTCCCCAGCAGAAGTGCCTTATCTATATTTTGATTCTTGTTCTTGCATATCTCAGCAAGCCTATGAGGGAAGTAGACATCACCATTGTTTCCCTTCACAGCCTGTAATCTAATAGCCTTTCTCACCAAAACATTCCAGCCTGCATCAAACTAGCACAGCATTCAGATTTTGTTTTGCTCCTTCCAAAATGTACAGGACCAACAACATGTTTCAATGTATGTGCTCATTGCATCATGCTCTGCTAGTGGACACCACTGGAAAGAATCTGGGTGCTTCTTCTTTACCCACACCTCTTCATCAGGTATTTATACATATTGATAAGACCTCCCCAGGGCCTTCTAACCTCCAGGCCAAACAGTGCCAGATCTCTGTTTCATCTGATATGCTGGATGTTCTTATCTGCTTAATGATCCACATGGTTTGGGTGTTCCCCGCCCCCCCCACACTTTAGAAGCCACCCAGACTAGTCTCAGCCGGCTCTGGGAATATAAATGAAGCTATTTATTTACAGCTAGCACAATGTACAAGCAGATATTCACAGTATATACAGAAATATACACAAATATACAAGGTAAAAGGTAATACAGAAACACAACAGCCCTCCCAGAAACCTGAGTCCCCAGGAGGGGCTCTCAGCCACCCCTGCACCTTCCCCCTGCCCCTCTCTACCTTACCCCAGTCCCAAGGAAGAATGGAGGTTCAGCCAAGAGCTTAAGAAGCAAAGGTGAGTGGAAGGTGAGGTTAGGGAGTCAGAAGCCCAAAACAGAGTGTGACAAAATGGCGAGAGTGTTACCTAATGTTTTTGTTTCTTCTTCAGCAAGACTCTGAGTAGACATCACCATTGTTTTCCTATCTCAGCCTATGATCTAGTTCTTCTCACCAAAACATTCTACCCTGCTTCAAACTAGCACACCCTCTGCTAGACTTGTGCCAGTACATGCATGTGTGTCTTGAGAAGTCAAGAAAGAGATTCAGCAACTCCAGATGAGTCTCGACAGGGCTGAGGCAATGGATGTCTTCCCTTTACCTGCTGGTGATACTCTGCCTAATGCAGCTCAGGATGCTGTTGGCCTTTTGTGTTGCAAGGGGACAAAAGTGCACTATATTTACAGTAGTTATATTTTATAATTGTATTCAGCACTAGCACAGGACTAAAATGGTTTGAATTACTGATCTGTTTAGCTGAATCACCTACAGCTTGTGGGACATCTGTGTTTAGTACAGGATTGTAGAGTCAATTAATGTCTGATACTGGTGTTTCTATTAACTGGATTAACCTAGTTCCCTATTAGAGAAGCAAAAAAAGGGTAAATTTGAGTAGATCTCTCAAAAAGAAAGAAAATAAAGGGGATTGATAAACTTCTTGATCATGTCCAAATTCTAAAAGCTTAGATTAACAACATTTCTATGTTAGATTAACAAGATTTCTGTATTAGATTAACAACATTTCTATGTTAGATTAACAAGATTTCTGTATTAGATTAACAACATTTCTATGCAGACATGTCAAATGAGAAAATCATAGAATCAGCCAGGTTGAAAGAGACCTCCAAGATCATCCAGTCCAACCTAGCACCCAGCCCTAGCCACTCAACTAGACCATGGCACTAAGTGCCTCAGCCAGGCTTTTCTTGAACACCTCCAGGGACAGTGCCTCCACCACCTCCCTGGGCAGCCCATTCCAATGGCAGATTATTTTCTCTGTGAAGAACTTCCTCCTAACATCCAGCCTATACTTCCCCTGCCACAACTTGGGACTGTGTCCCCTTGTTCTGTTGCTGGTTGCCTGGGAGAAGAGACCAACCCCACTTGGCTACAGCCTCCCTGCAGGTAGTTGCAGACAGCAATGAGGTCTGCCCTGAGCTGCCTCTTCTGCAGGCTGCACACCCCCAGCTCCCTCAGTCTCTCCTCACAGGGCTGGGTTCCAGGCCTCTCACCAGCTTTGTTGCCCTTCTCTGGGCACGTTCCAGTACTTCAACATGTCTCTGTTAAAGAACTTGTATGTTATGTTATTATATGTTATGGTTAAAGAACTTATAATGTAGTCTTCAGAGGCAGCTGTAAAACACAATAGCCATTAGGGGATTGTCCCCCACTAATGGCTACTCTGTAGACACAGCATCCTATACATCCTCCTAGTACACAGGGGGATGTACTAGTGCTAGCACATCCCCCTCAGGTGTGCTTAGTGCAAGTGGGAACTCACAAGATTTTAGAAGGTTTTAAAGTCCTGGTGGAGATAAATCTCTGCTAATCACCCAGATAAAAGCCCCACATAGTGAGACAACGAGAGTCAAGAAACAAATTGATTTTTAGTCTTCTTGTTTTCACTTGAAGCAACATGCCAGCCCCACCAGCCAGCTCTCTGCTCCCATTTAGGATATGTCATGACTGCTATGTTTTTTTAGGTTTATTTTAAAACACTTGCTGGGATGCTCCTCAGGATGTGCTTTTATTCTGCCTTTTATTTAAATACTGCTAAAAAGAAAGAATATCACTAGTGTGACCTGCAACAAGATATAAGACAGTAGCAAACAATGAAGGAGAGACATATGTTTGTTCTATTACCCGAGTATAAACAGAACAGAGTTTCCCTGGCTAAAAGAATGTAATTTCATTTTAATTAAAGCAGAACATTTAGTTACATTTCCTCTGTTCTGACAAAGAATTAAAGAGATAAATGGCTAGCAGGGGGAAAAATGACAGCGTTTTCTTTGGTGCCCAAATTGTACAGGTAATTGATCACCACCCATCTGTTCACTAAAGGTGTAGGAAAGACATCTTATACAAAGCCTTCCTCCCATAAAAAAGGCTTGCTGAAGTACTTCACTTTTGATCACATACATCCCAAAATGAAAGAAGCTTTTCACAAAGTAGGAGCTGTCAGTTTTTTTCCTACATAAGATTAGCTAAACTATTATTATTTTAATGTTCTGATTTTTTTTCTACCATTAAATCAAAACTTCTGAAGAATGGCTCCATCTAAGGAAATGATCACAACTGCAACTCCATGAATTCGATCTAAGAAGGTACAATTAAATAACAGTGGCGTGGCCACTGAGGTGGTTTGTGTGCTAGAAGATTGGATATGCATGGAGGGGCTATGTTGGCTGGATCTGTTTTGCCTGGAGAAGAGAGAGAAGATGCAGTAGGAATCTAACTACAGTCTGCCAATACCAGAGGGAGAGCAGTCAAAGAGGCAAGAGCCAGGCTCTCCTGGGATGTGCAAGTAGCAAGACAAAAGAGTAGTTAAGAAGGAGCAAGGTTAAGTGCTGAGTCAGTGCTCAGAGATGCTGTATGGCATAGTTCAAAACAGATCTGAAGACTTTCAAAGCTCAGCTGACCAAGGTCTTAACTGATACAGTTGAATTCTTGAGGAGGGCTTGGAATCCAGGATTTTCTTGGAATCTGCAAAACTGAACCGAGCCCCATCCAGCCTGGCCTTAAACTCCTCCAGGGTCAGGGCCTCAACCACCTCCCTGGGAGACCCAACCCAGGCTCTCACCACTCTCATGCTGAACAACTTCCTTCTCACATCCAGCCTGAACCTACCCATCTCCAGCTTCACTCCCTTCCCCCCAGTCCTGTCACTCCCTGAGAGCCTATAAAGTCCCTCCCCAGCTCTTTTGTAGGCCCCATTCACATCCTGGAAGGCCACAATGAGGTCACCTCAGAGCCTCCCCTTTTTGCAGACTGCACAGCCCCAACTCTTTCAGTCTGTCCTCACAGCAGAGCTGCTGCAGCTCTCTGAGCATCCCTGTGGCCCTTCTCTGGACACGCTCCAGAACATCCACATCCTTCTTGCAATGGGGGCTCCAGAACTGGGTGCAGCACTCCAGGTGGAGTCTCAGCAGAGCGGAGTAGAGGGGGAGAATCACCTCCCTGTCCCTGCTGCCCACACTTCTGCTGCTGCAGCCCAGGTTGGTTTTCTGGGCTGCAAGTGCACACTGCTGGCTCACATTGAGCTTCTTGTCCACCAGCACCCCCAAGTCCCTCTCCTCAGGGCTCCTCTCCAGCCACTCACAGCCCAGACTGGATTTGTGCTTGGAATTGCCTTGACCCAGATGCAGGACTTTGCACTTGGTCTTCTTGAACCTCATAAAATTGGCTTGTGCCCACCTCTGCAGCCTGTCAAGGTCCCTCTGGATGAGACTCCTGCCCTCAAGCTTGCCTGCTGTACCACACAGCTTGGTGTCATCAGCAAACTTGCTGAGATGGAAGAAGAGTCCAGAAGCAGAGTCACTGCTTGAGATCAGCTGCCTTCCAAGGCTGCCCAAACTCTTTTCCAAGCCTAGAGTGAGAAACCACTCTGCTGATCTGAGGTGATCCTGGGGGGCACTGTAGGCCTGAGGGTAGCAGGCCACTCAGGAATCAAAATGCTATTGCTGCATTTGTTATATCAGCTACCACAATCTAACCCAGGAGCAGAAACACACAGATGGAAGATGCTAGGAGACAAATAACCTATGTCAGGAGATTATACTTGCAATACTTAGAACAAAAGGATCTTTTACATTAACATTTTCCTTTTAAGGTTTTTTTTTTAATCTTGGCCATAGATCTATCTGGTATGGATAGGCTTTGTCCAAGATTCACTTGTTACCATGTGCAAAATCCACTTGCTAGGTTAGATCATAGAATCACAGAATCATAGAATCAACCAGGTTGGAAGAGACCTCCAAGATCACCCAGTCCAACCTAGCACCCAGCCCTAGACAGTCAACTAGACCATGGCACTAAGTGCCTCATCCAGGCTTTTCTTGAAGACCCCCAGGGACGGTGCCTCCACCACCTCCCTGGGCAGCCCATTCCAGTGCCAATCACTCTCTCTGTGAAAAACTTCTTCCTGATATCCAGCCTAGACCTACCCCAGAACAACTTGAGACTGTGTCCCCTTGTTCTATTGCTGGTTACCTGGGAGAAGAGGCCACCCCCTACCTGGCTACAATGCCCCTTCAGGTAGTTGTAGACAGTAATAAGATCACCTCTGAGCCTCCTCTTCTCCAGGCTGCACACCCCAGCTCCCTCAGCCTCTCCTCATAGGGTTTGTGCTCCAGGCCCCTCAGCAGCTTTGTTGCCCTTCTCTGGACACCTTCCAGCGCCTCAACATCTTTCTTGAATTGTGGGGCCCAGAACTGGACACAGCACTCAAGGTGTGGCCTGACCAGTGCTGAGTACAGGGCAGAATACCCTCCCTTGTCCTACTGGCCACACTGCTCCTGATGCAGGCCAGGATGCCATTGGCTCTCTTGCCCAGCAACACAGCGGTACAGGGAAACACTCATCCTTTGGCAGCTCTGAAGGGTGAGCAAGCACTGGGGATAGCTCTGGGGCAAACATAACAGAAGGCAAAGCCATCTGTTTTTCAGACACACAAAGGTCAGCTTCAAAACTGACAGACAAGTTGGCCTTAAAATGCTGATAGTACTAATATGCACTCATATAAATGCATGAATTTCATCCATTCATATACTACTAAAGACTACAAACAACATAAAAAGCTTTGGTAGAAGTTCAAGAAGAGGTAGGAGAGGGAATCTGAACATTTTTCACAAAAACTCATTTATCTCACTGCACTCTTCTTTCCCATCAAACAAATCCAGAGATAGAATCATAGAGTCAACCAGGTTGGAAGAGATCTCTAACATCATCCAGTCCAACCTAGCACCCAGCCCTGTCCAGTCAACCAGACCATGGCACTAAGTGCCTCATCCAGGCTTTTCTTGAACACCTCCAGGGACAGTGACTCCACCACCTCCCTGGGCAGCCCATTCCAATGCCAATCACTCTGTCAAGAACCTCCTCCTAACATCCAGCCTATCCCTCCCCCGGCACAACTTGAGACTGTGTCCCCTTGTTCTGTTGCTGGCTGTTGGGGGGGAAGAGACCAACTCCCACCTGGCTACAATGTCCCTTCAGGTAGTTGTAGACAGCAATGAGGTCCCCTCTGAGCCTCCTCTTCTTACGCAGCCTTTCTTTAATGTTGTGTTGCTGTGTCTTCTATGTTACATGGCTTATCAAAACAGTATCCCATGTCTTCATGACTGACACCACCTTCTAACTTACCTGAAAGCTTATTTGACCAAACTACTAAAAATGTGTGAGAAAATGTGTTTATTGGCCAAGGGAGGGTATTCTTCCCCTGTACTCAGCACTGGTCAGGTCACACCTTGAGGACTGTGTCCAGTTCTGGGCTCCTCAATTCAAGAAAGATTTTGAGGTGCTGGAAGGTGTCCAGAGAAGGGCAAAAAAGCTGGTGAGGGACCTGGAACACAAACCCTATGAGGAGAGGCTGAGGGAGCTGGGGGTGTGCAGCCTGCAGAAGAGGAGGCTCAGGGCAGACCTCATTGCTGTCTACAACTACCTGAAGGGACGTTGTAGCCAGGTGGGGGTTGGTCTCTTCTCCCAGGCAACCAGCAACAGAAGAAGGGGACACAGTCTCAAGTTGTGCCAGGGGAGGTCTAGGCTGGATGTTAGGAGGAAGTTGTTGCCAGAGAGAGTGATTGTCATTGGAATGGGCTGCCCAGGGAGGTGGTGGAGTCACCATCCCTGGAGGTGTTGAAGAAAAGCCTGGATGAGGCACTTAGTGCCATGGTCTGGTTGACTGGATAGGGCTGGGTGCTAGGTTGGACTGGATGATGTTTGAGGTCTCTTCCAACCTGGTTGATTCTATGATTCTGTGATAATACACCAATATTTAGGACTATTGATGACTTATATCAGTCTAAAGTTATTAAAAAATGCTAACTGAGTTGTAAACTGTACAGTATTTTGTAATGCCACAGAAACATCAATAAATAAGCATCAGTCATGACTGATTAGTTGTAGAAATTGAAATCTCATCAATGCCTCAAAGGGTCCACCATTTTTTGGTGCATACTGGAGCAACCTCTTATGTAGCCCTTAGCTAAGCCCAAAATTTTTATTGAAATAAATTTCTGGCATACATTAAAACACAGAAAATGTTTTGTACAAAATGTTGAAGGTTTCAATAAATTTTAAGCACCAGCCTGTCTTTTCAGCTGGCAAATTTTCTATGAAGAGTAACTTGCTGAAGCAATGTTTTGAGTGAGAAGCTCTAGAGTCAGAATGATCAAAATGCTCTTAATTGACAGTGTTTAAAAGAACAAACCCCATAATGGAATGATTAGCTATTATGCTCCTGGCTTGTCTGATAAATTGAGAAATAACTGCCAATACAGAAGTGAAAAATGAAACACTTTAGTCAGTGTCAAACACCTCATCCTCAAACTCTAAGTCACCCAGCCCCGTGTCTCACAGATGCCAGATAAAAGATCACAGTATCACAGTATCACCAAGGTTGGAAGAGACCTCATAGATCATCAAGCCCAACCCTTTACCACTGAGCTCAAGGTTAGACCATGGCACCAAGTGCCATGTCCAATCCTGCCTTGATGCACAGACCTCAAAATATACCCTTGTGCTCATTCATGTAGAGGCAGTTTGCAGATAAACTCTGAAGTCATTAGATTTCTTTCTTCCGATTAAGAAAGGAGGCAACTACCTGAAGGGAGGTTGTAGCCAGGTGGGGGTTGGCCTCCTCTGCCAGGCAACCAGCAATAGAGCAAGGGGAGACAGTCTCAAGTTGTGCTGGGGGAAGTATAGGCTGGATGTTAGGAGGAAGTTGTTGCCAGAGAGAGTGATTGCCATTGGAATGGGCTGCCCGGGGAGGTGGTGGAGTCATCGTCCCTGGAGGTGTTGAAGAAAAGACTAAATGAGGCACTTAGTGCCATGGTCTAGTCGACTGGATAGGGCTGAGGGATAGGTTGGACTGGATGATGTTGGAGATCTCTTCCAACCTGGTTGATTCTGTGATTCTATGTTTATGTTCCTGTTCTTATACATCTCAGCAAGCCTATGAGTGCAGCAGACATCACCATTGTTTCCTTTTCACAGCCTATCATCTAATTCCTCTCACCAAAATATTCTACCTAGGCTCAAACTAGCACACTTGGTACAGTTTTAATTGTTGTGATCCTAACATAATACTAGTCTTTGGATCCTGCAAAGTTTTGCATGGAGGGCCTAGTTATTCTACAGTGAGCAGCTTGCATGCTGACAGTAGTCAAAATTGTGTCTCTGTGTCCTTGCAGGATCCTTAAAATGTTATTGCTTGGAATAGGACAGTTTAAAGATATTTATGTAGGATAGATTTTTGAGATGTTATAACATACTTCAACTTTTGGAAACATATCATTATCTCTTACTTAATACAAATATCATTTTAATACTTATTAGGAATTGCTTGTGACAAAAAGAGAAGTTTCTGGTAGAATATATGTATTTCCTACAGTGCTAAGAGAATAATTAATACACTGCCTGGCAGCAATATGGAGATCATTTAGTGGTGAACTAGAGACATAATAAAACAGTTTATGTTAAGTGTTTTACAAAAGTCCTGTCAAGTGTTATGCTGAGAAGCCTCATAGCACATTCAACTTTCCATGAACTTCACTGAAGCTGTAGTAGAATCATAGAATCAGTCAGAGTTGGAAGGGACCACAAGGATCATTTAGTTCCAACCCCTCCTGCCAGGAGCAGGGACACTATCTAGGGTCAGGCTGGCCTGAGGCACATCCAGCCTGGCCTTAAACACCTCCAGCCATGGGGGCTCAACCACCTCCCTGGGCAACCCAGTCCAGCCTCTCACCATTCTCATGCTCAACAACTTCTCACCTCCAGTCAGAACCTACCCATCTCCAGCTTCACTCCATTCCCCCCCAGTCCTGTCACACCTCGAGAGCCTAAAAAGTCCCTCCCCATCTTTTTTTGCAAGCCCCCTTCATATACTGGAAGGCCACAAGAAGGTCACCTGGAAGCCTCCTGTCCTGCAGACTGAACAGCCCCAACTCTTTCAGTCTGTGCTCATAGCAGAGCTGCTCCAGCCCTCTGATTGACCCAGTGGCCCTTCTCTGGACATGCTCCAGTACATCCACATCCTTCTTGTAATGGAGGCTCCAGAACTGGATGCAGTGCTCCAAGTGGGGTCTCACCAGAGCAGAGTAGAGGAGGAGAATCACCTCCCTCGAGTAAGCACAAGTTCATCAACTCTCCATAACCAAGATTTAAGTCATCTCCTTTGACCTGCATTGGCATGATTAATTACATAAAGAACTCATTAGTGGGTCTTCTTAAAAACACAGAGATGAGAATTGGGAAGTAAATACTGCTGCTGTTAACAAATTTTCCTACAGTTTCCAGATACCATTTGCCAGTTGGCATTATAGTTGATAGCCATCTAGCAGTTGGATCGTTGCAGAGAGATGGCAATTTGCTATCAGATTAAAGACAGACAAAACAACACTTACATCTCCAGCATCCAATTAGAATGTAAAATACTACTCCTGTGGAGATTTTAGTTTCTGTGTGTGAAAAGTATTACAATGTTCTACATCTTGCAGGAGTAGATAACCATCTGTCAATGTCTCTGTGCAAGGATATATATATCTCCTTATATCCATGTAAATACATATGACTGTCAAATGATGAAAAAGACACCTGGGGACCACACCATGGTAAAAAGCAGATTCCTACCTTCTCTACTTTTCCTTTCTCCCTCTGCAATTTCTGTGTCTTTCAAGTCACTCATGTTGTGAGATTGTCCACGATATACAAAAAAGTGACTGTTGGGGAAACCACAACCTCTCCATCTCTCATTTGATCTCTTCCCTCACCCCCACGTTTTAATTTATTTGTTTGCTTATTCCTATTTAATTTCTAAGGCTGAAACAGAGATCCTGCAATACGTTTGTGTTTTATTCCCTTGAAGAATTATGCCTTTTAATTCCATAGTTTTTCTTGTCCTGATTCTTTTTGAAAGAAATAGTAAAGTCTTATTTTTAAGCTTTGTCTTTCACTGGCTCTTTCAGAGTAGCATCGAACTGCATATGCCAATACCATTAGAATTTCACAGTATCACAGTATCATCAAGGTTGGAAGAGACCTCACAGATCATCAAGTCCAACCCTTTACCACAGAGCTCAAGGCTAGACCATGGCACCAAGTGCCACGTCCAGTCCTGCCTTGAACAGCTCCAGGGACGGCGACTCCACCACCTCCCTGGGCAGCCCATTCCAGTGTCCAATGACTCTCTCAGTGAAGAACTTTCTCCTCACCTCAAGCCTAAATTTCATCTGTACTTTTCAGTTTTGATGCTTTTAATATGTATAAAATAGAGACAGGTTCAGAGTCTTCAATTACTGTTTTTGTTCATACTGCAATTCCTTTGTCTATTTGCACTGATACTTAAAAATCTTAGAATCAACCAGTTTGGGAGAGACCTCCAAAATCATCCAGTCCAACCTATCACCTACCCCTATCCAATCAACTAGACCATGGCACCAAGTGCCCCATCCAGTCTTTTCTTGAACACCTCCATGATTTGATTTTTTTTTTTCCTGTATTTTTAATTCTTTCTTTCTGGCATTTCTCCCCCTTTGTTCTTAGCATGGAAAATACAAATTTCAAAATATTTATTATAGAATCAACCAGGTTGGAAGAGACCTCCAAGATCATCCAGTCCAACCTACACCCAGCCCTATCCAGTCAACCAGACCTTGGCACTAAGTGCCTCATCCAGGCAGCAATGAACAGGAGTACAAAAGCAATCAGAAAAGACTTCAGGGCCCTGGGGAGATTACTTGAAGGTTCAGGAGCACAAGTGGTGATCTCTTCAATGCCTCCAGTGACAGCAAGCAATATTGAAGGGAAAAGGAAAATCCATGCAATTAATGCATGGCTTATAGGATGGTTTCATCAGCAGAATTTTGGGGGTTTTGACCACGGGGAAGTGTTCTTGGCACCAGATCTACTGGCAACAGATGGAGTTCATCTGTCCTGTAAGGGAACAAGAATCCTTGCACATGAGTTTACTGGGCTCATCAACAAGGCTTTAAATGAGTTTAAAACGGGGACAGGGATGTAACTGGCCTTGCTGAGAACCCTGGGAGAAGTAGTCCATCACTTGTGGAGCAGTGTGTTGGTATCTTAACCAGAAGGACTTCCCCTCTTCAAGGTTTAAAAGGATGTGCTCAACTCCCTCCCTGAAATGTTTACACACCAATGCACACAACATGGGCAATAAACAGGAGCTGGAGGCCATTGTACTACAGGGTAACTATGATATAGCAGCCATCACAGAAACCTGATGGGATGACTCCCACATCTGGAGTGCTGCAATCAAAAGGTACCAACTCTTCAGAAGAGAGAGTGGGCAGGCACTGGAATGACCTGCCCAGGGGATGTGTTTAAGGGTCGTTTGGATGTGGTGTTTATGGATATGGTTTAAGGTAAATCTTGCAGAGTAGGGTTAGAGGTTGGACTTGGTGATCCTGAAGGTCTTTTCCAACGTGGATGTTTCTGTGGTTTCTGTGATGCAGTGCTGGATCTGTTGGCAGGAAATGGAATACATGTGTCTCAAAGGGGAAAAAAGATCCTTGTGCATGTGTTGGCAGGGCTTATTGAAAGGGCTGGATGAAGTCCATCTGAGGTTACTGAGGGAACTGGCAGAGGAGCTTGCCAGACCACTCTCTATCATTTATCAGCAGTCCTGGTTAACTGTGGAGGTTCTGGATGACTGGAGGCTTGCCAATGTGATGCCCATCTACAAAAAAGGCCAGAAGGAGGAGTCAGTGAAGTACAGGACTGTCAGCCTGAGCTTGGTATTGGGAAAGATTATGGAGCAATTCACCTTGAGTGTGCTCACATGGCAAGTACAGCACAGCCAGGGGACCAGGCCCAGCCAACACTGGTTCATGAAGGGCAAATCCTGTTTGACCAATCTGATCTGTTTCTATGACCAGATGACCCACCTAGTGGATGAGAGAAAGGTTGTGGATATTGGTTATCTGGGCTTTAGTAAAGCATGGCTTAAGTGTACTCTTTGCTGGGTTAAAAATTGGCTGGGTGGTTGAGTCTGGCAAGTTGTGGTAAACAGAGTTAAATCCAGCTGCCCACCAGTCCCGAGTGGTGTCTCCTAGGGCTTAGTGCAGGGGGCAGTGCTGTTTAACATCCCTATCAATAATTTAGATGGGGGATTGAGTGCACCCTCAATGAGATTGCAGATGACACAAAACCAAATGAGAGCATTGATCTGCTTGAGGTTTAATCAATGGCCAGGTTTAATCAATGAACTAAGGTCAATTGTATAACATTTAATAAGGCAAACTGCTGGGTTCCTGTACTTCAGTTGCAACAACCTCATGCAGCGTTCTAGGGTTGGGGCAGAGTGGCTGGATAAGGACATGGCAGGAGAGGACCTGGGTTGACAGACAGCTGAACATGAGCCAACAATGTACCCAGGTGGCCAAGAAGGATCCTAGCCTGCATCAGAAATGGTGTGGCCATCAGGAGGAAGGGAGTGGTTATGCCCCTATACTTGGCACTAGTGAGACCACTCATCAAGTACTGTGTCCACTTTTGGCCACCACAGTATAAGAAAGACGTTGAGATCCTGGATTGGTTACAGAGAAGGACAATGAAGCTGGTGAGGGCTTTGGAGAGTGTCTTATGAAGAGAGGCTGAGGGAACTGGGATTATTTAGCTTGAAGAAGAGAAGGCTAAGAGGATGACTTATTGCTCTCCACAGCTACCTGAAAGGAGGTTGCAGTGAGGCTGTGTTGGTTTCTACTCCCAGGTAGTTAATGACAGGACAAGAGTTAACAGCCTCAAGCTGTGCCATGGGAAGTTTGGAATGGATATTGGGAATAATTTCTTTACTGAAAGAATGGTGAGGCATTGGTACAGACTGCCCAGGGAAATTGGTGGAGTCATCATCCCTGGAGGTGTTCAAAAAACAAACAGATGTGGCAGTTTGGGATGTGGTCTAGTGGTCATGGAGGTGTTGGGTAGAACATTGGACTTGATGATCCTAGAGGTCTTTTCTGTGATTCTATGAAAAACTAAGCAAGACATACCTTGGAAGGTTAAAAAGAAATTGCTTATTCACAAAATTGCCAGTTGCAAACACCCTCTTATTCAAGCCTCTCTTGAGCAATTCACAAAGTGTGAATTTCACAAGTTCTGAAAGGGAATTTGGTTCTTTAGAAAAGCTACCCTGTTTTCTAAGGGGTGGTCAAAAGAGTTGCAACAAGCAAAGAGTGGAGGAACTGCAGAAAATCAAAAGAACACAAAGATTTCAGGCATTAGAGATGACAATGATCATAGAATCAATCAGGTTGGAAGAGACCTCCAAGATTATCCAGTCCAACCTAGCACCCAGCCCTAGCCAGTCCACTAGACCATGGCACTAAGTGCCTCATCCAGTGATATGCAATATTTTTTTATACCTAAGCAATGACCACAGGTGGAAAAGCTGAAACAAGCAAGCTAAAGATAGTAAATACAAGCACCGTAGGAAAAATAAACCAATTATAAGTAGCACAGACAATTGCAAATTGAATTGCATATGCTGAGCATGATACAGCAGCCTCCTACATCTGCATTATCACAACCCAGTAAGAACCAGTAGATGCCATAGTTGATTTGTAGGCCAGTGAGTGGAAAATGAAGGCCATGAAACTGAACTGCTACAAACAGAGCAGAAAAGGGGAATGGTCTGAGTGTACCACGAGCTTGAGATGTTCATGGGAGAGAGAAATGATTACATGGGCTTGGGTGACCCACAGGGGCAAACCATATCCTGGACTGAAGAAAACAGCTGTTTATCACCTCCTCAAGGCTCCTTCTACAAAATGAGCTGAAATAAAATTATCTTCACTTTCTAGCTACAAGTCTGCTTATTAGCATAATACTGACTGTGTAAGAAAGATACATCAGATACACAGAGAGTTTTCCATGCTACTTCAAAGTGCTGGATAAACACTGTTCCATGTCCTATATTCAGTCCAAGATAAGTCAGAGAAAATCCTGGGGAAAACACTTATCCATGTGGAGAAAAAAAAAATGTCTTTCATTGGTTGTGCTTTGGAAACCAATCCTCCCTGAACCCAGCAAATAACTGGCTAGAGCCCTGGAGCTCTGACATGTGATTATGATGTTGTTATTCATTAGGAGTTGGAAGTGTTTTGGTGAGCACATGGAGGCAGAATAGAGTGATCCTGGTTTTACCTGCTCTTTTGGAGCATGACTGGGGTAACTGAGATATTGAGGAATTCTAAAGCTAAAAGGATAAACAGCATTAACCAACCCAAACATCTGCACCACCGAACCTGATAAGCATCATCAGAAAAGGCAAGAACAAACAAACAAGAGGTACAGGAAAAAAACCCAAACCACAACCAACCAAGCAAAAAAAAACCCAACCCACCAAACAAAACACAGTTCTCATTTTGAAACATACTTCATCTTTGTGGTAGTAATATGTTTTGTCTTCCTGATGCTATTTATTGAGCTTCATTAATTACCCTGACAGGTATAAATGTGTATGTTAGCAAAATGCTGGGTTTTGATAACTTTGAGCCAAGCATATTGCTACATTTTTGTCATCAAGCCTAAGAAAAGATGCAGTTTTCAATTATCTTTTTGTCATAGATATGGGACTAAAAATTAATTTTAATTATTCATTGGAAAATATTCCATAATTGATCATATAAAAATCACTATCCAAAATGTTAACACCATTTGCAGGTTCAGATGTTCGGTGGTGATGACTGTTTACACAAGGGGGTATCTACAGGCAAACATAAACATGGTTAAACAATTTAGCAAAGCCAGCAAAATGCAAACATTAAGCTTCTGGAAAGAGATTCTTGCTGTGCAGTATGCTGCTTGCCTTCTAGAGGGACACAAGAGGCTCCTCTGCTAAAGCAGAGAAGGTAGAGAGAGCTTTAATTACAGAGTAAGCAGAGAACTTACTACAAAGAAGCTGTATAGAATATTTACTCACAAATTAGAACCTCCAGATTTCTGGGGCTGCATTATACTCCAGACAGTAGCCAAAACACTTGGAGGGGTGATGTCAGTGATGGGAAGCAGCAAAAGCTTTTAGTTTCCCAGGACTCTCACAGGATGTCTGGGGCTTGCATGGTCTTCTGACCCAGTTTTAGTCTGTTGTCAGGCCTGGTGTCTGTCCAGGGCTTCAGGCTTGTCGTGGAGGTTTGCAAGTGTGCAGGCAGACATGGTGTCTTGCAGTGTGGCAGTAACCTGCTTGCTTTCACAACACAAGCTGCAGTGATGTCTAAGTGAGCTCTCAAGCTAGGAGCAGCTTACTCACTTTCTATAGCTGTAACTGCAGCTTGCTCTGGGGCACTTGGCTCTCCCTCTGCATGGTCTAGGCTGTCATTACCCACCAGCAGGGTTGTTCATGCTAAGACTGGCCAGCAAGGCTGGGTATACCAAGGCAAGTTATAGCAAGGCAAGGCAAGTTGTTCACAACTTCTGGCCTCCTTTTATCAGTTCTCTGAGTCTTAATTGCTCCAATGGGCAACTGAGTTTAAGCAATCAGAATGGCACTTTGCCAGAACCACATTAGGTGAAGCTACAGGCTTGCTTTACCCAAATTTGGGAAAACCTAGGCACAAGCCAAGTGTGTGTACCTTGTTTACCACAAGATGCAAACAGGAGCAAAACAAGACTGAACAAGCCCTGGTCCTTAGACTCAGTGGCTCCAGGTTCTTGGTTTTCTTTCCCATGTCTCTCCCCACTCCAAGGAGAAGGGGGAAAGGGGGAGCATGCCTGGCCTCAAAGTGGGCCTGTTGCAGTCTGCCACCACACAATACCAATTGCATACCTATATGTTAACATCATGCTGGGATAAACTCAACTCTTCAAGTCTCCTTCCAGAAGGCTTACTTTTCTTATCCTGGATAATTCTTTTTCCTTCTTTAAAGCAGCATTGCATTTAGCAGTGGCATTGGGCTTTCTACATGTGCACAGGAGCAAGCTCATTTTTCTTTGTCCCCATTCCTACACATCCAAGGGCTCATTTAGTCTCTTGCTATAGTAGGGTAGTGAAAATTCTCTTTGAGGCAATTTTCTGTGATGATTCATTAGCAGTTTTCTGAGAGAGTATTTTCAGAGAGAAGTCTACCATCATAAGAGGAAAATGGATCATAGAAGAACTCAATTTTGCAGTATTACCTTACTTTCTGTTGAATTGCTCTACTTTCATTAGAGGACAGAGGACCACTCTACAAGCTGTGTCATGCCTTCCTCCTAATTTACTGTATAAAAGAAGTCACCCGAATACTGTACCACATTTTGACATGCAAACTACCAATACAGATTATGGATGAACCTTGATTATTTAGAATTCTGATAAAAATTACAAAGTTGCCATGAGTCTTAGGTAGATTTTTCTTCTTTCCTTGCAGGTAGTCTTAAAGTCACCCTTTTATTGTTTTCTTTTAGTGTCCATCTAGGGAGACAATAATTATATAAAACAAAGTAGTTGGAGCCACAATATTGCTGGTAAAGTAAATAATACAGAGAATTTGAGCATGCTGTATCAATGCACACATGTTTGACATAGTTAGCAGAAAGTCTTGTTTAGGAATACTTAATTCTGTATGAATATAGAATCATAGAATCAACCAGGTTGGAAGAGACCTCCAAAATCATCCAGTCCAACCTAGCACCCAGCCCTAGCCAATCAACTAGACCATGGCACTAAGTGCCTCAGCCAGGCTTTTGTGTTCACACCAATTGCAGCATTTTCTATGCTACACAATAACACATTTCCTGGGATTTGCATTCAGACTAATCTCTACAGATACTAAAGTTTTATCCTGAAGTATTCAGGTGTGTTCAGAAAATGAATGCTATCAGTTAAACATTCCAAGCACTCTTGAGAGCCAGTATCAGATCATTAAAAAAAGCATGTTGAGGCTGTGATACTTCTCCTTTGTGCTGAGTTGAAGCAGACTAGAATGTTTTGGTGAGAAGAACTAGGTTACAGGCTGTGGAAAGAAAACAATGCTGATGTCTACTTCACTCATAGGCTTGCTGAGATGTATAAGAACAAGAAATAAAAACATTAGATAATCACTCTCACTGGGGCTGCTGGCTGAGCTGCATCTCTCTAACCTCACCCTCCATTTTAAGCTAACCCACTTTGCTTCCTAACCCCCTGGCCAAACCTCCATTCTTCCTTGGGACTGGGGTAAGGTAGAGAGGGGTAGGGGGAAGGTGAAGGGACAGTTGAGAGCCCCTCCTGGGGACTCAGGTTTCTGGGAGGGCTGTTGTGTTCCTGTATTACCTTTTACCTTGTATCTTCCCATCTGTAACTGTATATACTGTAAATATCTGCTTGGATATTGTGCTAGCTGTAAATATAAGCTTCATTCATGTTTCCAGAGCTGGCTGAGTCTAGTCTGGGTGATTTCCAAAGTGTGGGGGGAACACCCAAACCATCACAGTTGTTTGATCATTTTGTTGTATTTGTTGTACTCTAGAAAAGTGTACAATGCAATCCCTGAAGCTACAATATTCTGCTTTAGCATGACAATAGCACTGAAATAGGTCTTAAGAATCCCACTGAACTGAAAGAAAGCAGAACTCACTAAGGAATTCAGTTTGCAACCCACACTCTCACAGTGAAACTTTAACTTTTTTTATCTGAGCCATTGCACATATTTCTGTCTGTAACTGTCTATACTGTAAATATCTGCTTGTATATTGTGCCAGCTGTAAATATAAGCTCCATTCCTATTTCCAGAGCTGGCTGAGTCTAGTCTGGGTGATTTCTAAAGTGAGTGTGGGGGTGGGGAACACCCAAACCATCACATCCTTGCACAGAAGATTCTTACAGAATTGTGTCTGCTGCTGCTCTCTTAAGGGAGACTGTAGTGGGGTGCTCCAAACTCCCTTCCCCACTTCCATCAGCCAAGGTTTGAAGGAGAGAAGGCAGAGGTGCAAAACTGCTTTCTCCCACCTCTGCAGGCTTGAACAAGGAATGCAAAAGGCACCTTTTTCCCCACACATGTACTCACTCATGGGAAAACCTGCACTGGAACCTGGGATAAATGAGGTAACATAAATGCACAATTAGCTAATTATCCAATTCATCTAATAATATAATGCTTACCATATCTGCAGAAGTGCAGTGAAATACAGATTTAAAGAAAATAAACACACACAAGAAAAAAACCCAAACAGTATAAAAGAACCTCAATGTGCTGCCTCACTCCCACTCATCCTGCCACAACTGCTGCAGAAGAGCTCATACCCAAACATCCAGAGCTCAGAAGCAGCAGCTGGAACAGGAAGCCCCCCATGTTAGAGCCTGAACTTCAAGCCCCATAATAGTTTGCTCCAACCAGCACTTTAATTTTTTGAAGCTGGCATGGTTGTTGCATGATATGAATAGCAGCAGCAGATCCAGCTCCACCCATGGCACAGTACAATGCACTGAGCTGCAGTCTGCCTTACGGAGAACAAATGTTGGGCTCATTGTGAGCAAATGAAGACAAGCATTTATTACTGGTTTTAACTTCTCTGAGACTAGTCTTGCTGATGCTTGCCTTTGTGAAGGCACCTGCTTTCCTAGAGAGAGCTCACTGCAGAGTCAATATGCTGAGGTCAGCAGCTGGCAAGAGGGAAAGAGAAGTAGTAATTCAGTACAACCCCTGGTCTGTCTTGGAGGGGTACCCAAGAAGGCTGTCACTGTCTTCCCTGCTGAAATCCCAATTTTTTTCTGTTCTTGGTCTTTTCCCACATTATCTATTAGAAAGATAAATGATGTTCTCAGATCACTGATATATTTTCTGCTGTCTCTAAGATGGCAAAAGATTTTCAGCAGTTAGTAATGATGGTGAAAACAGGCATCTGGTATGAACTTAACTCTTAGTGCAAGCTCTAGCTTTACAGGATGTGTAGAGACTCATATGCTGTTCTTTCCAAAGAATAAGAAAATCCATTCATATTCCAAGATAAAACTAGCCAATGTGTGAAAAATGTATGTGAGGGAGAAACTCAAATAGAAGCTTAATATAGAGTGTAAAGCTGACCAGTCTGACTGCTCAGCTCTCCTCAGCGCTTCCAACACAAAGGACTAAAAGATTTAAAGAATCACAGAGCAAGGGAAAGAGGACCAAGAGCTGAGGAAGCTGCCTTCAGGTGCTGCTTCTTTCTTCCTCGGGTGTATATGCAGCCTTGATGCATTCCCTAGCAACATACTTAACTGTGCTCATTAAATAGGACAGAGTTAGCCCTGCAGACTTGGTCTAAGATTCTGTGGAGAGCACTGCTGCTGGCAACATTTGCACAGTCCTGTGGAGTTACATAAATCCCTCTCAGGCAAACTCCCCAGCTTCCCATGCGAAGAAGTGAATCCTGAGGTGAGTATTTTTTAAGACCGAGGCCACTTTAGCTTACTTTAGGAACAAATTCTTTACCATGAGGGTAGTGGAACGTTGGAACAGATTGTCCAGGGAGGTGGTTGAGGTCCCTTTCCTGGAGATATTCAAGGGGAGGCCTGACAAGACTCTAGGCAACCTGAGTACTGTGTCCAGTTCTGGGCTCCTCAATTCAAGAGAGATGTTGAGGTGCTGGAACATGTCCAGAGAAGGGCAACAAAGCTGGTGAGGGGCCTGGAACACAAACCCTGTGAGGAGAGGCTGAGGGAGCTGGGGGTGTGCAGCCTGCAGAAGAGGAGGCTCAGGGCTGACCTCATTGCTGTCTACATCTACCTGAAGGGAGGCTGTAGCCAGGTGGGGTTGGGCTCTTCTCCCAGACAACCAGCAACAGAACAAGGGGACACAGTCTCAAGTTGTGGCAGGGGAGGTCTAGGCTGGATGTTAGGAGGAAGTTGTTGTCAGAGAGAGTGATTGGCATTGGAATGGGCTGCCCAGGGAGGTGGTGGAGTTGCTGTTCCTGGAGGTGTTCAAGCAAAGCCTGGCTGAGGCACTTAGTGCCATGGTCTAGTTGAGTGGCTAGGGCTGAGTGCTAGGTTGGACTGGATGATCTTGGAGGTCTCTTCCAACCTGCTTGATTCTATGATTCTTATTCTCTGCATCCCTTGTCAGGTTCAACTCCAACCTTTCATGACATTTTCTTAAGAGTAGAAAATTCACACTTTTTCATGTCAAAATATGAATGGAATTCAAAGGAATACCAAATTAGCAGTACATATGTACTTAAATTTGGCAGATATCTGAAACTGAAAATCCTGAAGTGTTATGGCAATGACCACATTTAATGTGCTCAAAGGCTTCTGACTTTTCTGCTTAGTTACTGAGAAGAATAATGTAGTAGATAAATATTGTCAATTTATTTAACAAGACCTAGTGAAATACTAAGAATACTTAAAATTATCTTCCTATACCATAGTTTGGCACAGTAATACTTGTAGTTGGGTTTCCATAAATGCTGAACATACAAGCATTGGCTAAGGTCAGAAATGCCTGAAATACGAAAGAAGAATTGCAAATATTCTGAATATTTTAATTATTTTTAAAATATAAATTAAAATCTAGATTAAGACCAAATTCATAGAATCAACCAGGTTGGAAGAGACCTCCAAAATCATCCAGTCCAACCTAGCACCCAGCCCTAGCCACTCGACTAGACCATGGCACTAAGTGCCTCATCCAGGCTTTGCCTGAACACCTTCAGGGACGGTGACTCCACCACCTCTCTGGGCAGCCCATTCCAATGCCAATCACTCTCTCTGCCAACAACTTCCTCCTAACATCCAGCCTAGACCTCCCCCAGCACAACTTGAGACTGTGTCCCCTTGTTCTATTGCTGGTTGCCTAGCATCAGAGACCAACCCCACCTGTCTATAGCCTCCCTTCAGGTAGTTGTAGACAGCAATGAGCTCTGCCCTGAGCCTCCTCTTCTGCAGGCTGCACACTCCCAGCTCTCTCAGCCTCTCCTCACAGGGCTTGTTAAATAATGCAGTCTCCTATCCCACAGGAAATTCCCATGCACTTCAGAAAATACCTTTTGTTCTTAACAAACTCCCCTGAAAAGCAAAGTATAGAAACTTCAATAGTGCATTTATTACCTATATCAGAAGGATTTGGAGAAGATCCTGAGGAACAACTATCATTGGGAAGCTAAACTCTAAATTCTCAGGAATTCTTAGAAGCAAAAGAGTAAATCACCCAGAATTTTAGGTCAGATCTGGTTTTCAATTCCTAATCCATTCAGTTTTGTCAACAGTTAGAGACATTTTTACTTGCCTCGGTTAAACAGTCTTGCATCTACATAGTTATGCCTCATTTTGTCTCAAATAAATAAACCCATTCAACTGTGCAAATATCTTATTTTCAGTTCTGTGATACTATAAAGTATCCTGCACTGTTATCATCTCTGAAAACTAGGGTTTTTTTTCCACAAGTGAAACACTGCCATCTTGTGTGTTGGAGATATTTTCCCCTCACCACAGTAGGAAAATTTGTCATGGCCATGCTGCTTTTAAGGTCCTATGCTGCTCCTTATTTTCTATTTTCTTTGTCTATCCTATAGCAAAGCCTTCTTAACAGTATAACTTAACTTAGTCCAAGAGGAATTTGTATATACCTAGGTTTCTGAGGACCATTTATCAGTAATTCCTATGTAAATCATTCATGTATCAGTTTAATATGCACCAAAAAAAAACCAGTTCACTGAAAGTAAGACTCTAGTTCTGGGCCACTCAATTCAAGAGAGATGTTGAGGTGCTGGAACATGTCCAGAGAAGGGCAACAAAGCTGGTGAGGGGCCTGGAACACAAAGCCTATGAGGAGAGGCTGAGGGAGCTGGGGATGTTTAGCCTGGAGAAGAGGAGGCTCAGGGCAGAGCTCATTGCTGTCTACAACTACCTGAAGGGAGGCTATAGACAGGTGGGGTTGGTCTCTTCTGCCAGACAACCAGCAACAGAACAAGGGGACACAGTCTCAAGTTGTGCTGGGGGAGGTGTAGGCTGGATGTTAGGAGGAAGTTGTTGGCAGAGAGAGTGATTGGCATTGGAATGGGCTGCCCAGGGAGGTGGTGGAGTTGCCATCCATGGAGGGGTTCAAGCAAAGCCTGGCTGAGACACTCAGTGCCATGGTCTAGTTGAGTGGCTAGGGCTGGGTGCTAGGTTGGACTGGATGATTTTGGAGGTCTCTTCCAACCTGGTTGATTCTATGATTTTCTGTATCTGATGTGGGTTAGGAAGTTTCCCCTACCCACCATTGAAGTTTACCAGACTACCTCAGATGGCTTGGAAGTAAGATGAAGCTATATTTACAGCAAAGCCAAACTGACAAGCATATATACACAATACTTACAAGCACTAAGAATTATGTAAGAAGTAGAAATAATAAAGAAATCCAAACTCCCTCCTGGACAAAGAAACTGCCCAGAAGAGGCTCAAAGCTACCCATGTTTTCCTCTCTCTACTTTCCCAGATAGATGAACACAGCAACTAGCAAAGCTTATGTTGTTTCCTATTAGTTGAGATTAGTGGAAAGATATTAGAGCAGAGTTAAGAAGTGAATAGATCCAGTGACACAGACCAGAGTGCAAGAGGTTATTTACATTTTAGCTTTTTACCCCTCTCAGCAAACCAATGAGTGATAAAGACATTGATCATTACTTTCTTCTCACATCCAATGATCTAATTTCACTCATAGAATCAGCCAGGTTGGAAGAGACCTCCAAGATCAGCCAGTCCAACCTAGCACCCAGCCCTATCCACTCAACCAGACCATGGCACTAAGTGCCTCAGCCAGGCTTTGCCTGAACACCTCCAGGGATGGTGACTCCACCACCTCTCTGGGCAGCCCATTCCAACGCAAATCACTCTCATTAAAATATTCCAATTAGCCTCAAGCCAGCACAGTATCTTAGCAATTTGTGCCCTCTCATACACTTTACCTGAAGAGTTGACACAAGCTGAAAAGATGTGATAGTAGTGAAGTAAATGAGGGTATACTAGATAGCAGGATGCATCCTTTATCTTAACTGGAGCAGCAAGTTACTCCTAGAATGACTTTTCAATACAAGTATCTGAATGATGGAGACAAATTTTCTACCTCCTAACTAATTTACTACCTACACACATCCACTGTGTTCTCTGCTAAGGCAGACAGTTCTCTTTCACATGTCTTCTGGGTCTAATCTCCAGTAAAAACAAATGATTAAAAAGAAAGTAAGAAGGGAATGGTGAAATTTTTTTTTCCATGGAAATGTAATTTTTTAGCACCATGTAAGAGCTGGGTTAAGAAAATAGAACCTCCACTACTATGAAAATTATTTCAGCACAGACTGTACTGAGACACACCTCACTGATTAAGTGATATAGTAACATTGAAACCCATTTGATTTGGAGAAAAATATTGCTTGTAACCTCATCTGGCAATAGAGAAGTGGGCCATGTCCTAGGGTTGATTAATAAGATTAATTTTACACTTCTCTATTTGGTTAATTGTTTAGTAATAGTATTACTAATTTATTTTTTCAATATTGTTTATAAATCAAGTCCTAAAATTAATTTGTAATCTGAGATGTAAAGACAAGAAATAAACAGAACAGCTCACATACTTAGTCAGGCACATGCCCAAGGAATCTGTGGATTAATTGCTGTAATCACAGGATCAGAGGATGTTAGGGGTTGGAAGGGACCCAAGGAGATCATCCAGTCCAACCCCCCCCACCAGAGCAGACCAATACTATCTAACAATGAGGAACACATCCAGACAGGCCTTGAAAGTCTTCATAGAAGGAGATTCCACAACTTCTCTGGGGAGCCTGTTCCAGTGCTCTGGGACCCTTACAGTAAAGAAGTTCCCCCTTGTGTTGAGGAGGAACCTCCTGTGCTGCAACTTACACCTATTGCTCCTTGTCCTATCCCAGGGAGCAGTGAGCAGAGCCTGTCCCCTCCCTCCTGGCAGCCTTCAGATACTTATAAACATTTATCAAATCCCCTCTAAGTCTGTATGAAGTTTGAAGCTTATCTCTCTTACCCATTCAAACTTCCATGGCTGGAAGTTCTGAATCATAGAATCAGTCAGGGTTGGAAGGGACCACAAGGATCATCTAGTTCCAACCCCTCCTGCCAGGAGCAGGGACACTACCTAGGGTCAGGCTGGCCTGAGGCACATCCAGCCTGGCCTTAAACACCTCCAGGGATGGGGCCTCAACCACCTCCCTGGGCAACCCATTCCAGCCTCTCACCATTCTCATGCTCAACAACTTCCTCCCCACCTCCAGTCAGAACCTACCCATCTCCAGCTTCACTCCCTTCCCTCCAGTCCTGTCACTCCCTGATAGCCTGAAAAGTCTCTCCCCAGCTTTTTTGTAGCCCCCTTCAGATACTGGAAGGCCACAATGAGGTCACCTCAGAGCCTCCTCTTCTGCAGACTGCACAGCCCCAACTCTTTCAGTCTGTGCTCACAGCAGAGCTGCTGCAACCCTCTGAGCATCCTCCTGGCCCTTCTCTGGACACACTCCAGCATCTCCACATCCCTCCTGCAATGGGGGCTCCAGAACTGGATGCAGTACTGCAGGTGGGGTCTCAGCAGAGCAGAGTAGAGGGGGAGAATCACCTCCATGTCCCTGCTGGCCACACTTCTGCTGCTGCAGCCCAGGATCTGGTTGGCCCTTTGGGCTGCAAGTTCACACTGCTGGCTCGTGTTGAGCTCCTTGTCCAGCAGCACCCCTGTTTTTTTTCTGGGCAGATGTTTTCTTTTTCCTTAATAGCATCCATGACTTGTAGGCAGACAATACTGCTCCAAAAGATGTGGGATCTCAGAACTTACTGATTTTGTGAAGCGTGGGTGGATGTTTTACTTAAACTTGTTTCTGCTTTCTCTATTTGTGTGTCTTGTTCATCTAAGTTGGGGTTAATCTTGTTATTTTTTTTCCATTTTTTTTTAAATCATATCCACTATAAAAAAGGAGAGCTGAGCAAGTCAAGCACAGATGTTCCAAGTGAGTGGCTGTGGAGAGGCAGAGTCAGGGGGACAGGTCAGATTAGGCCAGGCACAATGGTCAATGATGTGTTCTGTATCATTCCTTTTATGTAAATTTTTGTTAGTATTATGGTTATTCCTGGAGGTTTTTTCTTCTCTCTTTGTTTAATAAACTATTTTTGTCTCAACCCACAATCTTTTGTCTTTTCCTCCTGTTTTCCCTCCAAGCCCACCAGGGAGGGGGTGAGCTGTTGTGCAAGGAGCTGCCTAGGGCTGCTGGCAGGATCTAAACCACAACATTGCAGCAAAGTATAACTCAGGAGATATGATTAATTCAAATATGTTATTAAGCTACTAGCTAACATAGAATGCAGACTTGTTTTAAAGATGATCATGAAAGGAGAGACTTAGGGGAAAAAATAATCCTCATGACTAATGGCCCTAACAGGGAATGGATGCAGGCATTCATTTGAAATCTCTGATACACATACTTTATGTCTAGTTTCTGCTTCTTCCCTGTTGGATAAGGTGCCACTAAGCCAATCATTTTGTTCATTACAGCTTCTGTATTATGTTGCATTAGAGCATTCTCATGGTTTAGACCCATCTGGCAACAGGGTCCTACTTTACTCTTCTCTCATGAAACCCCACCTGGAGCACTGCATCCAGTTCTGGAGCCCCCATTGCAAGAAGGGCATGGTTGTGCTGAAGCATGTCCAGAGAAGGGCCACTGGGATGCTCAGAGGGCTGCAGCAGCTCTGCTGTCAGGACAGACTGAAGGAGTTGGGGCTGTTCAGACTGCAAAAGGGGAGGCTCTGAGGTGACCTCATTGTGGCCTTCCAGTATCTGAAGGGGGCCTGCAAGAAGGCTGGGGAGAGACTGTACTCAACACTGGTCAGACCACAGCTAAGAGCTTCTAGACAGAACAAAAAGAAGAAAACCTTTGCTCTTTATTAGTATCATAGAATCAAGCAGGTTGGAAGAGACCTCCAAGATCATCCAGTCCAACCTAGCACCCAGCCCTAGCCAGTTATCTACACCATGGCAATAAGTGCCTCATCCAGGCTTTTCTTGAACACCTCCAGGGACGGTGCCTCCACCACCTCCCTGGGCAGCCCATTCCAATGCCAATCACTCTCTCTGCCAACAACTTCCTCCTAACATCCAGCCTAGACCTGCCCTGACACAACTTGAGACTGTGTCCCCTTGTTCTATTGCTGGTTGTCTGGGAGAAGAGACCAACCCCACCTGGCTACAACCTCTCTTCAGGCAGCTGTGGACAGCAATGAGGTCCCCCCTGAGCCTCCTGGTCTGCAGGCTGCACACCCCCAGCTCCCTCAGCCTCTCCTCATAGGCTTTGTGTTCCAGGCCCTTCATCAGCTTTGTCGCCCTTCTCTGGACACCTTCCAGCACCTGAACATCTTTCTTGAATTGAGTGGTCCAGAACTGGACACAGCACTCAAGGTGTGGCCTGACCAGTGCTGAGTAATTCACCTTTGCCTGAGTGCCCAGTCTATTGCTTGTCAGACTGCAACTAGTTCAATTCCCAGTAAAGGAAGGCTTTATGTACATTCAAGAAGTACTTAAGCTAAAGCAGCTGATTGAATGCCACTGTCCAGACCATTAGCGTGCTAGCAGAGGACTCCCAAATCACCAGTTTAAGAACTGCTACTCAGTTGTTAAAGAACTTTTCCAAGTGCTGCACCAGCACTCAGGGAACCCCAAAACATAAAGAACATGTTCCATACTCAGATAGTTGCTGACATTGTTCATTTACTGCGATGTTTTATATGTGTCTTGTGGAAAGTGCAAGAACTGCACAATGTGAGGGAGAAGTAAAACACCAAGACTTCAGTACTCCTTAAGTACTGTCATTGCAACAGCTGCAGTTACCTGCCATGGGCTTCAATGCTATGGGCATCTGAAGAGACAGAGCAATGCTTAATGTAAGCCAATCAAACCAATCCATTTATTGCATTCCAAACCTGTGTTTTGATACCTTTCATCAGAAGGCTACAAATTGTATTAAACTGCAATTGGTTACATGTGCTTGAGTTAGAAATTACATACTAATTAGCATAGACATTCATCCTGTTCTCTCAGCAACACCTACCTTGTGTCTAAGCAATCTAAGTCAGCAGAGATAGGCAAAAACCACAGGCTCCAGCCTTACATTTGTTTATATTTGTTACACCATTCTCTGAGGTCATTCCAACCATCCATTTAGAGAGAGTGATTGGCATTGGAATGGGCTGCCCAGGGAGGTGGTAGAGTCACCATCCCTGGAGGTGTTCAAGCCTGGATGAGGCATTCAGTGCCATGGTCTAGTTGACTGGCTAGGGCTGGGTGCTAGGTTGGACTGGATGATCTTGGAGGTCTCTTCCAACCTGGCTGATTCTGTTATTCTATTATAACTCAGCACTTACTGAGCTTGTGCACTCTCACCTGTCCATGGCTTATGTTCCACTATTTCAACTTCCAATAGCTGTACCATAATCAGACATTTCTATAGAATCACTACATTTAATATTACTACTCCAAACAGTTACCCATGTTGTTGTGTTGTAAGCCAATTGTGTGACTGCACCTGAGTTGCACAGTATTGCAGTCATGAATTAGCACCTCGGCCAGACCACTACATCATGTGGCAGACTACAAACTGCATGCACAAGAGAAACACAGAATGCATTCAGTGACTGTCCTCTAGCATAGAGGACTCTCTTGGAGTCCATATAAAATCACAGGACAAACACAACTAAGGCAAACATAGTGGCCTTCCAGTATCTGAAGGGGGCCTACAGGAAGGCTGGGGAGGGGCTATTTACAAGGTATTGTAATGACAGGACAAGTAGTAATGGGTTTAAACTTGAAGAGGGGAGATTTAGACTAGATGTTAGGAAGAAGTTCTTTACAGTGAGGGTAGTGAGACACTGGAAAAGGTTGCCCAAGGAGGTTGTGGCTGCTCTCTCCCTGGAGGTGTTCGAGGGTAGGTTGGATGGGGCTTTGAGCAACCTGCTCTAGTGGGAGGCGTCCCTGTGTATGGTAGGGGGTTTGGGACTAGATGATCTTTGAGGTCCCTTCTACCCTAAACCATTCTAGGATTCTAAGTGCAGCTTTTATCTTTCTATATATCATATATTTGTTATTTCATTTGGACCAGCTATTGGTACCTTTATAGTAAATGACAACTCCCCAGAACAACAATATGCTTAGTACATATGAGAGTTGGACTGGGTGATCTTTCAAGGTCACTTCCAGCCTCTGGCATTCTGTGAAAGCAGGAAATGAGTAACTAAAGAGAAGTCCACTA
This sequence comes from Pogoniulus pusillus, assembly GCF_015220805.1. Classification (NCBI taxonomy): domain Eukaryota; kingdom Metazoa; phylum Chordata; class Aves; order Piciformes; family Lybiidae; genus Pogoniulus; species Pogoniulus pusillus. The sequence goes on along the minus strand of NC_087284.1, from coordinate 20,220,656 downwards.
TTAGTTCTTACAAGCACCAGGTGATAGAATGAGGAAAAAATAGCCTGAAATTGTGCCAGGGGAGGTTTAGGCTGGACATGAGGAGCAATTTCTTTGCTGCAAGAACGGTCAGACACTGCAACAGGCTACTCAGGGAGGTGGTGAAGTCACCATCCCTGGAGGTGTTCAAACATTGTGTGGCCATGGCACTTTGGGACATGCTTTAATGGCCATGGTGGAGTTGGGTTGAAGGTTGAGCTTGATGATATTGGAGAGCTTTTCCAACCAAAACAATTCTATAGCAACATTCACCCACGAGCTTCCAGTTCTACCAAGTACTTCAGCTCATCATGAGTGGGCAGAAAGAAACAGCTGAACATAGAGGAGCTCAGCCTTAGTAAGGAGGCTCAGCCAGCAACCGTGGATGATGATAGAATGATCATCAATTACCTACCCGGGCCCCCCAGCCTTTGTCCCACTCCCATTCCCCCAGCATACACCATGAGGACTCACCAGTGATGACAGGAGAAGGACCTCTCTGCCCAGTGGGGCACAGCTTGGGGCTTTTGCCTTTCTTGGGGTCCATTAAAAAGGGGAGGGGGCAGGAAAGGCAAAGTGGTGACACCTAAGGTGGGAGGAGACTCCCACAGAGCCCAGGTGCTCTGGGTTTGGGGGGAAAAAGAGGAAAAGGCAGTGTGGGGTGGTCTAGTTGATTGGATAGGGATGGGTGCTAGGTTGGACTGGATGATGTTGGAGGTCTCTTCCAACGTGCTTGATTTTATGATTCTATGATTTAAAGGGTGTAGGAGACATAGAAGATAAATACCTATGAACACTCCAGGGGATTTTCATTAATTCTCACAAAATTCTCCATTTCTTATTCCCAATCCAAATGTACCTCAGAAAGTAAGAGTATCTTCAATCTGAAATACATGAGGATTTTTCCAAACACTCAAGGATTTATGTGGCTTTGGAAGTGTACCTGTGCAGACTTAAGTAGGGGCTGAACTGTGTCAACACTGACCTAAGAGAGCACAACACTTTTAAATAGGGTAGTATTAATTTCATGACCACCTGAATTCCACAATACTTCTCTTTCTAGACATAACCTTGCATACTACTAGAGCATACCATTCCTTTACCTGGTCATTCTAGACAGTCTTCATTGTCTTCAAGCTCTACTATTACAAAGAAGAAACCATAATTAGTTATTTCAGCAGCTATCTTTAACAGCTTTAAATTTCTGAGTGATGTCCTCCCACCCAGCCCTGATGCCACTCACAGAAACTCATTGTTCAGTCTCTAGTTTTGTACAGAATTTGTCCTTATTTCAAGCAGCAGGAGGTCAAGCATCGCTGGAGACTGCACTGCAGTCACCTACAGGCAAATCCTAATTCTGTTGCAACAGCCATTCCTGTTCACAGCAGTTGCTGGCACCAGGCCATGCAGAGACCTTTTCTCTGTGGCTAGCTACTTCCATCTATTGGCAATGATGAGTTCAACTGGCCAAGGATCCCCTCTGGGTCTCTGTTGCAGCAATCATTCCTGTTCACAGCAGTTGCTAGTACGAGGCCATGCAGAGACCTTTTCTCTGTGGCTAGCTAGTTCCATCTATTGGCAATGATGAATTCAACTGGCCAAGGATCCTCTCTGGGTGTCTGCTCAAATGCTAAATTTCATTTAGAGATTAAATTTGTTAATATTCTGAGTTAATATCTGAGAAAAGGTCACTTGAAAGATGCTTTGAACTACATCAATTAAAAAAAAAAAAAACAAACCAAGGAACAGCACATTTGATTCGAGGTATTAATTCAGTGATGGCATAAAATGGCTGAGAGACAATTCCTTTTGAAAACTCCAGCCTAAGCTTACATTCCAGAAAGCAAACAATTAAAATTCAAACATAGAAATAAAGTCTGCAGCCTAAAACCAGCAATAAGCAAACTGGTTTTCATTTTCCAGAAAGACTGAGGTTTATGCAGCAACAGCAAGATGAAATAACCTACAGGAACTGGAAAGCCAAAATACTGAATTGACTTTCTTCAACACTGTCAGGAGCTGATTTTAATCTCTTCATTGTGCTGATAAAGAAAGGGTGGAAATGTCTATTGTTTCCCAGCCACAGCTTGGAAAACAAAGTAATTCAAGACTCTGAACTCAGTGATTTTTCTTCCTATCACAAATGATCTATAAGTTTCATTACTCTATGATTTTGATTCCTCAGGCAGAAATTCTGTTATATAAAATAAGTCTCCTGGAAATGGAAACAGAATCAGACATGCACAGAATTCCAAGCAAACAAAAACACCTCAACACAAAGCCTTAGTTCAGTTTATCTATTTAACTGCTGCCTGCCTGCCTGCACAGCTACTACCCACTGTTGCCTTGCCAGCAGGTGCTACATTCATTCAATTGGTTGATTCTTAAATGGAAATACTCTTCTTTTGAAAGGAAAGCAGTAAAAAAAAAAACCCAAATTTCTCACAGTGAAGAACCAAGCAATCCAAACACCTGCCTCTAGCAGCATAAGCCATTTTCTTTTCATTGGTGGCCACGCTGAAAGCTGGTTTTCATGTCGCTTACGTGTTTGTATTCTTGCTGCGCTGGAGGACAGGCATAAAGCACCTTCAGGATGGCCAAGGGATCAGGCCCAGACAGCATGGCTTTAGGAAGGGCAGGTCCTGTCTTACCAACCTGATCTCCTTTTATAGAATCAACCAGGTTGGAAGAGACCTCCAAGATCATCCAGTCCAACCTAGCACCCAGCCCTAGCCAGTCAACTAGCCCATGGCACTAAGTGCCTCATCCAGGCTTCTCTTGATCAGGTTACCTGCCTGATGAATGTGGGGAAGGCTGTGGATGTAGGCAAAATATTTTCATAATTGTATTTCAATGTTAACATCACAAAACAGTTCCAGAGGCTTACTTAGGTCTTTTAAGTTATAATTATTTGAGGCTGTGAATGAAATCCTTTGAAGTCTAATGAAGTAAACTTCCTTGGTATTACTTTTATTGAATAAAAATATAGATGAAAAGATTTTTGTTTGTTTGTTTGTGGGTTTGGGGATTTTTTGTTGTTGTTTTTTTGTTATTTTAAATTATTAAATTCAATAAAATGCAGTTATGTAAGGAAGACACTGCAATAATATTGTATTACTGTACTGTGAGTTAGGGCTAGGCTTAAGCTTGCCCCCAATCAAATGTCAGATGCTCTATTTAAGCCTGTTCCCCTCTCAAAGTAGAAAAAGGGAGTAAAAGATAAAGATTTATGAATTAGAAAACTAAAATTGCTTTAATGAAAACAATCACAACAAAATGAAATATATAAAACATCAGTATCAAACCCAAGCCCACTAATGGCAACTATATCAATGTCACTACTGATGGTGTGGGTGGGCGCTGGGGAAATCTCAAACTGGAGTCTGTGGCAGACAGAAACTTTATTTAGGAGCTGTAATCCCAGACTAAATTCAGGAACAGACTATGATTGAAGGCAGAATGGACAGAGTCCTTTGCAGACAGCAGCAACTGAAGAAGAAAGCTTGACCCTAACATTCTCTCAGCTTTATAGTGAATATGACATATGGAATGGAGTACCTTGCTGGTTAGATTAGGGTCAGCAGTTTTTGTCGTAGTATCCCCTAATAAGGGGATCCCATTGGCTGATGAACATACAAATCCCACCACATAATGTAATTCCAGCAACACATGGAGCAGCTCATCTAAGGAGTCCTCTCAGAAGTCCTTTATGATAGCACTGTAGAACCCCCAGCACTAGAGTCCTAGAGCATCCTTAATAGTAGTAGTTCTGGAAGCCCTTAACAGACAAAGTAGCTAACAAAAGTCCCTAAGAATCCCTAACCACCCAATCTATTCTATTGCTCAGAGTCAGTGTTTGAGTACTTTTCTTATCAATCATTTAACCAATAAAACCCAGCCACATATATAAACTAAAGCATGTCCCAGTAAAAGGTTACAGTAGGTAAGGAGAGTTGGCAATGCTTTTGTTTTGTTTGTTGCAGCATCAGAGTGGCTGGCTGGAGAATGGGCTGCCCAGGGAGGTGGTGGAGTCACCATCCCTGGAGGTGTTCAAGAAAAGCCTGAATGAGGCACTTGGTGCCATGGTCTAGTTGACTGGCTAGGGCTGGGTGCTAGGTTGGACTGGATGATCTTGGAGGTCTCTTCCAACCTGGTTGATTCCATGATTAAATGAAATTAATCACAGGACCTATGCCCTTCCAAGTTAGATAAATTAATGTTGAGCAGGGAGTAGATCTCTCCAAAACTTATTAATTACAGAGAGATATTTGGTAGATTTATCTGTTGAGCTTTTAATTAAGTGTAAATATTAAATTCATCAAATTTTAATTTAATGTTCACTAAGTAATCCATTTTGGTAATTTACAACATTATGACACAATGAATAGAGTGACAAACTCATAAAAAGAATAAAGAATGTTAACATGATGTGGTATTTGGAAAATAAAACATCTGTCTTCCAATACTTGTCCTTTGATTTTTCATTCTTTCAACACATTGTATTGAAATCTCACTCCTAGGTTTTCTGCTGTGACCATCAAGCTGTTAGCCACAGAGCAAAACCCAGTTAGTTCTCTTAAGACTAACATCTTTTGCATCATTATAAGGCTTTCATAAGGAATAAGTACCATCAGGGTCTGTTTTAGTGGGTATTTTTCATGCTGTTTATAAGATTGTTGTTCTATTAAAAGATCAAAGAAGCAACAACCATGTAGTATCATGTAAGATACTGTCTAATTCACCCAGTACTAACATCAGTTCTAACACTTACTTCCATCATTGCCATTAAATCTGGGTGTAAAATGCCACATAGGAAAGGTTATTAATGCATATAATACTGTGAAAAGATAATCCAGGAAGCTTTCAAAAGGAAATGGTTGGGAGGTGCATCCAACAAATGTATCTAGTTCTACAGCTGAATTCTCTTCCAAACACAAATGATGCATGAGTTTGTCACTGTCTACACAAGGATTGGCAGAGGCTTTTTGTTGTTGTTGTTGTTATCATTTGTGTACACAGTTTCATATAAATAGAATCATAGACTCATAGAATCAACAAGGTTGGAAGAGACCTCCAAGATCATCCAGTCCAACCTAGCACCCAGCCCTGTCCAATCAACCAGATCATGGCACTAAGTGCCTCATCCAGGCTTTGCCTGAACACCTCCAGGGACAACGACTCCACCACCTCTCTGGGTAGCCCATTCCAATGCCAATCACTCTCTCTGCCAACAACTTCCTCCTAACATCCAGCCTAGACCAGCCCTGGCACAATTTAAGACTACTTATAGTATGAACTTTCCAGAAGAAAGCTAAAGTTACTTTCACATCTTTCATAGTTGGATAGAAACCCAACACCATTTTTTCCCCTTCATGAATGAGGTTTTTATATCTAAATGAAACAATCACATTCAAGCCCAAGTGAAAATGACAATGCTTAATGGCATCTGTTTATTTCAATCTGTAAATTAACTTTGGAAATTTTAAGTAAAAGCATATTTGGGCTTGACTGGGGATTATCCAATAGTGATCATTAGACAGTAACTGAGTATTGCATTAAGGCTTGAAACAGCCACAAGGGACACAGAAAAAGCAAAAGTTCTGCAGAGATAACAGGTAATTTGTAGAAATGTGTATCCATTTAGATTCCCTTAGAAGTTCCCCAGTTGATAGTCAAACTGTTGAGTTTAAAAAAACACCACTTAAATTGAAAGATGAAAGTAAATAATGATAAGCTGATGGATCAAAGTGTTGTCTTTAGTCAGTTCTGCTTTTGATCCTTGTTATGCTTTACAGATCTTGCTGAGCAGCAAAAAAAAGCTGTCTCATTTATTTGCTGAAAGACAACACAAAAATACATTCCCCTAGAATGTTGAATGAATCTTTCCAAAGCTAAACAAGATTAACTAACCTATGTCCAAAAGTAATTAAATTATAAAATATGCAGAGATTTTGCTGATTTTTTCTTATCTCTGGGAAAAGGCACAAATAAGCTTTGACACAGGACTGAGTCAAGAAAAACTAAGTGCCTGCTATGTATAATAAATGCACATATTAACAAGGAACAGATACGTTGGAATACTTTTTTAATGCTGAGCACACCATTACCAGAGAAGCCCACAAAATAATGATAGCTCTTTAAATCAGGAGAAAAGGGAAACCATAATATCATTTCCTTGCAGAGGAGCTCACCCACTTGTTGTTTTTATTTGAAACATTTTGGGTTAAAAATCAAAACGTCTGTACTCAGTTGCAAAGTGGCTTAGAGAAAAACATGAGCACAAAGCACTAAAATAATCAGCGTAGCAAAAGACAACCTGTACGTGATGGCTTGGGTGTTTCTCGCCCTCCCCACACTTTGGAAATCACCCAGACTAGACTCAGCTGGCTCTGGAAATATGAATGAAGCTTATATTTACAGCTAGCACAATATACAAGCAGATATTTACAGTATATACAGTTATAGACAGAAATAGACAAGGTAAAAGGTAATACAGAAACACAGCAGCCCTCCCAGAAACCTGAGTCCCCAGGAGGGGCTCCCAACTGCCCCTTCACCTTCCTTCCACTACCCTCTCAACCTTACCCCAGTCCCAAGGAAGAATGGAGGTTTGGCCAGGGGATTAGGAAGCAAAGTGGATTAGACCAAAATGGAGGGTGAGGTTAGAGATGCAGCTCAGCCAGCAGCAGAAGTGCCGAGTGTGTTATTTGTGTTTTGCTTTTTGCTCTTATACATCTCAGCAAGTCTATGAGGAAAGTAGACATCACCACTGTTTTCCTCCACAGCCTGTAATCTAGTTCTTCTCACCAAAACATTCTAGCTAGCTTCAAACTAGCACAGTGAGGTCAGAGAGAGATGCAGCTTGGAACTCTCCAGCAAGAGAAGTAGGTTATTTATGTATTGATTTCTGTTTTTTTACATCTCAGCAAGCCTATGAGTGAAGCAGACATCACCATTGTTTCCCTTTCACAGACTGTAATCTAGCTCTTCTCACCAAAACATTCTAGCTAGGCTCAAGCTAGCACACTGTAAAAGACTAAAACCAGCACTTTGTGTTTCAAAAATGCAATTTTTTCAATGTGTACTGATGGTATTGCAATGGGTTTCTATTGTGAATAGGTTTGTGCTTATTTTCATCCCACAGTTTCACAAGTACTTGGAAGTCAAGAAGAAAAGGAATCACTGGAGAACACCAGAGCCAGTAGGCATACAGTACTGTCACCCAGAGAAAATAAGTTGACAGGACTGACACAGGAGATCCCAGAACAGCATTGTACACATTTCAATAGAAAAAGGGACTCGAGATTAAACCAAACAGACATCCCCCACTGCACTTGGCAGTTTTGGAAGAGGTTTAAAATAAGGCTAAGATCTAATTTACCCTCACTTCTGTCAAAACAGAATCCAATCAACTAAGTTGCCTGCATTTCCACCAACTCGTTGCCAATTCAACTTACATAGTGGATGGGGGTCAAAGAAATCCCTTCTCTGTGCAAGGCAGGACATTTTGGTTGTTTAGCCTGGAGAAATGAAGGTTTTCAGGACACCTTTTTGTAGCTTTTCAATATGTGAAGGGGGTTCATAATAAAGATGGGAACAGCCTTTTCACTAGGACCTGTAGCTATAGGGTAAGGGGTTATGGTTGATACAGAGTAGGTGTATGGAAGAAACTTTGCAGTGAGAGTGGTAAGACACTCAAGGGCAGGTTGGATGGGACTCTGAGCAACCTAATCTAGTTGAAAGTGTTGCCTCTTTCTACAGGGGGGCTGGATGTTAGGAGGAAGTTCTTCACGGAGTGATTGGCATTGGAATGGGCTGCCTAGGGAGGTGGTGGAGTTGCCATCCCTGGAGGTGTTCAAGAGAAGCCTGGATGAGGTATTTAGTACCATGGTCTGGTTGACTGGCTAGGGCTGGGTGCTAGGTTGGACTGGATGATCTTGGAGGTCTCTTCCAAGCTGGTTGATTCTATGATTCTATGAAATGAACAAGGAATTATTTAAAGGAAAGACTCTTCTGATGAACACTTCAGCTATATAGAAGTTATTTTATTTCAGTTATACTGCTTTCATTATTTTTTGGCTATAACACTTGACTGAAATCTTAAAGTGGCTATTTCTAAATGGCACTTTTTGTCTCCTATTTTTGCTGAATTTCAATGAATTACAACATAAGTAAATTAAACTTGTCTAATGTTACTGAGTAGACAATGTAACCTGTTTACCTCCTCAGAAAATTAACTGAATTGCAGCATCCATTCCACTGAAAATAATTACCATTTTCAGCAGAGGCTAAACATGGAGGAAATACAAAGTGATGAATGTAGCATATTTGTGATACAACAATGTAATTACTTTACTTAGCAAAACATTACAAGATTTACTTTTTCCTCCTGAATTAGATGTCCAAATGAAGTCATATTTTACTCTAAGTACATCATTAATTTTGATGATTATTTTCTTTGTTGAATTCTTGCAATACTCTTATTTGACTTTACATGTTGGGTAGAGCTTTCTACTTTAATATCACAGTTGTAATAAATCTTAAAGGCCAGCTGCAACCTAGAAATAATTAAGAATCCTGAATGCATTATCCTTCTCATAGACCATAGAGCTCAACATTAGCTTATTTGAGTTATGAACAGCTAAGCATACCCAGATTCTGACTATGTGTGATGATTTGGGTGTTACACACACACACACACACACACACACACACACACACCCCACTTAATAAAATCACCCAGACTGGACTCAGTCAATCTGGAAATTGAAGCATGAAGCTGTATTTATAGCTTACCACAATATATAAGCAGATATTTACAATATACACAGAAATATACAAGTTAGAATGGTAATAGAGAAGCACAACAGCCTTCCCAAAAAACAGAGTCCCCAGGAGGGGCTCCCAATGACCATTCCAACTCTACCTTACCCCAGACTTTGTTTAAGGTAGTTTGGAGGGTCGGCCAGTGGGGTTAGGAAGCAGATGGATTAGTCACACAGACAGCAGGTTAGGTTAGAGAGAAGTGCAGCCCCAAAGACAGAGAGTAACTCTGTTATCTATGTTCATGCTCTTGTTCTTATACACCTCAGCAAGCCTATGAGTGAAGCAGACATCACCAGTTTTCCTTTTCACAGCCTATAATCTAATTCTTCTCACCAAAACGTTTTAGCTACCTTCAAACTAACACACTATGTTACTTTGACAGCTCCCTACAACAAGTTGAGTCCAGATAATTAAAAAATCATCACAATAAATGGAAGGACCTTAGCTTCATTTTCTAGCACAGCAGATATTTTGAGAACAAATCCCTCTCTTCCCTTGGATAACAGTAATTATGGAGTATGAAAACAAGAAAGGGATATAAAAAAATGAGAATAAAAAACAATAGGAAAGACTGAGTTTTTGTATCTAAGATCACCCTCAGAGGCACTCTTTTGGATTACTACTAAAACTTCCCTGAGCTCTGTGGACATTAAGAAAACCCAGGATTTATAAAGTGAGTGCAAACTTCATATTTCAAATTAAGTCTATTTAAACCTGGTGAATTAGACCCATTCAGAGATTGTATTAATGGCATTTTAATTATTAAATTAAGTATTAAGACATTTATAAATATATATTTCTTCACTTCCTATCCTAGCATCTTGAAAAGCTTCATATGTGGTAAGTCACTCAATCTTACATGAGTAAGGAGGAAGAAGGACATCTCTAAGTGAGTTCAACAGAACAGAGTACCTGATAGCAACAGCACTTTCAAATACAATCCAGAGCTCTCTGGAAGAAAGAGAATGAGCAGCAAATTCTCACCTCTGTGCCTTTCATCTTTTCTGTTGAGGAAGGAAGGTGCATACACACATCTGTGCTCATTTTGGGAAGGAAACTTGCTGTCTGCTCAACACACTAAACTTTGTAGACATATTCAGTCTTACAGCAGCACCAAGCTCTTGACAACTCTATCACCTCCAACTGTTGGAAGGTAGGAGAGCCCTGCAGAGGGACCTGGACAGGCTGGATGGGTGGACAGAGGCCAATGGGATGAGATTTAACAAGGCCAAGTGCAGGGTTCTGCACTTTGGCCACAACAACCCCAGGCAGTGCTACAGACTGGGGACAGAGTGGCTGGAGAGCAGCAGGCTGGGGACAGAGTGGCTAAGAGCAGCCAGGAAGAAAGGGCCCTGGGGATACTGGTAGATAGTAGCTGAAGATGAGCCAGCAGTGTGCACAGGTGGCCACTGAGGGGTGGGGGGTGTTGGGGAGTTGTGAGAGTAGCAGAGTGGGAACTCAGCTACCATCTGAGTCTAAACTTCAATGGTTGCTGTGAAAGCAAAGGGAAAAGAGCATGTCTCCTCTTATTTGAGTGATATGAGCTGCAGAGCTGAAGAAATGAGAATGAAGAAAGATCATTCTGCCTATAGAGAATCCAGACACAGTAATACTGAGTTTTTAGAGAAGACTTCCTACCCTATAATTTACAATACTGAATGTAAGAATGGGAAAGAATCAAAAAAAGAAGGAGGCAATTTCAGTATAAACAATAAATTGAGTTAGTTTTAAGTTTCTCTTGAAATTGTAGTATTTGTAGAAGCCCATATTTTGTGTTAAAAAGTCCACACCACTATGTTACCAGATTCTATCACTATACTGAGGACTCCTATTTATGCTTATACTGCATTTGTCTCTAACCAAACAGACAAACTGCAAAAAAAAAACCAAACAAACCAACAGAATATTTTTTTTAAAGAAGAAAAGGAGATCTTGAATCATCCCAAAATTATTGAGAGGAAACTAGGACTTATTGAGAGTGCAGCTACACAGTCTTCTGCAACACAGGTGGGAAAAGCAGCTGGAGTCTAGAACAGTAGACTCAGGTTTCCATGGTGATTTTGGCTGAGATAGAGTTAATTTTCTTCACAGCAATATGGTCCTGTGTTTTGAATTTGTGCTGAAAAAAAAAGTGTTGGTAACACAGGGATGTTTTCGTTATTGCTGATTAGTGCTTACATGGAGTCAAGTCCTTTTCTGCCTCTCACATCACATCAGCTTGTAGGCTGGGGGTACCCAAGATATTGGGAGGGGAAACAATTGAGACAGCTGACCCAAGCTGATTAGAAGGATATCCCATATCATGGGGAACAAAGTCATGGGTAAATGGTCACATGGTGACTTCAGCACAGCCCATCCTGCACTTCTGACTGCCTCATATGATTCTATGATTCTATTTTGCTCCCTTTTCAACAGCAGATAGAATCATAGAATCAACCAGGTTGGAAGAGACCTCCAAGATCCTCCAGTCCAACCTAGCACCCAGCCCTATCCAGTCAACTAGACCATGGCACTGAGTGCCTCATTCAGTCTTCTTGAACACCTCTTGTGGCACCCGGTGTGGGGCTTGATAAGGTTCAAGATAACGAAGTTTGATTAGAATGTGCTAGATCAAATGTATAGCTGTTGCTGCTGTTTAGCTATTAACTGGCAGGCTTCTGTGCTTGCCTTACTACTATATACTAACAGTTCAATGCTCTTTAGTGGCTGCTTTTGCTGCATTATGTGCTGCTGTGCTGGTTATCGTCTCACTGTGTTCTGCCTGGAAGCATTTTGATAACAGAAATGGACATGTGTCTGGGCTGGAGGGCATTGTTTTTGTTTCTGTGCTGCTGTGCTGGACAGGTTGGAAATCCAGTGTGAATTCAAGTTGAAGGGATTGTCTAAAAGAGGCAGGGGAATCTTTGGCAGCAGGCTGGCCAACTTGGTGAGGCAGACTTTAAAATGAAAGGCTTGTGGGGAGTGATCCAAAATGGCAATGCTTATGCCACCATCATCATTATGACCAATCAGGGCAAAAAAAGGCCAGGCAGAGTAGTGAAAAATGTGCTGCAGCTGTCTCCCTAAATGGAAATCACAAGACCAGCCACCTGAAGTGTGTGTATATTAACACACACAGTCCAGAAAACAAAAAGGAGCTGGAGCTCAATGCCCAATTGGAAAGTTAGGATATCAGAGGAATAACCAAAACTTGGTGAAACAACTCACATGACACATTGAAGGGCTAAAGGCCATTCAATAAAGACAGGCAGAGTAGACCTCCCCCGGCTCTACTTGAGACTGTGTCCCCTTGTTCTATTGCTGCTTGTCTGGGAGAAGAGCCCAACCCCCACCTGGCTACAACCTCCCTTCAGGTAGTTGTATGAATGAACTCTGCCCTGAGCCTCCTCTTCTCCATGCTGCACAGCTCCAGCTCCCTCAGCCTCTCCTCATAGGGTTTGGAGACTCCCTTTTTCAAGGAATCACATGGAAAAGACAGAGACAAAGGCTAATGGATATGAGTTGCTCCTGAGGATACTCTGATTGGCCTGCAGAAGAAACTCTTTTATCATGAGAACACTTAGACATTGGAATAATCTCCCAAGGAAGGAAGTGAATTCCCCTACATTACATCCATGATATGGGAAAAGGGCTAGAGAACATAGAGTGTAGAAACCTAGTTAAATAATTCACTATGTGAGCACTGATATTAAGCCTCATCAATCAGATAAACATACAGGAAGGGGAGTTAAGCTTGAGAGGGTCTTGAAACGCTCTCATGGAGAAGAAGAACACTGTATTCAAAGATGAGAACATTGGAGACTCCAGCCAAGAATGTGACCCACAACTGATGCCAGGTGGACAAAAGGAAGACGTTGGCCTTCCTCCCAAGGACTCCAAAAGGCGACCACCAGTTGGCAATGAGCATGCGTGAAGAGGAGAGACATTATGGAAATGAGTTCCAGGAACTGATTGTAAAACCTCCACCTATTCCCAGAACTAATTGTAATAACCCTACCCCTGTACTGAATATGTATGATTTTGTAGCATAAATATTCTACCTGAGCAAGGTGAAGGTGTGCAAGGACTTTGGAGGATGACCTCCCCTTGTCACCCAGTGCTGATTGTCATTCCTACTCTGCGTGTTGTAAGGTCTCATCTTCTGGAAGTCAATTATGCCACATATTCTCTTAGACAAACTGATTAAAATTCACCTTAAACTGGAAACGTTTTGTTTATATTATTGTTCTAAAAAACATAAGAAAAGCCTGGATGAGGCACTTAATGCCATGGTCTGATTGACTGGATAGGGCTGGGTGATAGGTTGGAGTGGATGATCTAGGAGGTCTCTTCCAACCTGGTTGATCCTATGATTCTATAAGAAACATAAATGAATGATATACACCATGTCACAGAGCAAAAATGTGTACAATAAAAAGAAAAACAACAAGATGCATATAAGCAAATATGAACTTTTGCAGCAGACTTTGACCTGTAGCCACCTCCAAGGTCACTATGGCAGATGACCTACTTTGCCCCTCCTTCTAACAAATATTTCATTATAATCCATCCTAATAACAGCAGAAATGAAAAGAAGAAAACTTTAAAAATTAGTTGATTGAAACTGCAATCTCTTGAACTCAGCTCTGGAGATCTTCAATGGAAAGAAGAATTCCTCTGTCATCTCTCTACCTGCTTTCATCTACTCTCCGGGGTTCTTCCTGCTGTGAACACCCTAAAGGCTATTTCTCCTCTGAGTATGTAGATCTCTTTGTAAGATGCCATTTTAAGCACTTAACATTCTGTGCACTTGAGTGCACTTATCATTTGCTCTTTGCTGCATCTATAAATACCGTCCAGAGAATGTCAGTGTCTAGATGCTTTATCCACACATATGCTATGGGATCGGGAGCATTATCAACATTTATCAACATAACATTTGGAGTTTTCACTCTGCTTTCCTTTGGAAAACAAGAACTGCCACAAATGTTTTTCTCTGGACAAAGTGGCATTTAATTATTCAAATGACTTCAGGCTACAATAGTTGTACGTTGTCAATTTCATTAAATTGATGTTGAATGCTGGTGAGACCTTTACCAGACTTGAATTTACTGCTTAAGAAAAGAATTTGTCAGTAAATAGAACAAAGTTAAAAAGTAGATATGGATAAATTATTAAAACCCAGCGAAAATATGCATAGCTTGTGTGCTAGTTTGAAGCTAACTAGAATGTTTTGGTGAGAAGAACTAGATTACAGGCTGTGAAAGGAAAACAATGGTGATGTCTGCTTCACTCATAGGCTTGCTGAGATGTATAAGAACAAGAATCAATGCATAGATAAGGCGCAGCTACTCCTGCTGGGGAGCTATGAGCTGCATCTCTCCCTCTAACCTCACTCTCCATTTCTCTGATTAATCCACTTTGCTTCCTAACCCCCTGGCTGAACCTCCATTCTTCCTTGGGATTGGGGTAAAGTTGAGAGGAGGTAGGGGGAAGAAGTTGGAAGGGCAGTTGGGAGCCCCTCCTGGGGTCTCAGGTTTCTGGGAGGGCTGTTGTGTTTCTGTATTACTTTTTACCTTGTCTATTTTGTCTATATCTGTATATACTGTAAATATCTGCTTGTGTATTGTGCTAGCTGTAAATATAAGCTTCATTCAATTTCCAGAGCTGGCTGAGTCAAGTCTGGGTGATTCCCAAAGTGTGGTGAGGAGGGTAACACCCAAACCATCACAGCTTGTTAAACTAACAAAGTTTCATTTGAAGCTGAACAACTCTGCTGTAGTCCAGGCTACATATTGTATCATGCAATCAGATGTAAATGACTTTATTTTTTTTAAGGGTGCCTTGTTCTTAGTTTTCTTAATTTCAAAATTATAACATATAAAAATATGATGGACCATGTATAAAAATAGGATGGAGCAACTCGACATAGGATCATTTATGAGACCTTTCCAGAGGAAGCGTTTTCTGTAGGGGAGAGTAGGAGGAAAGGGACCTGGGGGTACTGGTGGATAGTAGCTGAAGATGAGCCAGCAGTGTGCCCAGGTGGCCAAAAGAGCCAATGGCATCCTGGCCTGGATCAGGATCAGCGTGGCCAGTAGGACAATGGAGGTTATCCTTCCCCTGTACTCAACACCGGTAAGGCCACACCTTGAGGACTGTGTCCAGTTCTGGGCTCCTCAATTCAAGAGAGATGTTGAGGTGCTGGAACATGTCCAGAGAAGGGCAACAAAGCTGGTGAGGGTCCTGGAACACAAACCCTATGAGGAGAGGCTGAGGGAGCTGGGGGTGTGCAGCCTGCAGAAGAGGAGGCTCAGGGGGGACCTCATTGCTGTCTATAACTACCTGAAGGGAGGCTGTAGCCAGGTGGGGGTTGGTCTCTTCTGCCAGGCAACCAGCAACAGAACAAGGGGACACAGTCTCAAGCTGTGCTTGGGAAAGTATAGGCTGGATGTTAGGAGGAAGTTCTTGACAGAGAGAGTGATTGGCATTGGAATGGGCTGCCCCTGGAGGTGGTGGAGTCACCATCCCTGGAGGTGTTCAAGCAAAGCCTGGATGAGGCACTTAGTGCCATGGTCTGGTTGACTGGCTAGGGCTGGGTGCTAGGTTGGACTGGATGATCTTGGAGGTCTCTTCCAACCTGGTTGATTCTATGAAAATCATTTCAAAATGTATATATGCTGCATACAGGAGAAGGAAAGAAATTTGAAAATTAAGTCAGAGATTCTCTGTTCTATGTTGTGATGGTTTGGGTGCTACCCACCCCCACACACTTAGGAAAATCACCCAGACTAAGCTCTGTCTATCTGGAAATTGAATGAAGCTTTATATTTACAGTTAGCACAATATACAAGCAGATATTTGCCAGCTATACAGCTATGGACAGGAATATACAAGTTAAAAAGTAATACAGAAACACAACAGCCCTCCCAGAAACCTGAGTCCCCAGGAGGGGCTCTCAATTACCCTTCCACCTTCTCCCCAGCGCTCTACCTTACCCCAGACTTTGCCTACGCTTAAGGTAGTTTGGAGGGTTGGCCAAGGGGGATTAGGAAGCAGATAGATTAGTCAGGCAGGTGAGGGAGCAGTGCAGCCCAAAAAACCCAGAGAGCAACTCCCTTATGTATGTTTATGTTCCTGTTCTTATACATCTCAGCAAGCCTATGAGGGAAGTAGACATCACCACTGTTTCCTTTTCACAGCCTGTAATCTAATTCTTCTCACCAAAACATTCTAGCTAGCTTCAAACTAGCAGATATATCCTGTTTGAAATGAAATGGCTATGGAATTTCAATGAAATTACTGTGTACCTGAAATCACATCCCTTCTACAATTGAAGAAGTTTTCCAGGTAACTCTGCAAAACTCAAATGAAAATCATGTTTT
This sequence comes from Pogoniulus pusillus, assembly GCF_015220805.1. Taxonomy (NCBI): domain Eukaryota; kingdom Metazoa; phylum Chordata; class Aves; order Piciformes; family Lybiidae; genus Pogoniulus; species Pogoniulus pusillus. Next base: position 20,204,448 of record NC_087284.1, on the reverse strand, counting down.
TCAATACTGACATTCTCAAAAGTTCTGAAAAGCCCTAAATTCCCTCAATTAAATTATTTATGTACAAGGCTTTAACATCTTCACTCAGATGAAAGTACCCTGTGCCTAGAGGCCTGTCTTCTGAAGTCAGTTAGTCTCTGGTGAGTCTTTGTACCAGACCCAAAAACATAATGGTTTTAATCAAACATTCTGCCCAGTGGAATGTCTGCAGAAGTTTCTTTAATCCCAAACAAAACTAGTCTGCACTACGAAAGAGGCTTCCAAAACATGCCTCTCACAGGCTACCTTTTCACAGTAATATCCTTCTGGCAGGGACCAATAAGTTTTTTATTTGGGGCTCAGTATTGATACTTGACTGTTTACAAGGAATACCTGATGAAGCAATGAGATTTTCAGTTTCCCAAACAGTGACATTCTCAGCAGCATAAAGAAGAGTGAAGATCAATAATACTGAATACCTAATGCAACAGCTGCCATTGCCTTCTGTGCTAGTTTGAGCCTAGCTGGGGTATTTTGGTGAGAAGAATTAGATTACAGGCTGTGAAATGGAAACAATGGTGATGTCTGCTTCACTCGTAGGCTTGCTGAGATGTGTAAGAACAGGAACATAAATATAGGTAACACAGTTGCTCTTTCTGGCTCTGGCTGTCTCACTTCTTTCCCTATCTGCTGTCTGTGTGACTAATCCATCTGCTTCTGAACTCCCCTGGCCAATTCTCCAAGCTCAGCTTGAACATAATGCAAAGCCTTGGATAAGGTAGAGGGGTGGAAGGGAGGTGGAAGAGACCCCCTCCTGAGGACTCTGGTCTCTGGGAGGGCTGTTGTGTTTCTGTATTGCTTTTTTTACTTGTATATTTCTGTCTATAGCTGTATAGCCTCTCCTCATAGGGTCTGTGTTCCAGGCCCTTGACCAGCCTTGTTGCCCTTCTCTGGACACCTTCCAGCACCTCAACATCCCTCTTGAACTGAGTGGCCCAGAACTGGACACAGTACTTCAATTTCCAGATCAACTGAGCTTAGTCTGGGTAATTTTCTTAAGTGTAGGGAGGCAGGTAACACCCAAACCACCACAACTATATCTATCCACTGTAAAAATATCTTCACAAGTGAACAAATGACCCTTTACTAAGCTTTGGCACGATTTTATATTAATAACTAATTATAATTGTTACTAATATCTGCCTTATGAAAATAAATTTATAACAGTGAAACTGGCTAAATATAGATATCTAATGACATCTAAAAGGAGCAGTCAGATGTAAAACTGGATTCTACCTTGGAACTTTCTGAAGTAGCCTTCTGGACATGGTTAAACAACACAGAACATCTAACATGATATGAAGGCTGCTGAATCCCACTCAATTCCAGTGTGATACTCTGAAGCTCGATTTGTGTACAGTCAGCTAAACATGAAAATCTTTCATTAGCATGCATCAGTTGAGAGCTATGCCAATTATGCTAATGAAATCACTAGAAGAGAATCTGTCTTTTTCAGAGCGTGACTTTAGAAGGTGAAGTATCCCAGACTGTCTAGAGGGGATTCAGAAATGACAGTGAAATTCTTGGAACAGAAGAACTGCCTGAATTTGGTTTTATTTCATTTTAGTTCATTTTATTTTAAAGGGGTAACATAGCAAGCACAGTTTCACAAACTCATCTTTCCTTGGTCACTGCAATGGGTAATTCACTGAGTGCCACAATCAGCTCTACACTATCTGAACAACCTGATGCAGCGAATTTTGCATGACTAATGTGACACACAAGGAAAAACCAGAGATAGCCACTTGAGACAGAGAAATGACAGAATTTGCAAGACAAATAAACACAGGAGTGCAAATAGGCAAGATATGCTGCCAAACACTTGAGGAAGGACTGACACGAGTAAAACCAGGATAGGTTTTACTCAGGCACACTCAGGCACAGGAAGCAGGTGAGATCTCCTTTGGAAGGGGAACATGAGAATCAGGATGAAAAAAGTCAGATGGAAAGAGGATGAGGAAAGAAGACAATAAGCTGGCTTGAGTTGAAATGTTTCAAAAACCTCTCAGTCCTGCTTAGCTTGACTAACCCCACAAAGCACTACAGCATTAGAATCATAGAATCCTAGAATCAACCAGCTTGGAAGAGACCTTCAAGATCATCCACTCCAACCTAGCACCCAGCTCTATCCAGTCAACTAGACCATGGCACTAAGTGCCTCAGCCAGGCTTTTCTTCAACACCTCCAGGGACGGTGACTCCACCACCTCCCTGGGCAGCCCATTCCAATGCCAATCACTCTCTCTGCCAACAACTTCCTCCTAACATCCAGCCTAGACTTCCCCTGGCACAACTTGAGACTGTATCCCCTTCTTCTGTTGCTGGTTGCTTGGGAGAAGAGACCAACCCCCACCTGGCTACAGCCTCCCTTCAGGTAGTTGTAGACAGCAATGAGGTCCCCCTTGAGCCTCCTCTTCTCCAGGCTAAACAACCCCAGGTAAAATCACAAATGTACAGCTAAGTACGTTCTATTAAACGACTAATACACAATAAACAGTTTATACTTTCAAAAAAGAAACCCTTTATGTAAAATCATGAATGCACAGCTAAGTACCTTCTATTAAATTACTAATACACAATAAAACAGTATATACTTTCAAAAAAGAAACCCTTCAGGTAAAATCATAAATGTACAGCTAAGTACATTTTATTGACTGACCAATACACAATAAAACAGTGTATACTTTCAAAAAATAAACCTTTTAGGTAATAGAATCATAAATGTACAGCTAAGTACATTCTGTTAAATGACTAAAGGCCTATTTAATAATACAGGGCTAAGGACTTAATTCAAATGGCACCAGAAGTGATGTGAGATCTTACTTTTCTTCGTTCCTTGCTGTCCTGATGATGACAGTTATCTTCAGGAGCTTCAGGTCAAGTATCTTTCTAACTGGATTTTTAAAGCTTAATGCTAACTTGCTAATCTTCCAGTTTGTCTTGCTGGGGGTCACCCAGTTTTGTGCAGGGATCGGTATGATGAGTTTTGACACCAATATGATGTGTGTCGAGCCTTTATTGCAGCTAAAAGCAAGGCTTATATAGACAGCCAATACAATGTGTGTAATTCTGATAGGTTACACAGCAGAGTATGGGCTGACCACATGCCCAGAGGCAAACCTGACTGACTGCCCCCCTTAGTCCCCTCACATAGCCAACTTTGCAGCTTCTCTGCCAGCTTTCTCAAGGTTCTTTTCCCTGCAGCTGCACTCCTTATCTCTGTGTCCTAATGTTACCCTATTTCAGATCACTCAGCACTGCCCAAACTTTGTCTAATTGCTAGTATTTCAATGACCTTTCTTTCTCTTACTTTGCAGATGAACAACTGACAGCTACACACAGAGAAAATAATCCCTTCACGTAGCAAGCAGACAAATCTGCCTACATACAGAGTATTACAATAAAAGAATTAAAAGGTTAAGATACAGTTGTCAAAATTATTTTTAAAAGAGGCAAGAGAGAATTATTAGAAAAAGAGCTAAGGGACATTCCAGCAGTGCCAGAAACTCAAGCTGACTTCAGTAGGGACTGCCACCATCCAGCTCTACTTAAAACCAGGCAAAATAAAGTTTAATACAATTCATTCTAGAAGGCTACAGAAAACAGACATCACACTTTCATCAGAGGAAAATGCTAATGTATCTTCCTTAACAACTGAAGAGTCATCTGAAAGGGCATATTCAGACTGTAAGCATGCACATCCACTGGTTGCTCTTTCCTTACTTAGGTCTGCAGCAGCTTCAGCAGGTCCTCAGAGGTCTTTGCCTAGTCTAATCTTTGTGGCAGGTTTCATTTTAAAGCCCAGGAATAGTGCTGACTGGCAGCAAAGTCTGTCACCACACACTGTTCTTTTCAGATCATCTTGGCTTTTGCTTTCCCTGGTGGCCTTCAGGGTAAACAGCCTCACTGATCTTTCTGTTACAAAGCCATAAGAGAGAAGCCACATCAGAAAACTTCACAAAGGCCAAGCTGTTTACAGGTAAGCTACTGCTTCTTAGCTTTAACAATTTAACCTTCACTGGATTTGCCAGCAATCTAGGCACCTATAATGCATTTATTAGCTTCCCATAAATTCATCTAGGGAGGCCATTTACAAAGTAATTGTCGTCCCTCATCAAAGAACATCCTGCAACAATTAAAGCCCATGTTCTTTAGTGACAGTTCTTTCCAAAATGTGAAACTCTCATCCACTATCTAACGTTGCTTTGACTTCTCTTCCTCTTTAAAGGCACTTTTGTCATCCTTCATGCAGCTCAGCTGATAATATTTATGATCAGGGGGTTGTTATGGCCAAAGAGCATGACCTGGCACTTGGCCTTGTTAAGCCTCATGCAGTTGAGCTCAGCCCATCACTCCAGCCTATCCAAATCCCTCTGCAGAGCCTTCCTACCCTCCAGCAGATTGACAGTTCTGCTTGATTTGGTGTTATCTGCAAACTTGCTGAGGGTGTCTTTGATCCACTCACCCAGGGCATTGATGAGGAGATTAAACAAGCTTGGCCCCAAAACTAAGCCCTGAGGGACTCCACTTGTGACCGGTCGCCAACTGGATTTAACCCCATTGAGCACAACTCTCTGGGCTCAGCTACCCATTATTCTATTCTATCTATATACCATGATACTCAATTGCCAGGGAAAAATTACAACTCAACACTTGAGCATCGAAATCCTAATTCTTATAAAAGCTTCTTAAATAACACTTGTTTGATAATCACAGAATCATAGAATCGACCAGGTTGGAAGAGACCTCCAAGATCATCCAGTCCAAACTAACACGCAGCCCCAGCCAGTCAACTAAACCATGGCACCAAATGCCTCATCCAGCCCTTTCTTGAACACCTCCAGGGATGGCGACTCCACCACCTCCCGGGGCAGCCCATTCCAATGCCAATCACTCTCTATAGGAAGAACTTCCTCCTAACATCCAGCCTATACTTCCCCCGGCACAACTTGAGACTGTGTCCCCTTGTTCTGTTGCTGGCTGTCTGGCAGAAGAGACCAACTCCCACCTGCCTACAACCTCCCTTTTTGTGAGGCTATTGGTTACTATTGTCACAGAGCAAAGTTTAGGATGAGATGTGCTGTCCAACCATTTTCATTGCTCCTCTAATGGACCAATGTTGAGAAAAATAACTTCAGTTTTTAAAACCCCTTGAAATACAAGCTTTGGAATTCACTGTTATCTGCAAAGCATACATTTGTTATACACACACACACACTAAAGGAACACTGGATTTAGATCACTAGATTTAAAAGCTAGTTTGTCATCGACTAGCATGAAACCTGCAGGCAGAGCTGAGTCACAATGAGCACTCTTATCTCTGCAGCTGTTTGGAAACTCTAAGCACATCTACACAATTAGACTGGCAGGATGGCAACATTTCTCTTTACTCTGGAAAAGCAAATGTGGTTTTGGCACTTTATTCTGCTGCTGACAAAATTCAATTGTTTCTGCATTAGACTGCAACAAAGAGATTGAAGGGACATCTACTGTCATTCAGTCTATGGAGTGTGCTTTTGAATTAAAATGTTCTCCTGGTTTAATGATGCTCGACTGGCTGTGTGTCTGCTCAGTACATATACTGCTTTCTATGTGACACAATGAAAGCAGAAATCTTAGCCTGTGACAAATTTATTAGGCATTAATATACTTAATGTCTTCAAATGTGAGGAAGGTTGTGGTGGTTTGGCCCTGGTTGGGGACCAGATGCTCACCAAAGCCACTCTATCACTCCCCTTCTTAGATGGATAGGGTCTTGAGAGGGAAAATATAACAAGCAGTAGGTGGGTCAAGATAGAAGCAGTTTGATAAGGCAAAAGCAAATACAAAGGCCACATGCTGAAGCAAGAGCAAACAAAAATATTTGTGGTGGATTAGGAGTTTTCCCACACACAAATAAGCTGTGGCCTGCACTCTGGTGCTGCAGGAATAGAGAAGAGCACGTTATCAATATCATTTATGCACTACCACTTGGCTGCCTTTGACTGCAGTTAGTGTTGAAGGCCTCATATGGCACAACAGCACTCATCTCTGGTGCAACTTCATTCAGGCTATGGTAGTCTATTGTCAGTCTATTTTTTATTAGGGTTGCATGATGGACAATTAATGTTGCCACTGACTTGTCATTTAGTTTTGCTGTACAAATGGATTTTCAGGATGTTTCAAGTGTCCTGGAGAAAATACAGAATGCATCCCTTTGATTTTATTTGAATTGATGTGTTGTTCTAAACAGGAGGAACGACATCTGGATGAGGCACTCGGTGCCATGGTCTAGTTGACTGGACAGGGCTGGGTGCTAGGTTGGACTGGATGATCTTGGAGGTCTCTTCCAACTGGGTTGATTCTATGATTCTATGATCTGTTTAAGATGGGTGAGGAGAAGTTAAATAGCTGGGCTAAGAACACCTGAGTTATGAAGCAGGGACAATACACAGCATTGAAAACCTGAATTATGGAGTAGGGATAATACATAAGCATTGAAATTTTGGGGTTCAGTTTCAATTTAAGAACACATGAATAAAAGTATGTCTCATTTGATAGTGCTGCCAAGACATAGGAGACCTCTGGTACACAGCCACACAACTGAAGTCATCGATTACAGAGATTAATGGCAAGTGCTTTATGGCAATCTGAACTGTTGTTTCATTTTCAGGAAGCCAACTTAAATTGATCTTCTGCTCTTCACTTTGCCTGCTTTTAACTTCCTTGTAAATGGTTCACAGCAAGAGAGAATCACCTCTAAGCTATCTTGTCCTCCCAGTAATTTTATTCCCTTATTTATTGCAGTTTGTTAACTGCCTTAGTAATCTGTTTCTCCTGCTCTCTTCGATCCTCCTTATTCGTCCACAGATTTCTGTGATGCTTCATTTGATACCCATGTGCAACCTGATGGTTCAAGCTTTTTGTCTCCTACTCCTGGAATTAAACTTGCCCCTCCTGAACTGTATTTCTCATGTCAGATCTCTATGAAAATTACCATATCAGGATTATCTACATGCTACAGAATAAACCACAGAAAATGGAAAAATACAGTGACCTAGACTAATTCATGCCTCCAAAAAGAAGCATAGTTAGGGCTGGGTGCTGGGTTGGACTGGATGATGTTGGAGGTCTCTTCCAATGATTGATTCTATAACTCTATGACTTTGAGGTGAAAATGCTTTGCAATTGTGTTAGTTTGAGACTAGCTGGAATATTTTGGTGAGAAGAATTAGATTATAGGCTGTGAAAAGCAAACAATGGTGATGTCTGCTGCACTCATAGGCTTGCTGAGATGTATGAAAACAAGAACACAAATCATAGATAACACAGTGGCTCTCTGTTGAAGCTGGTGTCTGCACTTTTCTCCATAACCTGCTTTCTGTGTAACTAATCCTTCTGCTTTCTAACCCCCCTGGCTGACCCTTCAGACTCACCTTGCACGTAAGGCAAAGTCTGGAATAAAGTAGAGGGATGAAAAGGAGGTGGCAGAGTGGTTGGGAGCCCCTCCTGGCAACTCTGGTTTCTAGGAGGGCTGTTGTGTTTCTGTATCACTTTTAACTTGTATATTTCTGTGTATAGCTGTAAATATTGTCAATATCTGCTTGTCTATCATGCTAAACTGTAAGTATAAAGCTTCATTTCTTAATTTCCATCCAGCTGAGTCTAGTCTGGGTGATTTCATAAGTGGGGGGTGGGATGGGGGATGGGTAACACCCAAACCATCACAGGCCATTTATTTGCTTTAATTTATGCTTTTTCACTTGTCTTAGTTTTAGCTGTACAGCATGGCATAAACCCACTCTTCAGGTACCTCCTTATTTAAACCTTTCTCTTCTCTGTGGGTCCTAGGGTGTCCAGATTATGTGATTCACATGGTGCATTACAAAGCTTCAATGTTCACATTTACATTAAGAGATAAAGATGGGAATGAAATGCAGGAATCATAGAATCATAGAATCAACCATGTTGGAAGACACCTCCAAGATCATCCAGTCCAATCTATTACCAAGCCCTGTCCAATCAACCAGATCATAGCACTAAGTGCCTCATCCAGGCTTTCCTTGAACACCTCCAGGAACAGCGACTCCACCACCTCCTTGGGCAGCCTATTCCAATGCCAATCACTCTCTCTGTGAAGAACTTCCTCCTAACATCCAGCCTGTACCTCCCCAAACTTGAGACTATGTCCCTTTGTTCTGTTGCTGGTTGCCTGGGAGAAGAGACCAACTCCACCTGGCTACAGCCTCCTTTCAGGTAGTTGTAGACAGCAATGAGATCCCCCTGCACAACTTGAGGCTGTGTAATGTATGAATGCATCTATTTCCTGTGTAGAGACAAACCTGTTGAAACACATGTTTGTTTTTTTTTCCAGTCAGGGTGACTTTAAATGTTGTGACCAGGATATATTCCCCTTCCACATGATCCTCCAGGAAACAAACCTCAGTGTGGTGTGAGAAATACACATAGGAAAGTACATACTATGCACACTAAGCAAGGAGAGGAATAAGAACGCATTGTCAGGGATGGACTGAAGAAAATAAAAGCCTTCATTTAAAAGGCACAGAACATTTGTCTCACTCATAAAAAAACCAAACTTACAAGAAAATGTATATGCAAAAAAAAGCTTTTCCTGTCTACTTTCTAGCTGGCTTTCCCTTTAATCCTCTGAATCCAGTAAAACTGATACAGAGTGTGCCTTAAGAAAGGAGGGAAACAAAGATGGAACTCTCTTTCTTGCATAACAACATAAAACCTCACTGTTTAACATAGCTTCGGGACAATGGTTTCTCACCTATTACAGATTACACAGGTCACAGTGAATTTCATTAGCCCTTTGGCATAAATATCACTTACTGCCTCTCCAGTAGTCATGCATTCTAGCATCTAGCAACTGCCTGATATGGAATGTTCATATTCAGACACTTGTGTAACATATCAGAAATTCCTGCTTTCTTTTTCCCTTTTTTTTTTTCTTGGCAGTGAAGATGAGAGTAAGCCAAAACAACACCTGAAGACAATTGCCAGACACTCCATAAAATTGCATTTCTTTATCTGATTTCTTCATAAGGGAGGTGATTCTCCCCCTTTACTCTGTTCTTGTCAGACCCCAACTGTACTGTGTACAGTTCTGGAGCATCTCATTGTCAGAGCGAGTTCTGAGGAAGGGCATAAAGATGCTCAGAGGGCTGGAGCACCTCTGCTATGAGGACAGGCTACAAGAGTTTGGGATCTTCAGCTAAGAGAAGAGAAGGCCTTGAGGAGACCTTGTAGTGACATTCCAGTATCTGAAGAGGGCCTACAAGAAGGCTGGACAGAAACTATTGGACAAGGTCTTGTAATGACAGGATGAGTCGTAATGGGTTTAAACTGAAAGAAGGGAGAGTTAAACTAGATGTTAGGAAGAAGTTCTTCACAGTGAACACAGCACAGGTTGCCCAGGGAGGTTGTGGATGCTCCCTCCTTGGAGGTGTTCAAGGCCAGGTTGGATGAAGCCTTGAGTGACCTATTCTAGTGAGAGGTGTCCCTGACTATGGCAAGGGGTTGGAACTGGATGATCCTTGGGGTCCCTTCTAACCTAAACCATTCTACTATTCTATGATGACCTTGAAGGGAACTGACTTTATGTTTCAGGCTGTAATGGTCTAATCAGTTAGCTGTGAATCATTTTAGGGTTATCAGATTAGAAGATTTCATACAGCATTTATTATTGCTTTGCATTACATCTATAATATACATCAGAAGAATACAGATGCATCCTGTATGTGTGAAGATACAAACCCATAAACATATGCTACAAGAAATAACCTGCCAATTTGTAGCTCTGATTGTGTACAATCTTATGGACACTGTTGGAGACAACTGTATGTTAGACTAACTACAGACCAGTCACAAATCAGATTCCAGCTCCTCCTCTTGGTCCTAAAAGATCAAGGCAGAGGGAACAGCTAGTTCAAGCATCTAAATGGTGGAATAGGGTGGAACAGGTATGGTTTAAAATCCATCAGGGAAAAAGAGTGAAATGTTTTTTCACAGTTTACTGAGTTCTTAAATCCTAAAATGAAATAAAAAGAACCCTGGAGTGACTTTTAAAATATTTTGTTTACATATCAAATTCACCAAGATCTTTAAACAGTGGAAGGCAAGACATAAGCATGCCCTGAAAGTAATTAACACATTAAGGGATACATTACTGCAATGAGTATAGGATAATTAAGCTTCTGAATTAAACACTTCATAAATGACCACAGCAATGATGGTGATTCCTTCACAGTAGTACCTTCTTTGGCAGTGACACAGATTTGGACTGACACAAACAGCATTAAATTACAGTATTCCTTAAGTAAATTTGGCATTGGTGACCAAAGAGATTAGCCACTGCTGGCCTTAGGCTAGAGGAGATGAATATGGGCCTATCAGTTTTGATACTGCAAAGGTCTGTTACTTCTAAAGTGAAATGCTATTTCTAGGTCGCTCTGTGACACATAAAGCAGTCATTGAATCTAGTAGTGGAATCCCTGTAAAAGGCTGTGTTACATGAAAATGTGCTGTTTATTTGTGATGTTGTTTGCTTGCTTTGATTTGGGACTATTTGTTTAAAACATTGAAGGGAGATCTTAAAGTTTTACTTCACTGAGATTGGAGTGGAGACTGGGACAGCTATTACTGACACTGCATACATGACCTGAACATAGAATCATAGAATCAACCAGGTTGGAAGAGACCTCCAAGCTCATCCAGTCCAACCTAGCACCCAGCCCTATCCAGTCAACCAGACCATGGCACTAAGTGCCTCATCCAGGCTTTTCTTGAACACCTCCAGGGACGGTGCCTCCACCACCTCCCTGGGCAGCCCATATGCCAATTCAGAGCCAGACCAATGAGAGGAAGAAAAAGTGGCAAAAGATTTGCTTAGCCAGGAGTTAAGTGTTTATGGGAAGTTTTGGTTATGTTGTTCATATGTGGATGTTTGGGATTATGATGGTTGTAGTAACTGTGGTAGCAGTTTGTTAAGCACACTGGACACACACGTGTTCAGTACTGGAACTGTGCACATCTACAGAGGCATTTTTTTCTGTTCTAGCATCACTGTTTCTTTACCTTCCCATATAGAAACTGTAGAAGATAATAAAATAACTGTGACTTCTCACCCTTAGAAATACATTTTTTTTCTCTTCTGCACAGAGATATGAAGCAGGCAACAAAAATCCACTTATGTAGCTGGCACAATAAAAACCACATTGTCTGGAATCTCTATACACTAAAGGTATCAAACTTTAATTTTCCTTTTATCACTTGGAAATAGAAAAAAGGACTGCTAGCCAAAACATAAAATTTGTTGTCTCATATGGTCTAGGTTTTAAACTGAACAACATCCTTCACAGATGAAGCTCTTATTTACTCAGAAAATAATAATTACAATCTGCAATACTCTTTCAAGTACATGCTTGTGCCAGTTTGAAGCTAGCTAGAATGTTTTGGTGAGAAGGATTAGGTAACAGTGCTGATGTCTACTTCACTCATAGGCTTGCTGAGAGGTATAAACAAGAACCCAAACATACATAAGGCACTTCTTCTTCTTCATGGGGCATTGCCTGAGCTGCATCTCTCTCTAGCCTCTCTGCAGTCTCTCTGATTAATCCACTTTGCTTCCTAACCTCCTGGCTGAACCTCCATTCTTCCTTGGGAATGGGGTAAGGTTGAGAGGGGCGTGGAAGGAAGGTGGAAGGGCAGTTGGGAGCCCCTTCTGGGGACCCAGGTTTCTGGGAGGGCTGTTGTGTTTCTGTATTACCTTTTAACTTGTATATTCCTGTCTATAGCTGTATATACTGTAAATATCTGCATGTATATCAAGCTAAGCTGTAAATATAAGCTTCATTCAAATTTCCAGAGCTGGCTGAGTCTGGGTGATTTCCAAAGAGTATTGTGAGGCAGGGAACAGCCAAACCATCACAATGCTTTGTCTCATCTGCTTGGAATAATGAAATTATATAGAAATCTCTTCAGAAAATGTCCTTTTTCTGTTTAAACTGCTGATCTATAATGAAGTATAGAGGGCTTGAGCATATGGGTAAAGTAAGGAAAGTGTTGTAAAGAAACAAAGCAGTGTAATTTCTGGAGGGATCAAGAAAAGCCTGGCTGAGGCACTCAGTGCCATGGTCTGGTTGACTGGCTAGGGCTGGGTGCTAGGTTGGACTGGATGATCTTGGAGGTCTCTTCCAACCTGCTTGATTCTATGATTCTATGATTCTATGAAATGGAGACACTCAAGCATAAAATATGACTACACACTGAAGTTGTCAATAAAACAAATACATTAGAGATATCACTATTTGTTACATTTCTGCAGTCACAAGTCCTGATGCTGTAGGAAACTAAAGATGTATTTTTTAAAAGTGGCTTAAGAAGTATTTGAGGACATGAATTGTAGAATAGAATCATAGAATAGAATCATAGAATCAACGAGGTTGGAAGAGACCTCCAAGATCATCCAGTCCAACCTAGCACCCAGCCCTAGCCAGTCAACCAGACCATGGCACTAAGTGCCTCATCCAGGCTTTTCCTGAATACCTCATCCAGGCTTTTCCTGAATACCTCCAGGGACAGCAACTCCACCACCTCCCTGAGCAGCCCATTCCAATGCCAATCACTCTCATCTAAGAAGTGCCATAACCAAAGTTAAAATTCTAAAGTAACATCAAATCTAAAGTTCTGGACACATCACTGCTGGAGCAGAGAGAGAACTGTGCACCCCTAAAATCACAGAACCTTTGCAGAGACACTGGAAAGTGGATCCTGTAAAAGCAACAGCAAATTAACAGTTCAGGCACAGCAGCATGCTTGTACTGTGGGCAGTAAGGGAGGGATAACAATATAAGGAGAAAGAATTAGCTGCACAGTGACCTGAAACAGCATTTTGGCAAATGTCAAGGAGAAGTTTCAGCAAGGTAGCACATGATTGGAGCCATCAAAGAGGAAAAGATGTGTGACATATGGAGGAGTACAAACAGGGCACCTTGTCAAGTAGCATCGTGTTATGCTTAAGTAACTGCAGTAAGTAGCAGACCATGCTCTGTAACAAAGACTCAGTTCTGGTGTCCTTACCTTGTATGTAAGAGAATCTTGCTTCATTTGTAGGCAAAGCACAGGCTGTTGTTTCACACACTCTCTTGAAAAGCTTCTAACTGTCATATCCCACAGAGGAAAAATCTAGGCAGCAGGGAGGGAGAAAACTTCTCCTAAATCTCTTTATCACAAGTAAAAAAGTTACTTCCTCTTCTCCACTTATTTTGGATTTGATGAAAAATAATGAGAATAATCAAGTATGCATATAGATATGTCTCAACTGATCAGTCTGAATAGTAAGAGTGGTGTTTGGAGGTCTGAGGTGCTTTGTAATAAATGCTAAATGTTTACAACATGGAAAGCCCTAAGTAAAATTCTCTTGCTATTAAAAGTTTTCTTCATCTAGGGAATCTTGCTCTATTCCCATTGTGCTGATGTCTTGATAGGATGTTCTGTGCTTTCTGTCCCTCCCCATCATATCTGGTACTGCAGTAAGTAAATTACATTCTTGGTATTTCACTCTAGCTCTCATCTTCTGCAAACCTTAGGGCTTTTGAATTTTTTCCATGGGATGTACTATAATTCATATCCAATTTACTCAAAGCTCACAAATCCCACTATCTACAGCCTCTGCTTTTCACAGTACTGCAGTACTGCCTCCCAGTTCTCATGCTCCATGTTTTTTCCAAAATAAAGTGATGAGGAATGCTGATGAGAGGCCAGTGTTTGTCAGCTCTCTTCCTAAAAACATGCTAGAATGAAGGCAAGCTCAGCAACAGGAGACTACTTCTCAGTTTTAGAGTCTAGATAGAATCATAGAGTCACAGAATCAACCAGGTTGGAAGAAACCTCCAAGATCATCCACTCCAACCTAGCACCCAGCCCTAGCCAGTCAACTACACCATGGCACTAAGTGCCTCATCCAGCCTTTTCTTGAGGACCTCCAGGGATGGTGACTCCACCACCTCCCTGGGCAGCCCATTCCAATGCCAATCACTCTCTCTGCCAACAACTTCCTCCTAACATCCAGCCTAGACCTCCCCCGGCTCAACTTGAGACTGTGTCCCCTTGTTCTGTTGCTGGGTGCCTGGGAGAAGAGACCAACCCCCACCTGGCTACAACCTCCCTTCAGGTAGTTGTAGACAGCAATGAGACACAAGATCTGTAAATGCAACACTGTAAAGCAGTCACACTCTCTTCTTTCACAAACTTCTGTGAAAATGAAGAGGCATTTATTTTTATATGATAACTCTAATATTAATAAACCATTCATGATAAATACAGGAAAGAAGTGTAATTACCTGGTATCTAAATCTGTCAGGACAGTTGATGTTGATTTTTTTCCTAAATGCAATTGTCTCTTATACTTGTGTTGCAACCAAACCTCAAAGGAAAGATTCATGGTAGGCTCTTTAGTGATACTTAAGAGCAAGGTGAGGCAAACTGACACCAAAATAGCTAGAATGATAGGCAATTTTTTTATTACACATTGTGCAGATCACTTTCATCATACAGTAGTTCTTAATGTAGGCAAGGTGGTTATTTAGTGCATGAGAGAGGAGAGAGCAAGGAGAGGCATGAAGAGCCCCTCAGCAAGCCTATGAGTGAAGTAGACATCACCCTTGTTTCTCTTTCAAAGCCTCTAATCTAGTTCTTCTCAACAAAACATTCCAGTTAGCTTCAAACTAGCACAGGGAGACCTGGAGTTCATGATGGCTTGGGATCCAGCCTGCAATGGTGATTGTCTTTGTGGTGTTTTGGAGACATGTATGGGAGCAAGCATCCCCCTTGCTCTGGGGAGAGGAAGCTGGAGACTGGGAGCTCCTGTTGATGTGCACCTCCCAATAGCGACAGCAGCTCGAGATGTTTTTCCCTTGCACAGCTTTGGTACCCCTGCCTCTTATAAACAAAAAAGAGGGAATTGTCCAGATACACCACACAGAGAGATTCAGCCTAGAAAAGGCCAACAGATTTGTTAGTGTAAGGAAAGGATGTGTTTGTATTTTGATGCCTACGGGTCCTTGGTGGAGGCCAGCTCGTTGTGTCCAACCTGCTTTTGGAAGTGAGCAGGAGAAGTCTTGCCTGGATGGCCATGCAGACACTGTGGTGAGGAATTGAGACATATTTTGGAATATAGATGTTGTTAACCTTGTTGACACCAAGCATGTCTATGATTATAACCTATAAGCATAAACAAACATGAGGAAGTGTGCATGAGAAGGATAATAGCTGCATTAATTCTAATGCTAGGGGTTGTTTTTGCACAAGCTTTAGCCACACTTAATGAATTAGGTTAGTGTGACAAGCAAATGCTACTTCACAAGCCTCCAGCAATCTATTTTCCAGTAAGACATGCTACATGGCAAAGTAGAGCTGCTATCGACCTTTTGTTATTAGCTCAAGGGCTGGATGCACTCATTGGTAAAGTTGGGAATAGTTGTTTTATTAATCCTCTGTATAGTAATGCTTAAAGTGCCATGTTTGTTATCCCTTTTACAACAGGCCCTGCGAGGGATGATAAACACTGCATTCATAGTTTAAAGCCAAAAAGGAGGAAGTTCTTCACAGAGAGAGTGATTTCCCATTGGAATGGGCTGCCCAGGGAGGTGGTGGAGGCACTGTCCCTGCAGGTCTTCAGGAAAAGATTGGATGAGGCTCTCAGTGCCATGGTGTAGTTGACTGGCTAGGGCTGGGTGCTAGGTTGGACTGGATGATCTTGGAGGTCTCTTCCAACCTGGTTGATTCTATGATTCTATGTTGCTAAGGGGAAATTGTGAGAAAGCAAGAAGGAGAAATGGAAGAAGGAAAATAATGAGCTGTGCAGAGAATGAACAGCCTTGGTTCCCAGGGCTGTCTCCCATGTAGGAGAGAAGAGAAGGCTAAGAGGTTGGGCCAGCTAAGATAAGAGGCCAGGAGGCCCAGAGGAAGGTCTGTTAGAAACAGGGCTGTACTGTTGTGCTTGGGGAATTATAAGGTGGATGTTAGGAGGAAGTTGTTGGCAGAGAGAGTGATTGGCATTGGAATGGGCTGCCCAGGGAGGTAGTGGAGTCACCATGCCTGAAGGTGTTCAAGAAAAGACTGGATGAGGCACTTAGTGCCATGGTCTCCTAACCAGTCCTCAATACCCCTGGCCTCAAAGCCTCCCTCCCCCCATACCTCCCTACCCAAGCCTGCATAATGCAGTAAAAAAAATAGGTCTGCCAAAGCTGGGCCAGACTGCAAACCTCTCCCACAAGAGATAAGGTCCATCTGGAAGCAGAGAGAAGGAGAAAAAACCAGGGGAGATTAGACAGAAATGTCTATTTATACAGGAGAGATTCAGAAATAACAAGATTATGTTTTCAGTTTCCACCTCCCTGCACTTCTCTGACATTTGGAGGACTCTCAACTCCATGGTTAAGACATCCCAGTTGTGTTTAACACAATACAAAGCTCTGCTCACTTTCAGATCTATCAGGATGCACACAAGCCAACCTTGTTCCAAAAAACCCCATGTAGACAAAACTACTGAGACATCATGGCACAGAAATCATAGTTGATCTCTCAAGCTCAGTGGTACAGCTTCAGTTATCTTCCAGAGAACAGAAGCTGAAGCAAACATGGTAGTTTCTTCCACTGAGCCAATGTGCATGAATTACAAGTGTACCTGGACAAAGACTGTGATATAACTGTTATCTTATGAATCCTTTTCCTAAGCCACTCTATCTGCATTTAGAGTTTCACACTGCTAACAATATGATGGGCCAGGATTTTGAGAACTTGGTTGGTTATAAAGTAAGAATTCCTCACCACAGAAGGCAAGGATGCTCCAGACAAAAGGGAACTTCATGCTCTGCTAGTAGCTAAACTAAACTCTGCCAAACTTTTGATCATGTAATAAAGTCTTATATTGTTACCAAAGCTCATTAAACTGAACCTCCTACAGAGAGAAAATTCTGGGTATGTTGGCATAAATGCAGAGGTTTTAAACCCTACTTCTCTGAAGACTTTCAAAACCTGCCTGGGTGTGTTCCTGCATGGCCTGCTGTAGACAATCCTGCTTTGGCAGGGTGGTTGGACTTGATCTCTGGAGATCCTTTCCAACCCCTAACATCCTGTGATTTTTCTTGCAGTGTCCAAAATTACTTTTGAAGCACTTATTGATTAGAAAAAAACAAAACAAAACACAAAAAAAAACCCCAAAAAATAAACCAAAAAACCCTCCAGGAAACCATACAAAAAAATCCCCAAACCTAAAACCAGTAACAAGAGAAAACAACTCCAAATAAGCAAACAAAACATATAACACAGAGCAGAAAGCCACTGCAGGCTCAGCAGAACAGCTAATTTTCTTTCCCTTCCCTATGTAAGTCATGCATCCTTTCAGAATAATGGTGCACCTGGAGCTGCTAGCATCAGGACACACTGTTAACCACTGCCAATTATCTCCATTTTCACTAGGAGAATGGGAGTTGCAAGCAGCTTGCACTGCAAAAAAACAGAAAAGGAACTTTAAATTAGACTCAAGCTGCACTGCAGTAGACAGAAGCTGCTGCCCTAACAATCTTATTAAATACTAGCATGTATTGGAGTCCTCACCACCCATTCTCTTCCACAACACAAACAGCCCAGCAGTCCCTGGTTGCCATGGAAACCACAGGATGACTCTCATCACGTGCTCCCATTTCAAATTCTGCTGCAGCACTGAATTATTTCCACTGCACAGCAGTGCACACTTATTACCAAAGAATTCTGCAACTGCTTCAGTACCATTGCAAGGTCACAAAAATAAGGAAACTTGCAGCAACAACAACAAAAAAATCTGTGCAATCTACAAACGTCTGCCTCACAGATATCAACATTGGAAACAAAGTCCTATGGCAAGTTCCCCCAACATTATAGGTGAAAAAAAAAAAGTGCCATTAATTTTCTATGAGGAAAGCAAAGCTATTCTCAGCTGTTGAATATATACGGTTTTATGGGTGGGCAGAGGCCAATGGGATGAGATTGAACAAGGTCAAGTGCAGGATTCTGCACTTTGGCCACAACTACCCCAAGCAGTGCTTCAGGCTGGGGACAGAGTGGCTGAGAGCAGCCAGGAAGAAAGGGACCTGGGGGTACTGATAGATAGTAGCTGAAGATGAGCCAGCAGTGTGCCCAGGTGGCCAAGAGAGCCAGTGGCATCCTGGCCTGCATCAGGAGCAGTCTGTCACATTCTTAAAAACACTATGCCAAGAAACAAGACTGATTTCAAAAGATGGGAATGGTCAGAACATACATCTATGATTTTTACCTCAGCCAAGAGATAGTCAGGAATCTGCAGGTTTTTTCTTTCTTCCCAAAATCCACATCCTCACAGTAGGGTTTCTAGAGCACTATCATTACACAATAGAGAGCAAATATTGTCTTCTCCCTTAAATCACTCAGCTGTGAGACAATGTGAAGGAAGCAAACTGCAGCTTCTCTCTCAAAGGAAGAGCATGTTTCCTAACAATGCTAACTGCACAGCACAAGTGTTGCACAGCAACCGTCCTGCTATGAACATGAGTCACTGTGGAAGATGCCAAGCAGAACAGACTAAGAGTGCTTCGAGTTACACTGACTCCTGGCACTCAGAGCTGCAACACAACTTGACCATTATGCTCATAGACAGAGTTAATCTTCTCTCTTGGCTCTTGGGCTCGGGGCTCTTTTCCTGTTCCCTCACCTCTCTGACTGCTCCACATGGAATACTGACTTCAACTGCACACATGAGATCATGCAAGTTTTCTATCTGGGGGAAGAGATGAAGTTGGAGTTGGTCCAAACAGAATTCTTTACTACTTAGGGCGTATGTGTCCAGAGAAGGCTGACAAAGCTGGTGAGGGGCCTGGAGCACAAACCAAGTGAGGAGAGGCTGAGGGAGCTGGGGTTAATTAGCCTGGAGAAAAGGAGGCTCAGGGAGGGACCTTATTGCTGTCTACAACTACCTGAAGGGAGGTTGTAGCCAGGTGGGGGGTTGGGCTCTTCTCCCAGGCAACCAGCAATAGAACAAGGGGACACAGTCTCAAGTTTTGCCAGGGGAGGTCTAGGATGGATGTTGGGAGGAAGTTGTTGGCAGAGAGAGTGATTGGCATTGGAATGGGCTGCCCAGGGAGGTGGTGGAGTCACTGTCTCTGGAGGTGTTCAAGCAAAGCCTGGCTGAGGCACTTAGTGCCATGGTCTAGCTGATTGTACAAGGCTGGGTGCTAGGTTGGAGTGGATGATCTTGGAGGTCTCTTCCATCCTGGTTGATTCTATGATTCTATAATTCTACATAGGTCAATTGCATTCAGTTCAAATACCACAAGTTCCATTAGCCCAAAGCCCTCATGAAAGAAATCAGAATTTATACACCCTCTGTTTGTTTCTCCCCTCATCAAGAAACCATCTAAGTATGGCATTCACTGTGTAGTCTTTGATCACAGGATAACAGGAGCTACACACTGTGCAAAGAAAAAGCATTGCAAACCACCAGGGTGCTGTCTTCCTTGGCACTTTGATCATGTTGATAGATTTCAAAATTAGAAAACATATGTCTAGAAAAAGCCATCACCAAACACATTTAACTAACTTCATTAGTCAAATAATGACTGTTTAAGGAAAGCCATTAGAAACAAAAGAGCAATGGACAAGAAACCATTCTAACAGTTATAAAAGCTTGGAAAGGCCACAGCAAATTCATGTTTGCTTGATTGTTGGTTCGGGGGCTTCCACTGAATTTGTTTGGTCAGATTTTACTTGTCCTTTACTTAATAAGTGCATTATCTGAGTATTTTGGTATGCTTTGTTTCTGTTCATGGTTCAATTTAATGGATAAGATGTATTGCTGCTGTGGTGGTTGTGGTTTGGGTGTTCCCTGCCCCCCCCCCACACACACACTTTGGAAATCACCCAGACTAGACTCAGCTGGCTCTGGAAATATGAATGAAGCTTATATTTACAGCTAGCACAATATACAAGCAGATATTTACAGTATATACAGTTATAGACAGAAATAGACAAGGTAAAAAGGTAATACAGGAACACAACAGCCCTCCCAGAAACCTGAGTCCCCAGGAGGGGCTCTCAACCACTCCTTCGCCTTCCCCCTACCCCTCTCAACCTTACCCCATTCCCAAGGAAGAATGGAGGTTCAGCCAGGGGGACCAGGAAGCAAAGTAGATAAGTCCAAATTGGAGGGTGAGGTTAGAGAGATGCAGCTCAGCCAGGAGCCCAAATGAGAGTGATTATCTAATGTTTTTATTACTTGTTCCTATACATCTCAGCAAGCCTATGAGCGAAGTAGACATCACCACTGTTTTCTTTCCACAGCCTGTGATCTAATTCTTCTCACCAAAACATTGTAACCTGCTTCAAACTAGCACAGCTGCCCAGGAAGGAATGAGCTTTAACAGTATACTCAAACACTAATTAAGATTCTTTTTCACATAGACATTGTTGTTCCTGACGAGTTTTCTTTTATCTACTTCAAACAGAAAGCCAAAAAGCAAGACCACATAGATTCCTCTTTTCAAAGCTAATGAACTCAAGAATCCTACTGTGCACATATGCTATACTACATCAGATCAGATCTAAATATATTAGGCACTTGTAATTGTATTAACACCACCTTGCTCATTACCAGGTAATCCAGAAACACAGCAGTTCAAACAGATTTGTATGTATAGTGGAAGTGTAGACTAGATACTTTGTAAGTGTCCATAAGATAAAGGGAGAAAAACTGCTTGGCAATAAAATCATCGTTAGAATGTGAGACTTTGCTCAACACTTCAAAATCAGATCAGAAAATACCTTGTGCACCTTTAGATTTGTGATACAGCTTAAAAACTGAATCTCATAAATCTGATATTTTTGGGCTTTCCTTTAGCAAAGGAATCGTTAAATGAAAATTTGATACAGTAAAGTTTGGAGACTGTGATGGTTTGGGTGTTCCCTGCCCCTCTCAGTCTTCTCAAGACTAAGCATCCCCAGGTCTCTCAGTCTCTCTTTGCAGAAGAGATGCTCAAGTCCTCTAATCATCCTCTTGGCTCTCCTAGAATAAACTATTACAATGTCCTGTGTCCTCCCCCAAGACTTCCTAGTCTCTCTGGAGGACTTGTCTCTATAGTTATACCAATTAATTCGTAAGTTCCTTAACCTACAACAGCTACAATCCAAACTACAAGCCTCATGATATTTTGCTCCAGCCAGTACTTCCATTAAAGCTGGCATGGCATTAGCATGGTACTGAATATTTAATGAGCAAATTCAACTGAACCCATGACATGAGTTTTTTATGGAGCTGGCCACCTCACTTACCTTGCTTACAGTGAGACCTTTATCAGCTTTTTCATCAGAGTGGCAGGAAAGCAGCCAGGAAGAAAAAGACCTGGGGGGTACTGGTAGATAGTAGGCTAAAGATGAGCCAGCAGTGTGCACAGGTAGCCAAGAGAGCCAATGGCATCCTGGCCTGGAACAGGAACAGTATGGCCAGTAGGACAAGGGAGGTTATTCTTGCCCTGTACTCAACATTGGCCAGGCCACACCCTGAGTGCTGTGTCCAGTTCTGGGCCCCTCAATTCAAGAGAGATGTTGAGGTGCTGGAAGGTGTCCAGAGAAGGGTGACAAAGCTGGTGAGGGGCCTGGAACACAAACTCTATGAGGTGGGGGTTGGTCTCTTCTGCCAGGCAACCAACAACAGAACAAGGGGACACAGTCTCAAGTTGTGCTGGAGAAAGTATAGGCTGGATGTTAGGAGGAAGTTCTTCACAGAGAGAGTGATTGGCACTGGAATGGGCTGCCCAGGGAGGTGGTGGAGTCACTGTCCCTGGAGGTGTTCAAGAAAAGACTAGGTGAGGCACTTAGTGCCATGGTCTAGTTGATTGTACAGGGCTGGGTGCTAGATTGGACTGGATGACCTTGGAGGTCTCTTCCAACCTGGTTGATTCTATAATTCTATGATCACAATGTAGTAGGAAGAAGTCTGAATCACCTTTGCACTGTTCAGTTAGTAATATGGTGCCAAGGACATACTCTGTATTTTGTGGAATGTGCAGTAAATGATACAGTGTCAGGAATTAGAAGTTATTATGTGTGGGGTACAAAAAAAGAGGTCACTTTTGCTATTGAAAAGTTTTTGCCCTTAATAACAAATACCAGTATTTAGCACTAACAGCTCATAGGCTTCAATCTGTCTTAGATGAGTCTATTAAAGGATTTCTTTGTGTAACTGATGCTAAACAAAGGCTGCATTAAAATTACTTTGAAGCAAGAAGCAGAAGTCAGCATTTCCAAAAGTAATCTCCAGCGTTTAATTTGTGCAGTTATTTCTTTTAGACTACTATTTTATCCCCCCTTTCATATTGAATCAATACTTTTAAATAAAGCTAATTCAGCTCTTACACATTATCACCTTGGATAATTCAACAGCAAAAAAATGCAAGTTACACATTCAGCGTTAAAAGTGCATTTTCAAAACATACAAAAGCTAAAGGTCAACCTTTTGGTTTTCATCAAGCTGTAGGGATGAATGCATATGTGCTAAATATAGCATCTTATACAGAATAATGACAGAAGAATCACTGTTGCATGAAGCCACAATCTGTAGAGTTAATCACAATCATGAATCACTCCACCACATTATTTATTTGGTTTTGTTCTTTTCATAGATTCATAGAATCAACCAGGTTGGAAGAGACCTCCAAGATCAGCCAGTCCAAACTAGCACCCAGCCCTAGCCAGTCAACCAGACCATGGCACTAAGTGCCTCATCCAGGCTTTGCTTGAACACCTCCAGGGACAGCAACTCCACCACCTCCCTGAGCAGCTCATTCTGATGCCAATCACTCTCTCTAGCAAGAACTTCCTCCTAACATCCAGCCTATACTTCCCCCAGCACAACTCCAGACTGTGTCCCCTTGTTCTGTTGCTGGTTGCCTGGCAGAAGAGACCAACCCCCACCTGGCTACAACCTCCCTTCAGGTAGTTGTAGACAGCAATGAGGTCTGCCCTGAGCCTCCTCTTCTCCAGGCTGCACACCCCCAGCTCCCTCAGCCTCTCCTCACAGGGTTTGTGTTCCAGCCCCTCACCAGCTTCATTGCCCTTCTCTGGACACGTTCCAGCACCTTCCACCTTTGGAAGACAAAAATACTCTTCCTATTTTGTTTAGTATATTAATTAAATTCAAACTACCATCACATCTTTTGCTGTTCTGGATAGAAAAGTTAAATATTTGGCTTTGTTTGAGGACAATATCTTACCAGCTTGGAGTTTCAGAAGATAAAAGACCTTCTCAGCTCAAGATTTCTGGTGTACAGCCAGACTGAACCAGCTAGCATACATATGTATCATTATTCAGTACTTCTCAAGTAAGACTGGTGGTGAATATCCAGGTCATAACAAAAAGATGTCCCAGTAGACAAACACATTAACTTCCTGGATATTCTTATGAAAAGCAGCAGGGCAGAAGGAAGAGTGAAAACAGAAGTTGCCACATTCTCCTTGAGAGAGGTGAACCGCCTGTACAGAGACACTGAATTGTCATTCCTCTGGCATCCTGTTTTGTGAATAACAAAAGGCATAAGCTGCATGTTACCTTCTCATGGGAAAAAAATGTCCTCAAATTTGCAGCTCCTCATCTCTACCAATAACCTTCATTTCTGCAACTGAAAGCCAAGAGCATATGCTTACTTTTAAAACGTATGTGGCATTCTATATAGTAAGATTTGTCCTTCTATTAGTATTCATAATAAAAAAAATATATAATTTACTGTTGCAATACTGGTGCAGGTTTTAAAAGACATTTTCTTCTCACTTTAACTTTTATAAGTTTTTATGTGGCACACAATGGAGCCTTCAAAAGAGAAAGAGCAGGGATATTTTTTTAAATCCATGATGACCATTACTTGCATCACACCAACAGTGACAATCACAAGCTTCAGATGTGCTTTTAAATACCTTTGGAAGAGATCCAGAGGGGAGAATGGTGTGCTTGTAGTCTTGTTTGTTGGGTTTTGTTTGTTTATTTGGATAGACTAGAATCATAGAATCAAAGGATCATAGAATCATAGAATCAGTCAAGGTTGGAAGGGACCAAAAGGATCATCTAGTTCCAAACCTCCTGCCATGGGCAGAGACACCCTACGCTAGATCAGGCTGGCCAGAGACAGTCTGCTTTTTTCCCAGTTAATACAGAACTAAACCTTCTGGATACATTTCATAAGAGAGGAGAAAACCTTTAAATAGAATCATAGAATCATAGAATCAACCAGGTTGGAAGGGACCTCCAACATCATCCAGTCCAACCTAGCACCCAGCCCTAGCCAGTCAACCAGACCATGGCACTAAGTGCCTCAGCCAGGCTTTGCTTGAACACCTCCAGGGATGGCGACTCCACCACCTCCCTGGGCAGCCCATTCCAATGGCAAATCACTCTCTCTGGGAAGAACTTCCTCCTAACATCCAGCCTATACTCATAAACTGTTCACAATGACTCCACCACCTCCCTGAGCATCCAGACATATGAATGATTACTTGCAAACATTATAGAAAAGCATGAAATAGGAAACTAAATCATTAGGGAGGTGGTGGAGTCATTGTGAAACTTTGAAATTGTTGATGAGGATCAATTGTGCATGTAAAAAACAGTGGAGATATTATCCATAGAGAAAGTATAAAGAGATAAATCAGCACTCAAGCTATAGTAAAGTAAGCCTCTGGTTCATGCTTGTGAGATTGCTTCTTGTTTTGCCACTGTTTATTCATACAGTACATCACAGAGTGTGAAGCTTTCTCTTAAAGCCATGCATACTTCCTTCATATTGTCACTTAGACACCTCTTCAAAGGAATGGTCTTTTGGGGGGGGGGGTGGGGGGGGGGAAGAATAGGAAAAAACAACCCCCTCAAAATCTCTACAAGTCAAAGGTTCCCAGCTTTGTAATGTCTTTTACAAATGATGCACAAACAATTTGGTTGCTGCAAGGATTTCACTTTACATTCTGAATTTTGAGATATAATTTACTATTTGATTATAGTGCTTTATAGATTATGGAAAATTATTTTGGCATAGGAAGGGAAGCAAGTGCTTCAAGTATTTGGGATATTTCTCAGTTGGGTGAAATGTATCACAGTATCACAGTATCACCAAGGTTGGAAGAGACCTCATAGATCATCAAGTCCAACCCTTTACCACAGAGCTCAAGGCTAGACCATGGCACCAAGTGCCACGTCCAATCCTGCCTTGAACAGCTCCAGGGACGGCGACTCCACCACCTCCCCGGGCAGCCCATTCCAGTGTCTAATGACTCTCTCAGTGAAGAACTTTCTCCTCACCTCAAGCCTAAATTTCCCCTGGCGTAGCTTGAGGCTGTGTCCTCTTGTTCTGGTGCTGACCACCTGAGAGAAGAGAGCAACCTCCTCCTGGCCACAACCACCCCTCAGGTAGTTGTAGACAGCAATGAGGTCTCCCCTGAGCCTCCTCTTCTCCAGGCTAACCAATCCCAGCTCCCTCAGCCTCTCCTCGTAGGGCTGTGCTCAAGGCCTCTCCCCAGCCTCGTCGCCCTTCTCTGGACACGCTCAAGCATCTCAATGTCCCTCCTAAACTGGGGGGCCCAGAACTGAATGCAGTACTCAAGGTGTGGTCTAACCAGTGCAGAGTACAGGGGCAGAATGACCTCCCTGCTTCTACTGGTCACACCATTCTTGATGCAGGCCAGGATGCCATTGGCTCTCCTGGCCACCTGGGCACACTGCTGGCTCATGTTCAGGTGGGTATCAATCAGCACCCCCAGATCCCTCTGTGTTTGGCTGCTCTCCAGCCACTCAGACTGGAGAGTGTCACAGTTAGGTGCATAGGCTCTCAGCAATAGCTTACCACAGGCAGTTTCTTAACTGGAGCGAGCATTAGAAAGTTGTATTTGGCTCTGTGCAAATCTGCTGCTGCCTCTACTTCACTTAGAAGGAGAAATCACATGTATGATTTGTTCCTTCCAGTATGGAGTATGCAGCAGAGCGAGCAATCTGCTGAGGAAGGTGGGGTAGATTGTCACAGCTGGAGGGAATGTGTTTCTAATAAAGTGGCAGATCTGCATTTTCAGCATTATACCCCCATGGCCTGTAAACCCTGAGTCAATCAACTTCCTGGCTTGCTATGTAACCAAAAGTTGGGTTCTTTCAGTTTTAGCCTACCACATTCAAAATCACAGTAACCTATCACAACCTATAACCTGTTGTGGCAAGACCATTTCCAGCACAGCTGAAGGAAATACATAGAAAATGTAGGTAGAACCAGGCAGATAGGAGACAGTAGTGTCAATGTCACGTCAAAAAAAAGGCAATCAATCCATGACATGTCTGCTTCAAACATGCACCACAGAACGATAGAAGGCTTCAGGTTTCATATTGCAGGTAGTAAGTGTCAATCTTCACTTTACTGGCAGAATGTTTGCAGTAACTACTGTATCTATAAAAAAAAAGGCAGTCTAATGCCATATTATTTACTGCAAATCATGTCTGTGCAGCAGAGGTAAGCTTTCAGTAAAAAGATGGATCCTGCTTCAAACTACTGACAAGCACTCAGAAAACCTCCAGGTAAATGTACTCTGTAACTGGCTTCACAACATGTACAGTAATGAACTGATCATTTCAGAGAGCTTGTGTGCTATTACTGCAGACTGCTTAGCATGTGTGGGACAACCTGTACTAAAGCTTTACACAAGTAATTATAAATCATCTCTTCATTCCCACTTACTTGAAAGGTTAATCATAACAAATACAATACTCAAATCATGTCCTGTTCCTAAGTGCCTTTGAATATACATAATATTTGATGCCCATCATCTGTGAGTGAAAGCAATTTAAGTGCAATGAATGCATTCTGTAAACAGATGCCAAACCTTGTGTTTTACATGCAAGATGCAAAAGGAATAATTTCTCTTTTAGATGCTCAGAAAAACAAAGGAACATTTCCTTACCTGGAATATCAAATCAATACCATCAGGACAATTTTGGCTAAGAGTCAGGATGAATTTTTGTCTTCTGGAATAAACCTTTCTTCAGAGATGCAGAGCTTCAGAGATGTTATATTATAAGTAAAATGCACTATTCCACCATCCAGTGTGTTATCTGGCTCAGACACAGTATCCTCTTGCAAATGAAAAAAGGTAGCTCAGCTGGTTGTCCACTGAAGGAGCTTGATTTCAGTGCTATCAGGCACCAGCAATCACACATGGATGCTGTATTGTGACTCTCCTTCTACTGCGTGCTTTCTGTCGTTCGTTCTCCCTCTCTCACACAGTGATGCTCACTAAGCTGTGAGCCTGAGCTCATTCTGCTGCTGTATAATCAATCTAACCTGTCTGAATCTAATAGGCCTCTATTTAACCAGCCAATCAATAGCACAGATTCTGCTTCTCCTCCCCAGGCTCTTTTCCAGGAGTGGTACAAACAGGAAGAGTTTGGCCAGCAGTTTACTCAAGTGGGTTTTTTAATTATTTTATCTCCCTTAAAGAAAAATGCTTCAGCCAAACCCAAGTTCAAAGCTGTCTTCCTTTCTGCAGGTGTTTTTTTTTTTCATGAGTTACATAAAAAAATATGCTGCACTGCACTAGCATTCTGAATACTTTGAAATGTTCACTTATGATACGTGCTTTAGAATAAACACACAATAAACACCCCCCCCCCAAAAAAAAAGCCCCACCCAAACCAAACAAAAACCCAGAAAGAAAATATTCATATGACTCCCCCACCCTCTCAATCTAGAAATGAACCTTGATGTTCTGAAAAATCCCATAGCAGGTTTAGTAACTTAGACCTGTTCATAGCAAGTCTGGAAATTAAGCATAAAGAGGCAGCACAGACTTGTGCTTCTAGCCCCTGCTGTCTTCAACCACCTCCTTTACTGCAGTGCTTATCTTTCAGCTGAGATAAAATATTTGTTTAGAAACAGATTCACATGATAAAATATTTGTTTAGAAACAGATTCACATGAGACTGGTTCTTCTTCTTAATCAGTGATCAGAAGAAACTGAAACATGGAGTTAGCAACAAATGGCTGCTGCACTGTAGAAGCATGCCCTGCCTTCTACTGTGCTGTGTTTGTGTTCTCCATCTATGCAAGCAATAGGTCCCAGGTCTCTCTTCATAGAGCAGATGCTGAAGTCCCCACATCAACCTCATGGCTCTCCACTGTCAGGACCCTGCCTGTCTTGAACTGGGGAGCCCAGAACTGGACACAGTATTCCAGGTGTGGTCCAGGGGAAGAAGAACCTCCCTAGATCTGCTGGATGCACCTCAAGATGACACTGGCTCTCTTGACCACAAGGGCACATTGCTGGCCCACAGAGAACTTAGTGTCCACCAGGACTCCAAGGTCTTTCTCCATGGAGCTGCTTTCCAGCAGGGCAGCCCCCAGCCTGTACTGGTGCCTGTTATTATTCCTTCCCAGATATAGGGTGCAGCAATTATTGAACTTCATATGGTTAGCCTTCATCCATCACTCCAGCCTGTCCAGACCTTGCTGGATGGTAGCACAGCCTGATGGGGTGTCAGCCATGCTGGCCAGTTTTGTATCCACCTGTGCACACTGCTGGCTCATCTTCAGCCTACTATCTACCAGTACCCCCAGGTCCCTTTCTTCCTGGCTGCTCTTCAGCCACTCTGTCCCCAGCCTGTAGTGTTGCTTGGTGTTGTTGTGGCCAAAGTGCAGAACCCTGCACTTGGCCTTGTTAAATCTCATGCCATTGGTCTCTGCCCACCCATCCAGCCTGCCCAGGTCCCTCTGCAGGGCTCTCCTACCTTCCAAGAGATGAACACCTGCTCCTAGGTTGGTGCCTAAACATCAGCAGAGAAGAGGAAAAAAAAATGTTATTTCTTCATCTCATAAAACCCCAGACTTTCTCTTTTGAACTTTGTCTTTCAAGGGTTTGTGAAAATATTGAAACACGTTAGGAAGAAAGGTTAGAAAAAATATAAGGTTTCCATCACATAAACTTCAGACAATAGGAAGATATAAGTTCTTTACTGGAGTTAGAGATAGGGTGAGGAAGATAGTATCAGTTAATTGCAGAATAATTAAAAAGCTATCTTCCTGCAATTTATACAATGCAAGAGGGAAAATAATCCCTTCAAAGGATTAAGAAAATGGAGACTTATTTGTGCTATTTAGATGAAGAGAATTGTATATGCTGCTACAATAATGGCAGCTTACAATCATTTGATTAAGGTTAAACAGATGCTTTGTCAAATGTGATATGACAGACCCACATGGTGATGTTAGGAATAAGAAGCATGGGAATAATTACATACTTGGAAGAGTTTTGGAATGATTTCTGTGTTTATCTCAGAAATCACACAATATCTCACTATCTCCTACAGTTTCAGGAAAAAGTCAGTCTAGAGAGTCCATCTTAAAACTGGATCACAACAACAGCTTTAGAAGTGAGCCCTGTTAAATGCCTGTCCAGTGCTTCATGCATAAAGTGGTAATATGCTCATTTTTCAGAGAGGAAAACTGAAGCAGAGATGAAACAGTAACAATGCACAAACTCACATTGCAGCACTTTATTTTTATAGGAAAAAGTTATATGCATTGTAATGGGTTTCAGTGCCAAATGTCCCAAAAGTATTGAAAGGAATCATAGAATCGAATCATAGAATCAACCAGGTAGGAAGAGACCTCCAAGATCATCCAGTCCAGCCTAGCACCCAGCCCTAGCCAGTCAACCAGACCATGGCACTGAGTGCCTCATCCAGGCTTTGCTTGAACACCTCCAGGGACAGTGACTCCACCACCTCCCTGGGCAGCCCATTCCAATGCCAATCACTCTCTCTGTGAAGAACTTCCTCCTAACATCCAGCCTGTACTTCCCCTGGCACAACTTGAGACTGTGTCCCCTTGTTCTGCTGCTGGTTGCCTGGGAGGGGAGAAGAGACCAACCCCCACCAGTCTACAGCCTCCCTTCAGGTAGTTGTAGACAGCAATGAGATCACCCCTGAGCCTCCAGGCTAAATTTATCTTTTCTGGGGCATCTTCTGTACCAATATATCTTCATTTCCTGGTCTATCATATCTTCATTTTAAAGATGTTTCCTTGTCCAGCTTTTGTTGGCCAAATCTGAAATAGGACTATCTGGAAAACAGATTTACTAGATGTAGTTTCCCCTTATGCGTCCTTCTTGCAGGTGATACAGTAAGTACTGATTTTCTAACAGACAGGAAATCATTAACATCTCACTTTGTAATTAATTTCTGGGCTTGGATAATTTTGTTCATTTTCATCCACCTCCTGCTTATCTGCTTCATACTCAGAAAGCTATTTTCCCTTTCAAATCAAATTCTGCTGAAGTCAGCACAGGTCCAAACAAATGGAATTCTTTTGAAGAATGTGCTCCCTGAGGAATCAAATCAGATCTTCCTGAAACCTCAAGTCAGTTAAAGTTTTATCTACATATTTTCTGATGCATGTTTCATCTCAGAAGCTTCAATATGCTGACAATATACTAAGGTCATTGCTAGACACAAATGAGTACTTTTCTTAATCTGTAACTACTGACAAATGTTTCCTCTTTTAGAGTTTTGAAGGTACACAAGAGAATTTAAATTAATTGTTCAACCAGCAATAGAACAAGAGGACACAGTCTCAAGTTGTGCCAGGGGAGGTCTAGGCTGGATGTTAGGAGGAAGTTGTTGCCAGAGAGACTGATTGGCATTGGAATGGGCTGCCCAGGGAGGTGGTGGAATTGCTGTCCCTGGGGGTGTTCAAAAGAAGCCTGTCTGAGGCACTTAGTGCCATGGTCTAGTTGACTGGCTAGGGCTGGGGGATATGTTGGACTGGCTGATCTTATAGGTCTCTTCCAACCTAGTTGATTCTATTCTATTCTATTCTATTCTATTCTATTCTATTCTATTCTATATGAGTTTTCCTCAGTTTGGATTTTTTTTCTTTGTGAGACACTTTCTAACTTAGTAAGAAACTTCTTTATACTAAATGAAATAGCAGGATTCAACTTTACATCTTAATGAAGTCAAGAAACATGCCTCCATGCATTTTTTACTCATTTAGCCAAAATTTAGTCTAATCAGGGTGATTTCCAAAGTAGGGGGGGAGGGGGGGAAGGGCACAACGACACATGGTTGACGCCCAAACCATCATACTCCTCTTATTCAAAATCAGGCATAACCCTGAATTGTACTGCTCAAATCCAAATTGGAATTTTATCAGAGTGCAACCTATGGCTCAGTGCAAATACAGAATGACCTCCCTGCTCCTGCTGACCACACCATTCCTGATGCAGGCCAGGATGCCACTGGCTCTCTTGGCCACCTGAGCACACTGCTGGCTCATGTTCAGGCGGGTATCAATCAGTACCCCCAGATCCCTCTCTGTCTGGCTGCTCTCCAGCCACTCTGACCCCAGCCTGTATCTCTCCATGGGGTTGTTGTGGCCAAAGTGCAGCACCCTGCACTTGGAGCTATTGAACCCCATCCCATTGGCCTCTGCCCATCTGTCCAGGCGTTGCTGTCTACAACTACCTGAAGGGTGGTTGTGGCCAGGGGGAGGTTGCTCTCTTCTCTCAGGTGGCCAGCTCCAGAACGAGAGGACACAGCCTCAGGCTGCGCCAGGGGAAATTTAGGCTTTAGGTGAGGAGAAAGTTCTTCACTGAGAGAGTCATTGGACACTGGAATGGGCTGCCCGGGGAGGTAGTGGAGTCATCGTCCCTGGGGCAGTTCAAGGCAAGGTTGGATGTGGCACTTGGTGCCATGGTCTAGCCTTGGGCACTGTGGTAAAGGGTTGGACTTGATGATCTGTGAGGTCTCTTCCAACCTTGGTGATACTGTGATACTGTGATACAGAGAACAGTGCTGAAGGCTAACTGCACTACCACAAGCTGCTGGTTTTATCTTGATTTTGCTTAGAGACATTATTTTGGGGCTTTTTTTGGCATTCAAATTACTTGACCAAAAAACCCCAGGAATTTAGTACACTCTTCCGCACAGATCTCCCTTTCAGGTTTGCTTTTAATTCCCAGTGAAATCAGTGGATTTTATCTTGATTCCTAAAATTTAAACTACCTTTGCAGGCAGCTGCTTACCTGAGATGTAAATCTTCTTCCTCTTCTTGAAATTTTTGAGGGGAAAAAAACTATGACACAGAATTTGTCTTTGCTTACTCACTGCATGCAGTGCTTAATGTTGAATATGTTTAGCAGAGAAAGTGCTTAACGTTGGATATGTTTAGCAGAGAAAGAGCTTCAGGCATTTCCCCTGAACTCACAGAATTGTCAAAAACAATCATGTACATAATAGGATTGTACTGCAGGATTTCAATGAACTATTTTTTTTTTCCTTGCAATCTGGAATTGATTTTTAAGACATGAGCTATTACTCTATTACTTAAAGACGTGACTGTAATGGGCTAGAAACCAATGCATCACCCCTTTAAGTGTAGAAGCTGCTTGACTGTGATTCATTAATGAGATTGCACCAGTCTCTAATTCTCTTGGGTATTTAAAATACTCCTATTTCACTGTAATTCAATATATTTGTAATATCCATTAAATAGTCCTCACAATATCCACAATGTCACAAAGTTGTTATAAATGCTATGCAGCAAAAAAAAAAGCTCTTGAGATGCAAAGAAAGGAAAACTTTAAAAACATTAAGACTTCCAAGAGCCTAAAGTAACAGCTTTCCCTTTCACCTCCTCCCCCCACCACACACCTTCAGATTTGGTTAATACCTTAATCCCTTCTATAACCACAAGGTAACTAACAACACCAACTGGAATACTCACTGCAAGCTGCCAGTATATATTTGCTTTGTATTCATCAGCCTGGTTGGAGTCTTTAGAAATGAAGTGTAATCCCTTCCAGAATGCTCTCGAGAGATGGCTGTAAGAGGGAAAGGTTTGTTTTTCCTAGCTTGGCTGAGAAATAAGTGAAGTGAAAAAGGACCAGCAGATATGCCTTAAACATATTTGGGTATCACTGGACATTTGTAACAAATCTCTATCTAAAGCGTAGACCTGACATAAAGAACAGGAAAATAGCTGAGACAATATACAGAAGCCTGGTAAAGTATCTGTGGCTAAGCATATTTGCAGTGAAAAGCACTCAGACCTGAGGCATCAGGATAAAAAATGGAGGCTAGAGTCATAGATTGTGAGAGCAGAAGAGATGAGTAATTAAAAACCAAGCAAACAAACAAACCTCCAACATCTCAGGGAAATATGTTTTCTATGCTGCATACTGTTGTTAGAAAGCAAAAATCATAAAACAGGAGTGGATAGTGATTAGGCAATCTTATGCTGCTAGGAAGGATTCAGGACAGAGCACAGCAGCTGTCACAGGGTGAGGTACCACTGCAGGAGGTGGAACACAGCAAGCTGCTGTGCCAGGGACCTTAAAGGGAACACTGAATGTTAAAGTACTTTTAGTGAGCTTTGCTTAAGTTTTGCTGTTGCCCATTGGGCAATGAGTAATTATATATGAGTCTGTTAATGTAAAACACTGGGTTGTTCTTGCCTATGATATGCTAATGCTATGCTCTAGACCAGGGGTCCTCAAACTTTTTAAACAGGGGGCCAGTTCACTGTCCCTGAGACACTGTCAGGGGCTGGACTATAGTTTGTTGGGGGCTGGACTATAGGTTGGTTCCAGCCCAGCAGTGTTGGGGACTGGACTATAATTTGGTTCCAGCCCAGTAGTGTCAGGGCTGGACTATAGTTTGGTTCCAGCCCAGCAGTGTTGGGGGCTGGACTATAGTTTGGTTCCAGCCCAGCAGTGTTGGGGCTGGACTATAGTTTGGTTCCAGCCCAGCAGTGTCAGGGCTGGACTATAGTTTGGTTCCAGCCCAGCAGTGTTGGGGGCTGGACTACAGTTTGGTTCCAGCCCAGCAGTGTCAGGGCTGGACTATAGTTTGGTTCCAGCCCAGTAGTGTCAGGGCTGGACTATAGTTTGGTTCCAGCCCAGCAGTGTCAGGGCTGGACTATAGTTTGGTTCCAGCCCAGTAGTGTCAGGGCTGGACTATAGTTTGGTTCCAGCCCAGTAGTGTCAGGGCTGGACTATAGTTTGGTTCCAGCCCAGCAGTGTCAGGGCTGGACTATAGTTTGGTTCCAGCCCAGCAGCGTCGGGGGCTGGACTATAGTTTGGTTCCAGCCCAGCAGTGTCAGGGCTGGACTATAGTTAGGTTCCAGCCCAGCAGTGTCGGGGCTGGACTATAGTTTGGTTCCAGCCCAGTCCCGGCGGCTGCTTGGGGGCTGCGGAGGCCATTGAGTGGACTAAGTGGCAGGAAGTGGCTGCTTGGTTTCCCCTCCAACCCCTGGCAGGGGGGGTTCTGTAAATACCAGTGGGCTGTAGTTTGAGGACCCCTGCTCTAGACTATATGAGTGAATTCAGAACAAATAATAAAGGTCTCCAGTGGGGTTCACATTGAATCGTGTGGAGTCTGTGTGGCATTGCTCTGATCATATTGGTCTGGGTAGCTTTGTCTGATGATCTCCTGCAATGGTGGATACCAACTTACAATTGTGGTGAATAGTCCTAAAGGGCATAAAATGGGCTTCAGCATGTCCTGTCTTATTTACCTGCCTGTCTGCACTGCAGCCAGAGGCGGGAAAACAGGACAAAGGAACCCAGGCAACCCAGTCTGGTTTAATCCGGTTGCCTGAGGGGGGTTTCATAAGGCCCACACCCCTGTGGCATGCAAGGCCTATGCGCCCCCTGCTTTTGGAAGACAACAGCCTGTGGGTTCTGCCATTTTTGGGTCTACTTGGGTGATTGCCAGAGGTGACTGGGTGATAGTGTGGCCAATGAGACCATTAGCCTCGGCCATTACCCTACAAATGGGGGTGAACAGGTGAATAAGGAGCTTGCCTGCTAGTTCATTCCTCGCTCACCTGCCACTCACCTGCCCATCACCTCAGCTGCCTCAAGCCGCCTCAGCCGCCTCAAGCTGCCTCAGCCACCTCAGCCACCTCAACCACCTCAGCCACCTCAGCCACCTCAAGCCGCCTCAAGCTGCATCAACCACCTCAGCCACCTCAGCCACCTCAAGCCGCCTCAACCACCTCAGCCACCTCAAGCCGCCTCAAGCTGCCTCAGCCGCCTCAAGCTGCCTCAGCCGCCTCAGCCACCTCAAGCTGCCTCAAGCTGCCTCAGCCGCCTCAGCCACCTCAAGCCACCTCAAGCTGCCTCAGTCTTCTCAGCCACCTCAGTCTCCTCAAGCCGCCTCAAGCCGCCTCAGCTGCCTCAGCCAGCAGCTGATTCCCCTTTGCAGCCCATGTGGAATTCGCCACAGGACTCCTGTTGGATATTTTCCTGCCTATGTTTTGGGCCACAGACTCTAGGAGCAGTGAGTATTCTTAATCCTTTATTCAAGTTGCTAAAGGACTTTAATCGAGCTCACAAGTGGTGAATGAAGCTGCCAGACTCTCTAGCTAAGATATTTCTTAAACCTGTCACAATTCCATTGCACAGAGACATTCTGTACCATTGTTCTGCTAACTGCATGCAAGCACTTGTGTGGAGAGTTGTGAATAAGTTTGGGGGAATTCTTTTGTGTGTATTAATACATTATTTAATAACCTTTAAATCAGCCTCATTGCATTTTCCCCCAAACTCAGATTTCAACTAGCCCCCTTCATAACAACAATTAAATCATGTGCAACCAAAGTCTTGTGAGAAAATAATAAGAGGAATTCTTCTGGCCACTAGCAATGATGATGATTTGCTTTCAATAATAATATGTAGCAAAGAAATAGGTGAAGTATGAAGGAAACAAGGCAGTCTGAGGGGGATTATGTTTCTTTCTCTGAAATATCAATCAAATTCCTTAATGAAACTGCCCTACAGTCGCTATACAGCTATTGGTTTTCATAAGTATTAAAGAAGTTTTCCTTAATTTTAGTGGAAAATTATGTAAATACTATTTAGCTGAAGAGAAAAACTAAAACTTAATGAAATGAAAACATATATCTCACAGCAATATGAATCTCACAATGATTCTATGATTCTAATAGAAATGCTTGTGTTTTGAAAAAGACCCAACCAAACCAAACCAGACAAAACAACAACAACCAAAGCAACCCACCCCAATAAAAAAAAACCAAACCCAACAAAACAAACAAGCAGACAAAACCAGCAAATGAAAAAAACATGATATTAATGCTCAGTTCTAGAAGTAAGAAAACATGCTGTTAGGAGTCACAGAATCACAGAATCAACCAGGTTGGAAGAGACCTCCAAGATCAGCCAGTCCAACCTAGCACCCAGCCCTAGCCAGTCAACCAGACCATGGCACTGAGTGCCTCAGCCAGGCTTTTCTTCAACACCTCCAGGGATGGTGCCTCCACCACCTCCCTGGGCAGCCCATTCCAATGCCAATCACTCTCTCTGGGAAGAACTTCTTCCTAACATCCAGCCTATACTTCCCCCAGCACAACTTGAGACTGTGTCCCCTTGTTCTACTGCTGGTTGTCTGGGAGAAGAGGCCACCCCCACCTGGCTACAGTGTCCCTTCAGGCTACAGTGACCCTTCAGGTCAGTCCTGAGCCTCCTCTTCTCCAGGCTGCACACCCCCCAGCTCCCTCAGCCTCTCCTCAAAGGGTTTGTGTTCCAGGCCCCTCACCAGCTTTGTCACCCTTCTCTGGACATGTTCCAGCACTTCAACATCTCTCTTGAATTGAGGGCCCCAGAACTGGACATCTATGTATTACTCAGGTAATATGAAAACCTAAGAATTGTAAGCAAATTGTAAGCCTTTAGGGAAACAGATGAAATTAATGTAAATAGGTATTTTAAATGAGTTTGTGTCCTGCCTGACCTTTGCTAAAACCTCTTACTTAATACCAACTAAGCTGATTATAAAATAAATTAGATTTGTCCAAACACAGTTGCACAGTTCTCAGTTCCATATAATTATGAGCATAAGATTCATTGTTAGTAGTGCCTGATAGTAGCAATGTTTAGTCTAATTCAAATCCTCTGTCTTGGGCAAATAAGCATCTTATCAAGAGAGCATTCTTGCCTTGAACTGCTTAGAGTCTAAGACCTACATCCCAGGAACATTCACGCAGGCGATTAACTTCAAGCTTCTCATAGTTTCATTGTTCACTGGATTTTCATAGAATCATAGAATCAACCAGGTTGGAAGAGACCTCTAAGATCAACCAGTCCAACCTAGCACCCAGCCTTATCCTGTCAACTAGACCATGGTGTTGATGTAACCAAATACATTTACAGTTGTGAGACAAGGGCCCACATAAAAAAGAGATAAAAAGGAAGGGGGGAAATTGTATTTTCCACCATATATAAAAAGGGAACTGAGAATCCATGTAAAGCATTCATTTCAGGTGTCAGGAGAGTTGTATTTCCAGATAATTCCTCGAAATCAGAAATGGTATCAAATTAAATTAGTCAATGTATCACAGTATCACAGTATCACCAAGGTTGGAAGAGACCTCATAGATCATCAAGTCCAACCCTTTACCACAGAGCTCAAGGCCAGACCATGGCACCAAGTGCCACGTCCAATCCTGCCTTGAACAGCTCCAGGGACGGCGACTCCACCACCTCCCCGGGCAGCCCATTCCAGTGTCCAATGACTCTCTCAGGGAAGAACTTTCTCCTCACCTCGAGCCTAAATTTACCCTGGCATAGCTTGAGGCTGTGTCCTCTTGTTCTGGTGCTGGCCACCTGAGAGAAGAGAGCAACCTCCTCCTGGCTACAACCACCCATCAGGTAGTTGTAGACAGCAATAAGGTCACCCCTGAGCCTCCTCTTCTCCAGGCTAAACAATCCCAGCTCCCTCAGCCTCTCCTCGTAGGGCTGTGCTCAAGGCCTCTCACCAGCCTCGTTGCCCTTCTCTGGACACGTTCAAGCATCTCAATGTCCTTCTTAGATTGAGGGGCCCAGTACTCAAGTGTGGTCTAACCAGTGCAGAATACAGGGGCAGAATGATCTCCCTGCTCCTGCTGGCCACACCATTCTTGATGCAGGCCAGGATGCCACTGGCTCTCTTGGCCACCTGGGCACACTGCTGGCTCATGTTCAGGTGGGTATCAATCAGCACCCCCAGATCCCTTTCTGTTTGGCTGCTCTCCAGCCACTCCAACCCCAGCTTGTAGCTCTGCATGGGGTTGTTGTCTATGTTGATGTTCCTGTTCTTATACAACTCAGCAAGCCCATGAGTGAAGCAGACATCACCATTGTTTCCTTTTCACAGCCTATAATCTAATTCTTCTCACCAAAATATCTCATCTGGGCTCAAACTAGCACTCACACTGTTAAATATATAGTTACTTAGCACCTGAAAAGAAAGTATAACAAAAACAACTCTTAGTTTAATTCTTCTTCCATAGTTTCCCTCCCTGGATTTTTTGTTTTCATTTGTTTGTTTGGGTTTGTTTTGTTGTTGGTTTTTTTCCCCCTTCTTCTTCTTCTTCTCTTTTAAATTTAAGGCCTGTTTTCTCCTGTTCTTCAATTACTAGTAGCTGATGCTGCACTCTGATAAATTTTGTCACACTAATTGTTAGTGTCTGGTACAGCTTCCCTAGTCCTCACCAACATTCATTTGAGGCACAGAGCAGATCAAAAAGCAATTAGCATTCTGGCTTGTGATAATTACCCACAGTATGAGAGGCTTATCCAAGATGTAGTTTCTGCTGTGTCTAATAATAGGATTCTTTAAACACTGATATATTTTCATGAACACACCAGTGGTCTCATTTCAGTTCTGTCACTTGTCTCAGATAGGAGAAATAAATATCCCTCACATATTTGTTTTTTACTTCATAAAATAAAGTACATTGCTCTTCTGACAAGTTGTAGTGTCACCTAAAAGTCACCTTGAATCATGTTTTAATCATCTGGAACAAGACAACATCTCATTTATTTCTGCAGTTTCTTTGCTCTGCAAGGCACTGATTGCCGAGACACACAAATCCAAATCGAGCTCTGATTAAAATGGAATGAGGATGCAGATGCTACTCGTGGTTCAGAGGGGCACTCTGCTCTGTGCTAGGAAAGGTCAAGGTGATTTAAGTTCCAGTTAAACCAGAAAGATTTGTTATAGTTCAGGAATATATTGCATTGTAGCATGACAGACTGAATGCTTTCTGAATGTCTGTCTTTGACCTACAGGTATTTACTAGAACAAGAGCTCCCTTAAAAATGAAGTCATTATTTTTATCAGCAGGACCCAATCCTGTCCCCATTAAAGTATTGTTTCAGAAGTTTGGAGATCATCAATATCCTCCCATATGCAGCCAGAACTGCAAAGAGATTTTGGGATTTGGCAAATTATTATTTACTGTTTTGTCATCTGAAGAAATAAATTATTGCCCCAAACACTTTCACTTTGAACTGATCTTAAAGACACAATGCATAAATCAGTGAGTGTCTAGATATGCTAGAGATGAGACACCCATGTTGTCTTTAACTCTCAATTAAATATAGCCAAAGAAATTATTACAATAATAACTCACCCCATAAGGAGACTTCAAAAATAGACACTGCAGACTGAGCTGCAATATACAGAAGTCATATCTGATTTAGGCTATGTCTAGTGCAAGACAACTCATTCATTGGTAGTGTCTTACAATGGATGAAATTAATCCAAGTGCAATTCTGTTCACCCTATGGCCTTCAAACACTTCATGATCATAGAATCATACAATCAAGCAGGTTGGAAGAGACCTCCAAGATCATCCACTCCAACCTAGCACCCAACCCTAGCCAGGCAAATAGACCATGGCACTAAGTGCCTCATCGAGTCTTTTCTTCAACACCTCCAGGGACAGTGACTCCACCATCTCCCTGGGCAGCCCATTCCAATGCCAATCACTCTCTCTGTGAAGAACTTCCTCCTAACATCCAGCCTATACTTCCCCTGGCACAACTTGAGATTGTTCTAGTCATCACAAAGAAAGTTCTCTAAGGTATGTGTGGCTCTGAGATTTGTGCAACATCTAGGAAGATTGATTCCATGACTGATTAGGTACAATTGTTAACAACTAACTTTAAAATACAACTGCTGAATAGTAAAATAAAAACCTTTATCAGAAATCATATCTTTTTTTAACAGAGAGTAAATCTTTGTGAAAGTATTTATTATAGTGTGTTTAAGTAAAATAAAAACCTTTACCAGAAACCATATTTTTTTAACTGAGAGCAAATCTTTGTGAAGGTATTTACTGTAGTGTGCTTAAGTAAAATAAAAACCTTTACCAGAAATCATTTTTTTTTAACTGAGAGCAAATCTTTGTAAAAGTACTTACTACAGTGTGCTTAGATTATGTTTTATCTGAAAAATAGATCATCTAAACCATTCACAACATAAATAAAAGTGTAAATGAAAGGTCTGTGTCTCCTGTACCTCTCTGGGAAGAGAACTTGTACAAAACACATAATTTCTTTCTAGTAGCATTTAAAGTAATTCTTCTTTTCCATTCACAGCTATTTCCACAACTTCTCATTACACAGTTTTTTCTCTAGACATATTTTATCTCATTCATAAACGTAAGCTGACTGAAGAGATTTGCAATCATTCTTAATTAAGGTTTTTCTTAATGTAGGGTTTCATGCAAAATGTGATCTTACTTTTCTGATGCAGCACTACTTACTTATTAAAAGAGTATATTAGGTCAAATCTGGGTTAGTTTCTTTCTCATATTTGGGGTTTTAGCCACTATATGAAAAAAGAGCTCTGTCTCAGTATATAAATAGCAGCTGTCAAGCTAAATTTTTTACTATATTGCTCCTGTAAAATTGAAATGTATTTTAAAATATCTTCCAGCAGTGATACAGGAATTCAGAGTGACACTTCAATAATAATCTTTCTGGGAAGAAAATTGGTTTTTAATCCAAAGCATTACATAGAAATCATTCTGATCCTCGAACCGTTTGATGAATTGTTGCTGCATATTTGGTGAGTCAGTCAACAAATAGCAATGCAGTGTTGAGATCAGTCACATTTTCTATGTTGTGCTACTTTGTAGCTTATGTTTACCCTTGCCTCTTAAAGCTTGTTGTATGCATCTTAAAATAATCTGGTTATCAGCTGGAAAGTGGGAAATGGATGCTTTTTTATAGCCCTTGCTATCAGCAAATTAAAATCCCATCATCTGGTATTCATATGAATGAGAAGAAGAAAATGAACAGCACAAAGATTTCCTGTTCCTGACGGATGTTCAACTGGGATGTGTTTATGTATGCATATTTAAAGACATGCTTATCTGGAAATGTGTGTTTATGTGTTTGAGAGATGATTTATTTCCAAAGCACTAAGAAGGTCTGATTTGTTTTCCTCAAAAATTTACAGCATTGGATCATGCTGTTTTTAGACACACAGAACTACCACTTCTTTCCAGTTAAAAAAATAGAATCTGAGAACATGCAGGTAATTTCAGTTTATTACAGTTTTTTTGTTATCTAGATATGGGGAAAAGGGATAGAGAACATGAAGTGTAGGAACCTAGTTAAATCATTAACTGTGCGAGCACTGATATAAAGCATCATCAATCAGACAAACAGAAAGGTGGCAGGTTAAGCTTGAGAGGGTCTTGAAGCACTCTCATGGAGAGGAAGGACACTGTATTCAAAGATGAGAACATCAGTGACTTCAGTGAAGGATGTGACCCACAACTGATGCCAGGTGGATGAAAGGTACAGAAGTCAGATTGAGGAAGGCGTCAGCCTCCCTTCCAAAGACCCCAAAAGGCGACCACCAGTTGGCAATGAGCATGCGTGAAAGAGGTGGGACATTATGGGAGTGAGTTCCAGGAACTGAGAGTAATAACTCCACCTATTCCCAGAACTAGTTGTAATAACCCTACCCCTGTACTGAATATGTATGATTTTGTAGTATAAACATTTTACCTAAACAAGGTGAAGGTGTGCAAGGACTTTGGAGGATGAGCTTCCCTTGTCACCTAGCACTGATTAAACATGTCTTACCAAATAACACTTTGTGTGGTTTGAGGGTTTCTTTCTGTATGGCAATGTTATCATTTAAAAATATGCTAATATACCCTTGAATTAATCATAGAATCATAGAGTCAACCAGGTTGGAAGAGACCTCCAAAATCATCCAGTCCAACCTAGCACCCAGCCCTATCCAGTCAACTAGACCATGACACTAAGTGCCTCATCCAGTCTTTAATAGTGGTAGATCAGTGCCTTGAGAAAGGAGACATGGACACACTTACTTTGCCTCCATACAGAAGTCAGTATTTGACTCTCAGAGGCAAATCCCAGCTCCAGTGAAAGTGTAGTCTTTGTATTTCATATCCACAAGTCCTGCCTCCCTATTAATCTGGCTGCAAAATTTCCACTTCTTTCTCCTCCTAGGAAGGACAAGTAGGTTCTTATCTCTCTGTTGGGGATTAAGGCTTGGTTGATCTTGGCAATGCTACCAATTAGGCCTGGAGCTGCCTAATTGGGAGCTGGAGTTGTCTGTCTGAATTTTGTGCTGCATCACAAATGGAGTGGTATGGAAGGTAGGTAGTGGGGGTGGAAGCCTGGATTTTGTCAGCCTGGTATAGAGGGAGGTTTGTGTGAAGATTTGGTTTAATGAACTTCTGTGTTAAGCCCAGACTATGGATTTTTTTGTATTTTATATGCTTTGCTATGCTTTGCACTATACCACTGGAGCATTGCCTTTCTATTTCGACTTTCCAATTCTCCCATCTCATGCATGAGCAGTTTTCTTTTACCCCTTTTGGAAGAGGTAAAAGAGCAATCTGTCCTCCTATAAACCAAAACAGTATCTCTTTTCAGAAGTAGTGGTGGCATATTCAAATGATTTAATGCTAATTTTGAATTGAAAGTTTGCTTTGTCTTCAGTATCATCACATTCTACACTTGAAGGACAAATTTACTGCATGAGAGAGAATACTTCAATGCTCATCAAACTGAATGGATATATTCTCGATAGGTTGGACTGGGTGATCTTGGAGGTCTCTTCCAACTGGTTGATCCTATGATTCTATAACCTAATATTTTTATGGACAAATCATAGAATCACTTAGGCTGTGAGGCCTTTAAAATCACTGAATCCAACTTTTACCTTAACACTGCCAAATCCAGCATTAAACCATGTCCATAAGTGTCCCATCTACACAGGTCTTAAATGCCTTCACAGATGG
Organism: Pogoniulus pusillus; assembly: GCF_015220805.1. Taxonomy (NCBI): domain Eukaryota; kingdom Metazoa; phylum Chordata; class Aves; order Piciformes; family Lybiidae; genus Pogoniulus; species Pogoniulus pusillus. The sequence continues at coordinate 20,161,247 of NC_087284.1, read as the reverse complement.
TGATTCAATCACTTCCCAGGGCAGACTGTTCCTATCCTTGGCATCCTTTCCCATGAAAAGTTTTGTCCTAATATTTAGTCTGTACCATCCCTGGTGCAACTTGACACCATTTCCTTTTGCCCTATTTCTTGTTACTTGAAGTAAGAAACCATTACCCCTCTTTCCTAAAACCTCCTTTCAGCTAGTTTTAGAGAGTGAGGTCTCCCCTCAGCCTCCTTTTCTCAGGAATACACAACTGCAATTCATTCAGATGCTCCTCATAAGACTTATTCTCTAGATCCTTCACCAGCTGCATTTTCCTTCTTTGGATGGTCCCCAGCACTTCAATGTCTCTCATGTAGTGAGGGGCCCAAAACTGATCAGAGAATTCAAAGTGCAGCCTCGCCGATACCAACTGCAGGAGGACGATCACTTCCTTAGTCCTGCTGGCCACACTGTTTCTGATGTGGTCTAGAACGTAATTAGGTCTAAAGAAGCATTTAGAATTGCTTCTTCTGACAAATTAAAAAGGAAGATTTAAATGCCAGTATATTTAGCTTTTCTTTTCCTGGGAACATCCTTCCTGTTGTTGGGTTTTGCCTATTACTTTGTAAGAATGAGGACTCTTCCTGTTCATTTCATGGAAGGGGAGATCTGAAACACAAATGTCGCTATCGCTAAGATTAGAGATGTGATGTGTATGATTTAGTAATTGCTCTCTATTTTAAAGTGAATAGAGCCAGGACCCTGATGTTTATATGTGAAAGTAAAGTTCTACACTTGGTTTTGATCCCAGTTTCAGATGTTCACAAGATTGAATTGGTTTTTTTTCAGTTTTCCTTCTACTGAATTTCAAAGCCACAGCTTAATTTTTGAGCAAGGAGTAAAACAGCATTTAAAATTCCTCTTGTGTTAATATGTGTGTGTATTAGCACATTTCTTTTCCTTCCACAGACTGTTTTCACTGATATTTTCAACTTGGCTGAATGGAAAGAAAATATTTGGATATAAGCAGATGGTCTTAGCTGAGTAAGAACTGCTTTCAGTGACAGTATAAAGCAACCTGAACATTTTAGTGTATTTATAGTATGAGATGGGAATTGGATTATAGTTTTGAATAAGAGCTATTCTGAGGATTTTGTAACACTTTATACTGAAGTGGCTGAATTTTGTGCACATCCCATTCCTGCCAATGAAGTATTGATTCTTCCTACCTGTAGGTGTGCATGCATAATTACTTAAATTGAAACGATGACTAAGGGTCTTAGTCTCAAGTTGTGCCGGGGGAGGTCTAGGCTGGATGTGAGGAGGAAGTTGTTGGCAGAGAGAGTGATTGGCATTGGAATGGGCTGCCCAGGGAGGTGGTGGAGCCACTGTCCCTGGAGGTGTTCCAGAAAAGCCTGGCTGAGGCACTTAGTGCCATGGTCTGGTCGATTGGACTGGGCTGGGTGCTAGGTTGGACTGGATGAGCTTGGAGGTCGCTTCCAACCTGGTTGATTCTATGATATGATATTCTATGATATGATATTCTAATGAGAACCCTGTTTCATTCATAACTAATCATACTCAGAGACATGCCCTATCATGAAAGTTTGTGTCTTAAAGAGACTAAGGATCTCCCAGACACAGGAAATGAAGACTGTGAAGCTTTAAGACTCCAGATATAGAAAATATGAATAACATGGCCTATCTATTCACCTGGAGCTGCCTGTGCCCAGCATGGGGCAGTCCAGACCTCTTCTCACAGAGGCTGCTCCTGCAGACCCCTATTCAACCAGCATGTTGCCACGTAAACTCAATCCATTTAAGTGTACTAAGGCTAAAATGCTTTAGAATGTAGGCTGTGTTTATGTACAAATGCAATAAATCATGCCTATTAAAAAAAACCAAACAAACCTGAAAGCAGAGGCTTTGAAAACTATTTTGCTTCGATTTCAACAGAGTAGGGGTAGGTCTGAATCAAAGAAACCACACATGGAAACTAGTTTTGGGGGTTCTTGGGTTTGTTTTCATTTTTTTATGAGAACACAGCCTCAGAGTCCTCACCCTACTGCCCATGCTGCAGGATGACAACCTGCAGGGGAACAGTGAGCAGAGAGACAGGAGCAACAGCATCTCAAAGAGTTACAGCCAGCAGCAAGAAACAGGTAAGAATCACTAGTGGAGTCTTCACACAGTCATGCCACACAAAATCATAGAATGTTAGGGGCTGGGAGGGGCCTTGAAAGATCATCTACCCCAACCCCTCCTGCTAGAGCTAGTCACAATTGTCTGTGGATGAGTTATCCACTTTGTTCCCTGGCTGTGCTATGCTAGAAGGAAAATTAAGTACATTCTAGACAAAATCAGGCACTTTGCCAGTTTTAGTCTGTACACCTTGATCTCCTAAATAGACAAAATAACTTGTTTGCCTGAATTTTCATTCCCCCCAAGAGCATAAGCCATTTGGTCATTACTTTCTGTGTTAAAATAAAAATCTCCTCAAATGTAAAAAAAGCCTTTGGGAGTTTGCTTGGATTTTCAGGAGAGGGAAGAACACAGCTATCACTCCTCTTCAATAGGAGCCATAAAATCCTGAGTGTCACTTTGGATTTGCTCCTCCAAAGAAGTGTGTCCTTGTGGCAGTTCTGAAGCTTGAAAAGCTTTGTTCTCAGCTGGAGTGATAGCACTGGCTTTGTTACTGATGTTCAAATACTTCTTTGCAACTCAGAGGAGATGATTCTTTAGGAAGGCTCATGAGGATTTGCTCCCTCTGAGAGGTGGACCAAAAATGGAAGTCATGCACGAGTCAAACAGCTATTGGCATTTAAAAATTGAGCACTGTGTAATTTAAATCTGTATAGAAAACCCTTAAGAAGCAATTTATTTTATCTTGGGTCACAGACAAAGGAAGGTGTACAGACTTTCCAGGAAGGAAGATGAGTTATCCAGACTATGTTGAGTTCCATTAGCTCAGCGTTTGCATCGCATGCATTCTGTTTGAAGCAGTGTCATGGATGCTGCATTATGAGAATGTAAACAAAACCTGTGTCTTTATAATTGTGGCAGATTTATTTTGGCATAGAATTGCAGAGTTTCAGGTAGGTTCAAGTTGCAGTGTTTTATCTTTTTGTCCTTAGAATGTCTCAATAAAGAAGATAATATGAATAGCTTTTATTATTCCTTTACAGTAAGACGATAGCTCCCTTTATTTATCTTTCACTGTGATATTCATGAATCATAGAATCATAGAATCAACCAGGTTGGAAGAGAGCTCCAAGATCATCCAGTCCAACCTAGCACCCAGCCCTATCCAGTCAACCAGACCATCGCATTAAGTGCCTCAGCCAGGCTTTGCTTGAACACCTCCAGGGATGGTGACTCCACCACCTCCCTGGGCAGCCCATTCCAATGCCAATCACTCTCTCTGCCAACAACTTCCTCCTAACTAAAACCCATATTGAGTTTACAAGTTTGAATGCAAGGCTGTCTGTCTTCTCTTAGCTCTCAGAACAGTTATCTGTTCTGATGCCATTTTCTTCATTCAATCAAACAAACAAACCAACCCACAATATAAATACTGTGTCAAATGCACCCTTGAAGAAGGCTTCAATTTAGCATTTTGGGTGGATAGAGAAGAAGTGAAGGAGACCTGAATGAATTCCTTCATTTTTCTCTCAAGAATAAAATATTTAAAAGGTGTTGAGGCTTACCTTTAAAAAGACCAAAGGTAGCAACCATCTCAAATAAAATGTGAAGTGGGTTGTAATTGTTCTAAGCTGTTGTGAGAAACACAGCATTAGAGCATCTTGTACTGCAAAAAGTGGAAACTGAACTAACTATGCACGGCTGAGATGATCACAGCAGAGGGATGTGACAGGTGAATGCTCCTGAATGAGCTGTACAGCAGCCAGTAATTTGGGCACTGTTATTTATTCAGAATTGAAGTAGCTGAGGACTGTTTAATTCTTAACATGTTTGGTTTGATTCTTCTTTGCTTGCTGGTTGCTTTTAGGAAAACCTCATAGAATAGAACTAAACTTGTTTTTAAGTAAGCTAAAAACAGTCTGGGAAGAGAACACATGGGATTAATATTCTTGTGCTTTCCTGTAAAGTCATGCTTATTCTCCAAGAACTTATGGCACTAGCAAAGAGGAAACTAAATAAGTACAAGGAAAATATTTTCAATATTTGCAGTTGAAGGCCACTTTTATTTATATAAACTTAGTTTTTCCTTTCATACAGTAGTTAATTTTAGTTAATTCCTTTAGGCTCATCTGCCCACACTCACCTTTCAGAATATATTCCTATTTTAAAACATAGATTATAGAATCATAGAATCAACCAGGTTGGAAGAGACCTCCAAGATCGTGCACTCCAACCTAGCACCCAGCCCTATCCAGTCAACCAGACCATGGCACTAAGTGCCTCATCCAGGCTTTTCCTGAACACCTCCAGGGATGGTGACTCCACCACCTCCCTGGGCAGCCCATTCCAATGGCAAATCACTCTGCCAACAACTTCCTCCTAAGAGTTTACAGGGGACACCACTCAGTGTCAAGAAAGAACATGTACATGGGAAGACATTATGCTTCTTTCCAACTCTATATTGGTACAAAACTTGCCTGAATCACTAAATTCAAAAACAGGGAGAAAAAAACATAGCAGGAGAAGAAAGTCTTAGGGAGTTTTGTCTCAAGTGTTTTATTTAGAGTGAAATTATTGTAGATCTGAATTCTATTGTACTGTTGTATCATAACCATAGTCATTATGCTGTATTACAACATCATTGGCAAATACAATGTCTTAAGACACTTACAGAAACCTTTGTATGGCTGTTTCATTTATTTATATGAGAAAACTCTTTCTCCTTTGCATCAGTCCAATTAATTTCTTGTTTCATAGGTGCCACCTTCTATAAACCTTAGGGAAATACTCTGTACTGCTTCTTAAGAAATACCTTTTTTTTCAAAGCACTTGAAGAGAAATGTTCAATTTATATTCAAATTCAGGAGCCAACTAGATGATGACTATGCAGCCCTTTTAGTTTGTTTTGTAGAATCATAAAATGGTTTGGGTTGGAAGGGACCTTAAAAGTCACCTAGTTCTGAATCCCCTGCTATAGGTAGGGACATCTTCCACCAGAACAGGATGCACAAGGCCCTGTCCAACCTGGCCTTGATTACTTCCAAGGAGGAGGCATCCACAATATCCCTGGACTACCTGCTCCTGTGCCTCACCTCCTTCACTGTAAAGAATTTCTTCCTAATATCCAATCTGAATCTTCCAGTTTCAAGCCATTCCCCCTCATCCTATCACTGCAAGCTCTCACAAAAAGACTCCCCAGCTTTCTTATAGGCTCCCTTCAAATACTGAAAGGTTGCTATATAGTTTTCCCAGAGTCTTCACTTCTTCAGACTGAGTAGCCTCAACTCTCCCATCCTGTCACCACACAGGGGAAGTGGTCCAAGCTTCTGACCAACTTCATCACCCTCCTCTAGTTCTGGTTCAACAGCTCAATGACCTTTTTCTGCTGGGGTTTTCAGAACTGGAAACAATACTCCAGATGAGGTCTCACAAGAGCAGAGGGGGTAAATCACTCCCCTCGTTCTGCTGCTCACACTTCTGATGCCACCCAGGATATGGGTCACTTTTTGGGCTGCAAGTGCACATTGCTGGCTCATGTTGAGTTTTCCATCAATCAACACCCCCATATCTTTCTTCTCCACACTGCTCTCAAGATATTCTCCACTCAGCCTATATTTGTGTTTCAGATTGCCCAAACCCAGGTGGAGATCCTCATACTTTTTTGAACTTCAAGAGGTTGGCAATGGACATATGTCTCCAGCCAGTTAAGGTCCCTCTGGATGTCATCCCTTTCCTCCAGCATAGAATCATAGAATCATAGAACCAACCAAGTTGGAAGAGGCCTCCAAGATCATCCAGTCCAACCTAGCACCCAGCCCTAGCCACTCAACCAGACCATGGCACTAAGTGCCTCATCCAGGCTTTGCTTGAACACCTCCCTGGGCAGCCCATTCCAATGCCAATCACTCTCTCTGCCAACAACTTCCTCCTAATATCCAGCCTAGACCTCCCCCAGAACAACTTGAGCCTGTGTCACCTTGTTCTGTTGCTGGTTGCCTGGCAGAAGAGACCAACCCCCACCTGGCTACAACCTCCCTTCTGGTAGTTGTAGACAGCAATGAGGTCCCCCCTGAGCCTCCTCTTCTCCAGGCTAAACACCCCCAGCTCCCTCAGCCTCTCCTCATAGGATTTGTGTTCCAGGCCCCTCACCAGCTTTGTTGCCCTTCTCTGGACACCTTCCAGCACCTCAACATCTCTCTTGAATTGAGGGGCCCAGAACTGGACACAGCATTGAAGATGTGGCCTGAGCAGTGCTGAGTACAGGGGCAGAATAACCTCCCTCGTCTTACTGGCCACACTGTTCCTGATGCAGGCCAGGATGCCATTGGCTCTCTTGGCCACCTGGGCCAAGCATATCCACTGGACCACAGCTGTTGCCAATTAAAAAAAAAGTCAAAGAAGCAAAATCTAATCTCATCTGAAGATACAAGTTACGCTTCCCAAGCCAAAGGGTTGACACCTATTTTAAGATGTTGTATATGATACTACTCTTTTGCTGTTGTTGTTGCTTTGGGTTGGATTAGAGGTTTTGGGGGTTTTTTTGTTGTTTTGTGGTTTTTTTTTTTTTGTTGTTGTTTTTTTTCCCCTAAGCATTTCTCTGCTTTCCTGTGGCTTTCAAGTTGTCTTTTTATTCAGTGCTGTCATTAATGGCTTTTCAGGAGAAATTGTTTGGGATGTTTTCACTATTTTTCTTGAGTAATGAAATAATTCATCTGTAAGGCAACAATCTTCAAACTTTTTAAGATGAGTTTTCCTCATCAGATCTTGATCTCTGTTCTTGGTATTTTCAATGAAATGGCAAGTCCACGTGGAAACAGATGCAGTGAAGCATCCAGTCATGAACTTGACCTTTCTTTTATTATTCTGGTTTGACAACTTTTTTACAATATGAGAAACCATTTTTTAACTGAGCCAAAGTGACATTTTTACTTTTCCCATGCAGAAACAAAAGGAAGGAATGCAATTTCATTGTGCCTTACTTTCCCCAGTGAAGTGGACAGACCTTTTAGAACACCTCTTTGAATGATTACAATAAAACATACTTACTGTTTTCCTCACTGCAGTGCAATACTTCTTTATTCCTACATAGATGTTGGTGAATATATAATGTAAAATTTCACATTAAAAAGTTGACTGCAACCAGACATCTCTTTCTCTCAACTATGTTGTGGTAATGAACAGATTAATAACCTATTTTGTTATGAAATATTTATAAAGGCTATTTAGGACTGTAATGAACTCAAGAGCACAGACATGTAAAGTATTATGCTAGCCTTCTGCAAACAAATGTCTTTAGTTTGTTTCGAATCTATAAGCTACGACTCTGTGAGCATAGAATCATAGAATCAAGCAGGTTGGAAGAGACCTCCAAGATCATCCAGTCCAACCTAGCACCCAGCCCTAGCCACTCAACCAGACCATGGCACTAAGTGCCTCATCCAGGCTTTGCTTGAACACCTCCAGGGACAGTGCCTCCACCACCTCCCTGGGCAGCCCATTCCAATGCCAATCACTCTCTCTGCCAACAACTTCCTCCTCACATCCAGCCTGTACTTCCCTCAACACAACTTGAGACTGTGTCCCCTTGTTGTCAGGGAGAAGAGACCAACCCGCCCTGGCTACAACCTCCCTTCAGGTAGGGCCCTTCACGGGGCCAACTGTTCCAGTATTTGATCATTGTCACAGCAAAAGCTGTCTTATGCTGTTTTGGTTTTGGTTTTAAGATGTTCAGATGCAGTTCTCTTTTATTTCAATTTGTGCCTGTTACCTCATGTACTTTCACTGGCCACCAATGACATGAGTCTCTCAGATAAGTGAGAGCAGAAAATTATTAACAGAGGAGCTGAAGCCCCACTTGTGTGAGGTTGGTTGTTTGCTTTCATTTGAACAAAGGTGCCTTCAAATCAAAAATTCAGAGTTGGATACTTGTCCTCTTTAGGTAACTTTTGTCTGACTTTTGTGATGGGATTGTGTTTCCTCCCTCTCTGCTCTTGCAGCAGACAAAAGCCCACAAAGCCCTTGACTATGGAACAAACTGAGAACTTTTTGGACAACATCAAAAAGGTATTCTCTTTTAGCAGATACCACTCTTACTTGTGCCAGCTATTTATTTTGCAGCTACAGCAGGAGAAACAGGAAACTTAGGCTTCATTTGGCTGACCAGACAGTTTTGAAATGCCCCCAGGAATAGCTGTGCTTCTGTTCAGGAATAAATTCAAAATATAGATTGCTGTGCTTCAGTGGGAAAATGGCAAAACTTCTACCCAGTGTGATTCTTAGAATCATCTGTAGCAAGGTGAAATGATGAAATGATAAACGGTGACACCTTTGAAGAAAACAAAGAGGGGAAAAGGAAGAATCCTCTTCTGTAGAGATTACTTGCAGGAGGTATGTAGCTGTGATAATTCAGTCAGTTCAAGCTGGTGCTCTGAGACTTCAGAGCCAGAGTGGTAAAGAATTGAAAGGCATGGCAAGGACACAGTGATTTCACCTGGAAAAAAATCCACCTCAAAAACTGCAACCCCAAACCCCCAAATCATCAGTGTCAATTAGGTATTTTAAAGCAATTGCAACTGCAATAAGATTTACAGACCACAGTACAGTTGGATTTGAATCTCTTAAACTAATTATATTTCAGTAATGTGATTCTGGTTGATTAAAAACAAAAAAACCAAACTTCCCTGATTCCCAGCTCAATTTGTCTTTGTGTTGATTGGAATAGGGTGAGGAGATGAAAGAATTATAAAGCTCACTGTGGCTTCAATTCGCTATAGTATCAGGGGCTACATCTTTGTGTTACACAATAAAACAGTGAGATCAGACTAGTGCTGTGGAGGGACAAAAAAGGGCCTAATATGTGTCCTGGCAGGTCCAGGCATGATCTCCCACTTCCAGAGTGAGGAGAGACACAGGAAAAGGGACAAAGAACCTGGAGCCACTGAGTCCAGGGACCCTGGCTTGCTCCTGTTTACATCCTGTGGTAAACAAGGTACCCACACTTGGCTTGTGCCTGTCTCATTCATAGGGCTGAGTTTTCCCAAATTTGAGTAAAGCAAGCCCCTGGTTTCATCTAACATGGCTGGTTTGGGTAAAGTGCCATTCTGATTGGCTAAGCTCCATTGCCCAGTGGAGCAATTAAGACTCAGGCAACTGATAAATAAGAGCAAAGTTGTAAACAACTTGTCATGCCTTGCTTTGCCATGGCAAGCCAAGCCTTACCTCGCTGCCTTGGGGACCAGGAAGCCTTGCTGCTTAATATCCAGCCTTGCTCCTTAACAACAAGCTTTGATGTTTCAAACTTGTCTACCTGGAAACTTTGCTGTGCCTCAGTTTACTAGGGAGAGGCAGAAGTGCCCTTCACACTATAGACAATAGGTCATTGTCGAAAGCTGCCCAAAACCCACAGCAAGCTGTAGTGTGAACAACCCCACCAGCAGGCAACAACAGCCTAGACTGTGCAGGAGAGGTAAGACTGATGGAGCCAAGTGCCCCTGAGCCAGCTGCATTACTGATACTAGCAGTTACAGCTATAGAAAGCAAGCAAGTCGCTCCCAGCCTGGGTGCCCTCTTGCATAGAGATCTTACTGCAGCCTGTGTGGTAAGAGAGAGCAGGTTCCTGCTAAACCAGAAGACATCATGCTTGTCTGCACACCTGTGAACCCCCATGCTGAGCCTGGAGCCTTGGCAGGATAACTGTCCAGCTGAGAATGGATCAAGACCAGGTCCATACAGGCCCCAGCACCCTGCCAGAGCCCTGGGGAAACTAAAATCTTCCAGCAGTCACCATACCACTGACAGACCCCTCCAAGTGTTTTGGGTGCTGTTTGGAACTATAATGCAGCCCTGGAAATCTGGAGATACTAATTTGTGAGTAAGTGTTCTAGGAAGCCTCTTTGTAATTAAAGTCCTTTGATTTGGATCTGTTTACTCTGTAGCTGTGATTGTGCCTTCTGCCTTAGCAGAAAGGATCTTCTTGCTCCCCCTGGAGGACAAGTGGCATATTGCACCTCCAGAATGTCTCTCCAAAACCTGGTTTTGCTGAAATGTTTGGAATTATTTGGTACTTCCCTGTGCACTGTACATATTCTGTAATCTAACTACACAACTGAGCACAAAAGGCCCTGCTAATAAGTTAGGGAAATAATATGTGTGCCAATAAATAATATTTAATAATTCTAATAATGATTTATATTTCATAATAGAATCATAGAATCAAACAGGTTGGAAGAGACCTCCAAGATCATCCAGTCCAACCTAGCACCCAGCCCTAGGCAGTCAACCAGACCATGGCACTAAGTGCCTCACCCAGGCTTTGCTTGAACACCTCCAGGGATGGTGACTCCCTGGGCAGCCCATTCCAATGCCAATCACTCTCTCTGCCAACAACTTCCTCCTAACATCCAGCCTAGACCTCCCCTGCCACAACTTGAGACTGTGTCCCCTTGTTCTGTTGCTGTTTATCTGGGAGAAGAGACCAACCCCACCTGGCTACAGCCTCCCTTCGGGTAGTTGTAGACAGCAATGAGGTCACCCCTGAGCCTCCTCTTCTCCAGGCTGCACACCCCCAGCTCCCTCAGCCTCTCCTCATAGGCTTTGTGTTCCAGGCCCCTCACGAGCTTCCTTGCCCTTCTCTGGACACCTTCCAGCACCTCAACATCTCTCTTGAATTGAGGAGCCCAGAACTGGACACAGCATTGAAGATGTGGCCTGAGCAGTGCTGAGCACAGGGGCAGAATAACCTCCCTTGTCCTACTGGCCACACTGTTCCTGATGCAGGCCAGGATGCCATTGGCTCTCTTGGCCACCTGGGCACACTGCTGCCTCATCTTCAGCCTACTATCCACCAGTACCCCCAGGTCTCTTTCTTCCTGGCTGCTCTCAGCCACTCTGTCCCCAGCCTGTAGCACTGCTTGGGGTAAGGCACAAACAGTGCCAAAAAAGGCTTATCAGGGAGCAGGTTATTAGTTGCTTACATAACCTCAAGTCTGGCTCAAGTCTGTAATTTTTTTTTTATTCCTGACACCTTAATAATCTTCCAATTTATTTCTGTGAGAATAATGCCATCTACTGAGTCACTGTGATAGCCCAATCCTCTCTTGGCACAGAACAATGCATGTGGCAGGGCAGGGCTGACAGCCCATAGTGACTCTATTGTCTCAAACAAGTGTAAGCCAGCAGTGTGCCCAGGTGGCCAAGGAGGGCAATAGCATTCTGGCTTCTGTCAGAAACAGTGTTCATTAGGGCTAGGGAAGTGATTGTCTCTCTGTCCTCAGCACTAGCGAGGCCACACCTTGTGTTCCTTTCTGGGGCTCTCTTGGCCACCTGGGCACACTGCTACCTCATCTTCAGCTACTCTCTACCAGCACCTCCAGGTCCCTTTCCTCCTGGCTGCTCTCATCCACTCTGTCCCCAGCCTGCAGTGCTGCTTGGGGTTGTTGTGGCCAAAGTGCAGAACCCTGCACTTGGCCTTGTTAAACTTGCAATAAAATCCTCCTGTTCTTCATCTAAACAAACCAAGAAGATAAATCATTCAACCTTGTCACAAGCCAAAAGAATGATACAGCCAGAGACCATTTAATAAATTGTTTATGTGGGAAAATCCTTTTTCTGAGATGTGACAACATGCAGGGCACATCTAAATTGTTATTTCTTTTGATTTGGCTGTTAATCACAGATGTGTCAAGGTGAGTTCTGTATTTTTTGAGGCTTTATGTAAGCTTAGTCTGGTTAGTGCAATTGCTTTCATCTCCCAGGCCCACCAAATGCTTAAATGTATCCTAAATATTCAGCAAGGCAGTAATTTCAAAGAAGTCCTTCTTCTGTCTGTGGTGTATGATCTGTCATAGAATGTCAGTTTCCTGTGATGGAAAATGGTCTTGTCTAGTTAGAAAATTGGATACCACGAGGATGGATGTGAATACAGGGATGTGGAGCTTTTTAGCCTTTAAACAGCATCATTATATTGCAATGGCTTGCTGGTGAGCATCGCGATAAGCACATTGCTGTATGCAGGTCGCTGAAATTATTTGTTGTGCTAGTTTGAGCCTAGCTAGGATGTTTTGGTGAGAACTAGATTACAGGCTGTGAAAGGAAAACAAGGCTGATGCCTACCTTGCTCATAGGCTTGCTGAGATGTATAAAAACAAAAATCAAAACACAGATAAGGCACAACTACTCCTGCTGGGGAGCTTTGAGATGCATCTCTCTAACCTCACCCTCTGTTTTTCTTTCCTAATCCACTTTGCTTCCTAACCCCCTGGCCAAACCTCCACTCTTCCCTGGGAATGGGGTAAGGTTGAGAGGGGCAGGGGGAAGGTGAAAGGTGGTTGGGAGCCCCTCCTGGGGACTCAGGTTTCTGGGAGGACTGTTGTGTTTCTGTATTACCTTTTACCTTGTCTATTTCTGTCTATAACTGTATATACTGTAAATATCTGCTTGGATATTGTGCTAAGCTGTAAATATAAGCTTCATTCAATTTCCAGAGCTGGCTGAGTCTAGTCTGGGTGATTTCCAAAGTGTGTGGGGGCACAGGGAACACCCAAACCATCACATTTTTACAGATATATTCCTCTTTAATGCTTGCCAAGAATCCCTGGAAATGCAAATAATTTTTTAGGGCTTTAAAAAAAGCATCTCCTCACTTTTCCTAATCTCTATCTCTGTGTCACATAATCAGAACTTTCTTAGAAGATTCTGCTAATAGGAAGATTTGTGCCTGTACCAAAACACTTCCCAATCTCACAGTGCCACTCCTGTTATGGAAATTAATAATCTGATATGAATTATGAATGTTATTTTTTTAATCAATATTCCAAAATCTGGGGAAATTCCCTGGGATTCTTTTGGATTCTCATTCAATGGGAAGTAGTTGCACCCATCTTGAAGTCCTTTCCTATCCTTAAAGGAATACCTAGACCCTGCTACACCTGAGTAAGTTATTTTCATTAGCTATACTTTTTATGCCCTCCCTGCAGTCCAAAGGACCCCTTAGGTTGCAGTATTTCTTGACAGAGAATCATAGAATCATAGAATCAACCAGGTTGGAAGAGACCTCCAAGATCATCCAGTCCAACCTAGCACCCAACCCTATCCAGTCAACCACACCATGGCACTAAGTGCCTCATCCAGGCTTTTCTTGAACACCTCCAGGCACGGTGCCTCCACCACCTCCCTGGGCAGCCCATTCCAATGGGAAATCACTCAATCACTCTCTCTGCCATCCCATGTATTTATGTTTTATCTCAGAGCTGATGCATCCTCTAGCACCCTGCTCTCATTCTAATTGCAGACAGCAGAATTAAAGGAGTTTGAGGAATGCAAGGCTGATGTTTGTACTTGGCACCAGCATATGCAGAGAACAATGATAGGCACCCAAAAAAGCCTTGAAAACCTCTGGCTTTTTTTGCTTTTTTTTGTGAGCAGGCACAGTGTCCTCTTTCCTCTGTCTCTCAGCATGGGCCTCAAGGCTCTGTGGCACCTTCTAAGGCTTGGTTTGCAGTTTCATGAGCCAGTAATATGAAGGGGGAATTGCTTTGGCCATATTTTCTCAGAAAGAGATGATGGTTTTATCAGTGGATATTTTCTAATGTGTGTTTCCTGTCTGGTCAGAAGTTAGAGACCTTGTAAAGGGAAAATGATATCCAGGATTAAATCACCCACATTAGGAATTGATGCAGCAAAATAAAGTAGCTACTCTCCTAATGAGGATGACACCTTATGTCTAAAGAACCTCATTAACTGGATTCACATCTCAGCATATCTCTAGCTAACCTATAGTAAGTCCATCTGCTTTACTGTCTAGTTCTCCCAAGCTCCTGCAAAGGCTTTATTTTCTGAAGGGTTGAAGATTTTAGGCCAGGTTGAGCTAGGCTGATGAAGTGTGTGCAAGAATGATTAATACAGACTGGGGTGGCTCCAGACAGGACTACCCATTTCCTTTTGTTCAGTGAGAATTTATGCTAGTCATTATGCAAATTAAACCACGAAAGCTTAAGCTCCCTGGAGCTCCCAGTTCACACAAGTTTATTATGGAGTACATCTGCCTGGCATTTCTCATCTCCCACAAAGACCCACCAAGTTGTCTTCTGCTGGGTGTATGTTCCCAGCCTCTGAGAACACAGCTGCCAGATGTTCTTGCTGTTGCTAGAGCAGCAGAGGTTTGTGTGAGAGGATTTTGGTGAATGTTAATTGCTTTAAGTGTTGGAGCTGCCTAAGTTGGTCACAATGTGCCTAGTGCTTTTCTCTTTTTTGACTCCTCTTTCTAAAAGCTAATTTGAACTGTGATTTACAATTCACTGACTCATACACCAGCATACTTATGACTTCAAAACACAGCTAATTGAAAAGGTTAATAGAAAAAACAAAAGTCAAAACAACATTTATGCCAGGTCTCTGGCATCCCTTGTTGTAACTGCTAAGTTTAGTGGAGTGGGAGCTGCTCTGTAGGGAATCACAGAATCATAGAATCAAACAGGTTGGAAGAGACCTCCAGGATCATCCAGTCCGACCTAGCACCCAGCCCTAGCCACTCAACTAGACCATGGTACTAAGTGCCTCAGCCAGGCTTTGCTTGAACACCTCCAGGGATGGTGATTCCACCACCTCCCTGGGCAGCCCATTCCAATGCCAATCACTCTCTCTGCCAACAGCTTCCTCCTAACAACCAGCCTAAACCTACCCAGGCACAACTTGAGACTGTGTCCTCTTGTTCTGTTGCTGGTTGCCTGGGAGAAGAGACCAGCCCCACCTGGCTACAGCCTCCCTTCAGGTAGTTGTAGACAGCAATGAGGTCCCCCCTGAGCCTCCTCTTCTGCAGGCTGCACACCCCCAGCTCCCTCAGCCTCTCCTCATAGGGTTTGTGTTCCAGGCCCCTCACCAGCCTTGTTTCTCTTCTCTGGACACCTTCCAGCACCTCAACATCTCTCTTGAATTGAGGAGCCCAGAACTGGACACAGTGCTCAAGGTGTGGCCTGACCAGTGCTGAGTACAGGGGCAGAATAACCTCCCTTGTCCTACTGGCCACACTGTTCCTGATGCAGGCCAGGATGCCATTGGCTCTCTTGGCCACCTGGGCACACTGCTGGCTCATCTTCAGCCTACTATCTATCAGTACCCCCAGGTCCCTGATACCAGCTTTTTTCACCTTGCCTCCCATCATCTGCAGATAGCAATATGCAAGAATGATGCCTTGTCAGATAAGCCTAAAACTTATTTTGCAGATAAGAATCTTTTCCCAAGCAGCAAACATTAAATGCCAAACATTCCTGCATGGTTATTCACAATAATTAATACCAAGTTAATGTAATAAGATAGAGAGAACCATTTTCCAGATTTTTTTCTTCTTTTTCAGAAGAAATAGAGATTAAAACACTGCAAGTGGGTAGCCAAGGCTGTAACTTTATGTTTGGATTTTGTAATATCAATGAAGCAATACTTTTTTCCCCTTGAGCAATGAAGCTATTCTGCTGAACTCCCTTTGGCTTTGTGGTAGTTTCCTTGATGGTGCAAGTAAATTAGGCCATCGTTCTACACAACAAATAAAAGGAGCTTTATAAGTGAATAGAATGAGAACTTGTGCAGTGGAGAGCCAGTGAGACATTGTTGTAAATCTGGTTCTCTAAGTTTTCTCTATTTCTTTTAGCAGGCAAGCTGAGCATCTCATAGCCACTTGATCACTTCCTATCCAGTGGGATGGGGAGAGAATTGGAAACGTAAAGTGGATCGATAAAAACATTTTAGTAGGGAAAGCAAAAGCTGTGCATGGAAGCAGAGGAAAACAAGGAATTAATTCACCCCTTCCCATAGGCAGGCAGGTGGTTAGCCACAGCCAGGAAAGCAGGGCTCCATCATGTGTGCAGCTGAGAAGACAAGCACTGTCACTTTTGAGCATCCTTGCTTTCTTCCTTCTTTCCCCAGCTTCTATTGCTGAGCAGAGTTTCCATATGATACAGGATATCCATTGATCATTTGGGGTCAGCAGTCCCAGCTGTCTTGCCTCCCAACTTCTTGTGTGCCTCCAGCCTACTTGCTTGGTGGACCAGTGTGAAAACTAGAAGAGGCTTTCATGCTGCATAAATACTGCTCAGCAATGACTAAACGCTCCTTATCTTCTCAAAACAGTTTTGGCCACAAATCCAAAGCATACCACTATAATAGATGCTACCAAAAAAATTCTCTCTATCCCAGCCAAAACCAGTATGCTGCACAAGAAACAAAGTGGGCAGTCCCAGAGAAAGATTTGATCTAATGAGAGAACAAGACGTGCATTTGGCAGGTCAGGCCTATGCACACTGCATAAAGAAACATGCCATATAAGTCAATAAATGACCACATTTGTCAGCATTAGTTAGCTTGTGTCCTACTGCACCTATTGAGAAGCTGTTTCAGCCCCTTACACCATCGATGATTGGGAGCTTTCTTCTAGTGAAGTCACCACCTTCATTTATGCAGACCTTGTTCCTCTGGCAACCTCTTTATTTAGCTGAATTATCCCCTTCTCCCTGCTGTTAGTATCTTGATTTATTTACAGGGAATGTTTTTGTTCCCTTTTGACCTTTCAAGCAGTTAATAAAGTCAAGTTTCTTTAATTCATCCATGCTAATACAAATTCAACAGAGATTAATGCATATGACAGTATTACAATCAGCATTCTAAATAGGCTTTTCCATCTAGATGTCATATAAACTTCACAGATGTAGGTTGGCTACAAAACCTTTGCTGAACATATTGAAAGATATTTTCTCTTTTATATAACTGTCAGATTCCAAGGCTGACAGAAACAAAGCAGGCAATTGCCTTGGGCTTCAGATTGCTGGGGCAATTACATAGGCATAGCCTATCTAGCTTTGCCCTTTTTTTGCCTATGTTGTAAACAGACCTTGGGCTGAATGATTTTGTGATCAAGTGAAATACACAGTGCTTTCTCTTTTTTTGATGATCTCCAACCCCTTGTTGGTTCCTAAGACTGTTACCAAATTCTGGCTGATGTCCATTCTTCCTGGCCACAAAAACGAGACTTTGGTCTTTCATACTAATATTCTTTTCAAGCTTATATTGTGAACGAGTGCTTTTGTTGCCTGTTTGGTGTGACAGTCATTTCAGATAGCATGGCCTTCTCTAGTCATCTACCTGAATAAGTATATTGCATGCAGTATCACAGTATCACAGTATCACCAAGGTTGGAAGAGACCTCACAGATCATCAAGTCCAACTCTTTACCACAGAGCTCAAGGCTAGACCATGGCACCAAGTGCCACGTCCAATCTTGCCTTGAACTGCCCCAGGGATGGTGACTCCACCACCTCCCTGGGCAGCCCATTCCAGTACTTGGATGTTACAAAGTCAAATCCTCAGAGTTTGGGTGCGTTGCAGCAAACTTGGGATAAAATTATCACAGCAGCTTTTGTTGTGCTATCTTACACTAAGAATGGCAGTGATTCCTTTGGTACACTATACTTGGTATACCAAAGGAACAGTGTACTTGGTACAGTATTCTTTATAGCTTAGAAGATACAGTTTGTATTAGGTGGTTATCTCATTGGTGTAAAGTAGCACGACATTTAACTTGTCATAATGTGAACTATGCTTATTTATTTGTAACTGACTACTGCAACTCTGCAACATGCCAGTTAACAGAGAGGTAATTCACAGAATCACAGAAACATTCTGGTTGGAAAAGACCCCCCCAGGATCATCAAGTCCAACTGTTTTCCCTACTCTATAAAGTTCACCCTTAAATCGTATCCTGGAGCATCACATCCAAATGACTTTTAAATACATGCAGGGCTGAGGACTCAACCACTTCCCTGGGCAGCCCATTCCAATGCCTGACCTCTCTTTCTGAGAAAAAATATTTCCTATGTCCAGTCTAAACCTACCCAGTCACAGCTTGAGGCCATTCCTTCTTGTCCTACCACTACATACCTGTGAGAAGAGACCAGCGGCAGCCTCTCCACAATGGCTTTTCAGGTAGCTGTAGACAGCAATGAGGTCTCCCCTCAGCCTCCTCTTCTCCAAATGAAATAGCCCCAGCTCCCTCAGTCACTATTCATAAGATTTATTTTCCTTCACTAGCTTCATTCCCCTCCTCTTCACTCCACTTCTGTAGAAAGGTCACTTTTGTGTGGTGGAAGAGGTGGTGATCAGTCACTGAAACACCTTCAAATTGGCAACTACTGTAGTATCTGGTCTTTGGCAACTACTGTAATATCTGGTCTTTGGCAACTACTGCAATATCTGGTCTTTGGCAACTACTGTAATATCTGGTCTTTGGCAACTACTGCAATATCTGGTCTTCATCACTGAAGAGCTACACAACGTTGTCTCAGTTAGAGGTATGAGTCTGTCCCATATAGGACTGTGAGTCATATGTATTTTTAATACAGAGATTTATGCAGGATGTAAATTGCAGTGAGAAATACACCCTGTAGTGAAGGCTATCAAGCAGCTGTGAAATGTAAATTCAACAGCTAACCAACACATTTTTGTTAAATGGGAACAGAAATCTGAACACTAAATACTGCAATGGTACTGAATTCTTAACCATAATATTTTACTGTGCCTTTCCTCAGGAAAAAAACAACTGCTAGGTCAGCGAGTTGCTTTTTCTCTCCTGTGATAATTGGCACTCACTGTTCAAGGTTTTTGAAGTCTTGGTGGGGAGTGAGGCTGCATTTGAGTTGAATTGTTATATTGATCTCACCTGGCTGTGATTTTGCTGCTTCTCATACTGCTAGCCCCATAGCTTGCTGTTTTGTGCTACTCATTGTTCTGCTTCCATTTTATCATGTTTCACACAACTTTTCCCCCTTTTCACTGTTCTAACCACCTCTGCTTCATGGCTCTTCACTTTCTTGCTGCATTTTGAACTTCTCTCTCCCTATTATCTCACTTAATTTCTTTCTCCACTCTACTTGCTGATCTAGCCATCTTCAGCAACTGCTGAGCCACTTACTCTTGTGCTACAGGATGGGGAAGAGACATGAAAAAGCAACACAAAATATTCATCAGTCAAGATATTATTAGTTTAATAAGTAAAGAGAGGATATGTGGCTTGGACAGATGCACTCTGATATGGGTCAAGAACTGGCTGGAAGGCAAGCCCAGAGAGTGGTGGTGAATGGTGCCACATCCAGTTGGTAGCTGCCACCAGTGGTGTCCCCCAAGGAACAGTGCTCAGCCCAGTCCTGTTCAACATCTTTATTGATGATCTGGATGAAGGGATTGAGTCCAGCATCACTAAGTTTGCAAATGACACCAAGCTAGGAGCAGGTGTGGAGATGTTGGAGGGTATGAGAGGCCCTGCAGAGGGACCTGGCCAGGCTGGATAGGTGGGCAGAGGCCAGTGGGGTGAGACTGAACAAAGTCAAGTGCAGGGTTCTGCACTTTGGCCACAACAACCCCAAGCAGCACTACAGGCTGGGGACAGAGTGGCTGGAAAGCAGCCAGGAAGAAAGGGACCTGGCGGTACTGGTAGATAGTAGGCTGAAGATGAGGCAGCAGTGTGCCCAGGTGGCCAAGAGAGCCAATGGCATCCTGGCCTGCATCAGGAACAGTGTGGCCAGTAGGTCAAGGGAGGTTATTCTACCCCTGTGCTCAGCAGTGGCCAGGCCACAGCTTGAGCACTGTGTCCAGTTCTGGGCCCCTCAACTCAAGAGAGATGTTGAGGTGCTGGAACATGTCCAGAGAAGGGCAACAAGGCTGGTGAGGGGCCTGGAGCACAAATCCTATGAGGAGAGGCTGAGGGAGCTGGGGGTGTGCAGCCTGGAGAAGGGGAGGCTCAGGGCAGACCTCATTGCCAGGTGGGGGTTGGTCTCTTCCCCCAGGCAACCAGCAATAGAGCAAGGGGACACAGTCTCAAGTTGTGCCAGGGTAGGTATAGGCTGGATGTTAGGAAGAAGTTCTTCACAGAGAGAGTGATTGGCATTGGAATGGGCTGCCCAGGGAGGTGGTGGAGGCACCATCCCTGGGGGTCTTCAAGAAAAGATTGGCTGTGGCACTTAGTGCCATGGTCTGGTTGATTGGATAGGGCTGGGTGCTAGGTTGGACTGGATGATCTTGGAGGTCTCTTCCAACCTGGTTGGTTCTATGATTCTGTGATTATTTGGGGTTTTCCTCCTCCAAATGACATGCTGTGCAGGTTATATGGCTGAAAGGCTAAATTCAGAATTCTGAACTGGAATCACCTGTGTGTGTTATGGGCAAATCATATTCTCTGACTAAACAAAAGCATACAAATGTAAAAACTAAAAATAAAAAGTCACTTTTTATGACAGGTCTTGGAAAAGTAGTGTTTAGAGACTAGATAGTAAATGCAAAAATGTGGGGATTGCATTCTTTGATCCTTTGCAGAAGGGCAGTCAGGATTAATCTTACAGTCCCTTTTTGGTGTTAGCAGCTGTAATTCCTGTGGTTAATAGGATAAGGCTTTGTGTTACATTCCCACATCCTTCAGGACTTTGAGGCTTGTCCATTACATGCTAATAAAATTGCCCCTGCTTTATACACACCTCCCATTTGCTTATTTGTATAATTACAAACAACTTATTAAAAAGAGCTTTCCAAACTTCCATTCCAAACATCTTCTTTATTCTGTTTAATGTAGCTAATTGAAAGAAGGTAGTAATTAATCTGTTTTCTTGAGTTCTTATTTAATATTCCACCCCACCCTCTCAATTAGTTTTGGGGGTTTGTAGCTCTAAGGTCTGCACTACCTGTATAAAATTTCTTCTTTGTAATTAAAAATATGTAACATGCTAAAAGTATATTGAAAATGTGTTCACTTGTAAGAAGTTATTCTACTCCTTGCTATGCTTATCTGTAACTATAACTTCTTGGCACAATATTCCACCTATATGTGGCCTGAGAGGGACATGTACACTGTTGTGCTAGTTTGAAGCTAGCTAGAACGTTTAGGTGAGAAGAACAGGCTGTGAAAGGGAAACAAGGCTGATGTCTACTTCACTCATAGGCTTGCTGAGATGTATAAGAACAAGAGTAAAAACACAGATAAGGCATTTGGGCACTGCCTGGGCTTTGAGCTGCATTTCTCTCTAACCTCATAACCTGTGATATAGGGAAAATCACAGTCCATTACCACAAAGAAATAGCTGCCAAATTTTCCTACAGTCTTTTTTATATCATAAATCAATCAGCTATACTTCTTCCACTGTGACTAAACAAGAATCAGCTTGTCATCAAATACTTTTGCCATGTACCAGAAAAAAAAACACCTGTTTATAGCTTATTTCCTTTCTTGACCATCCCTGGGGCTGTTCAAGCAAAGCCTGGCTGAGGCACTTAGTGCCATGATCTGGTTGACTGGCTAGGGCTGGGTGCTAGGTTGGACCGGATGAGCTTGGAGGTCTCTTCCAACCTGGTTGATTCTATGATTCTATGGTTAATGTATTTGATGTTGTCTTGGTTTAAGATAGCCTGCTCTAACAAGCAAGGCTCCCATGACTGGGAGTGATCTTCAAAAGAGAGATGAGAAACCAAAATTCCTGTCAATTGAGATAAGAAGAGTTTAATGGAATTACACAGTGCATAACTACTTTAGCTTTTTCACAGAAAAGTGCAGTAAACACAGAAGTAGCAGCAGGAGAAAGTGATAAAATGTCCCCTCAAGCCCACAGCCAACCCAGAGGAAAACACCAGCACGCCACAAAACAAAAAGCAAAGGCAGCAGGCAGAAACAGGATGAATCTTATGTCACAATCAAAACTACTAATTCCAAGATATTTTACTCCAGCCAGCACTTTGATTTCCAAACTAGCATGACAGCAGTGTGGTACTGATTGCTCACCAGCAGATCTAACTGGCTAAACACATGATGGATGTCCTGCTTCTAAGAACCTTTCTCTTTTCTCCCTATCACTAGTGTCCAGGGCTGGATTCAGAGTGGTTTCTTAGCACTTGAAGTCCATAGCATTCTCTTGTTTGCCAGTATCCTGAGCTTTCCATGAAAGCACCACTATGGGAGCAGCCTCTTGCTGATGATATACAACAAATGTCAAGTTTCAGAACTGAGGTGGCTGAGAGGCAAGAATAATGGTGAAATGAGATTGCTCATAGCTGTTCACAAGTGAGAAAAGCTTAGCCTTCACACAGTCAGTAAACAGGTTCACTGTGATCTTTATGAAAACCTAGATTTGCATGAATTAAGCTTTTCTTTATCCATCTGATGGTGCCTTGCACAGAACAGAACATTTAGCCTTCAAATAAAAGCAAGCACATGCTTCAGTGACCTATAAAAAACGAGCTGAATTATAAAGTCTATTTGAAGTTGTGCTTTACCTGACCTGAGGAAAGTTGTAGAAGGCAAATTGATGTCTCTAATATAACAGCCACTGTATTTGAAGTTGTGCTTTGTGGATGGATTCTTGCTGACAGAGGACATGATTTGATAAACATAAGCAACCTGTGATGGTCCTTGAGCCCATCCTGGAGGCAGGAACTAAGGCAATGAAACAAACCCCCATGTCCAGCTGCAAGGGGGCAGGATCTGCTGGCCGCAGGAGGCTGACCCACAAATGTTTTCCTCAAGCTTTACCCTATCTGTACCTCACACCCAGCCTTAGCCTATCTGTGCCTCATGTGTGTGCCAATCCTAATTAAGCTAGCTGAGTATGCCTCTTCCAAGCATGACATAAAAGTCACTGTATCACTGCAATAAAGGGAGCACAACTTCCACCACATTGGTGTCTGTGGCGTGCCTCTGGCCATGATTTGCACCAACAATGCTTGACCTGACCTAAAGAAAGTTGTAGAAGGCAAACTGATGTTTCTAATACTAACAGCCACGTTGCACAAGTTACATTAAACAAATGCAAGTTTTTTAAGGTGATTGTTGTCAAAAGGTTTTCCACAGGATTTTTGAGTGGTAGGTGAAGTCTTTCATTGTATTAGAAAGAACCTATATTGAAGAATTCAGCTTCAGACTTGATTGGGAAAATAGGAGTGTTCTTTTGCTTCTCTCATTTTGCCACCTTTTGCCCTGAGGCTGTTTTCATCTTCCTTGCCTCACTGATCAGAAAGAAAGACAAAGAACAAAAAGGGATAAAAAACACATGAACCAACCAAAACTCAAACCAAACAGGTGAAAAAAACCAAACAAGCACCTCTGCACTATTTTTTGCAGCCCTCTTTTTCCATCTGGTACCTCCTGTACAAGCTCATCATGTTGCAGCATATTCTACAGAAATATGCAGAATAGCTGCTCTTCACAGAATCACAGAATTAACCAGGTTGGAAAAGACCTCCAAGATCATCCAGTCCAACCTAGCACCTAACTCTTCTAATTAACTAAACCACGGCACTAAGTGTCTCATCCAGCCTCCTCTTAAACACTGCCAGGGATGGGGACTCCACCACACCACCTCCCTGGGCAGCCCATTCCAATGCCAATCACTCTCTCTGACAACAACTTCCTCCTCACATCCAGCCTAGACCTACCCTGGCACAACTTGAGACTGTGTCCCCTTGTTCTATTGCTGGTTGCCTGGCAGAAGAGACCAACCCCACCTGGCTACAGCCTCCCTTCAGGTAGTTGTAGACAGCAATGAGGTCACCCCTGAGCCTCCTCTTCTCCAGGCTGCACACCCCCAGCTCCCTCAGCCTCTCCTCATAGGGTTTGTGTTCCAGGCCCCTCACCAGCTTTGTTGCCCTTCTCTGGACACCTTCCAGCACCTCAACATCTCTCTTGAATTGAGGAGCCCAGAAGTGGACACAGTACTCAAGGTGTGGCCTGGCCAGTGTTGAGTACAGGGGCAGAATAACCTCCCTTGCCCTACTGGCCACTGTTCCTTTTTGGTCACTAATTCGCTTCTTCCTTTATAGTTACATTAATAATGTTTGCTTCCAGACCATGGCTCATGTTTTACATTTAAGCCACTCTGTGCAGAGAAATACATTAAGGTTTTGTTATTAAAATATGCACAGTTTGTATTCATCTTCTTTTCTAAACCATCTCTCTTTTTTTGGTCTGTTTTATGCATATTCCAGCTTATCTGTGCCTGATTTGCATGTTAAAATCTTCTTGCAAAGAACTTTGCCCTTTTGCAATCTCTTTCAAAGATTATGGAAAGTATAATTGTATAGAGTTATATGAATGTTTAATAGATTAATGGAGATGTATTTTTTATAATAATGAAAGTTCTACATCTGCTTGAATATTCTGTGATATTGCTGCTTTCAGTGTTGACATTTAGGATCAAACTGCTTGAAATAATAGGCTATTTTCGCTGCTTATCTCTATGAGCAATACAGTGTTGAGATACAGGTTAGGCATTGATGTGTGCAGGTAGACTGCTAAACCTGTGTGACTGCTAGCCACAGAAACCTTGCTGAAACCTCTGTAAACAGACATATAGAATCATAGAATCAACCAGATTGGAAGAGCCAAGTTGTGCCAGAGGAAGTGCAGGCTGGATGTTAGGAGGAAGTTCTTCACAGAGAGAGTGATTGGCATTGGAATGGGCTGCCCAGGGAGGTGGTAGAGGCACCATCCCTGGAGGTGTTCAAGAAAAGCCTGGATGAGGCACTTAGTGCCATGGTCCAGATGACTGGCTAGGGCTGGGTGCTAGGTTGGACTGGGTGATCTTGGAGGTCTCTTCCAACCTGGTTGATACTATGATTCCTTGCCCTATTACCAGGTGCCATTGAAACGAGCCTCTCCTTCCTCTCAACACCCTCCTCTCAGATATGCATAGACATTAATAAGATACACTCTCAGCTTTTTCTTCTCTAGACTAAACAGTCCCAGTTCTCTTAGTCTTTCTTCATAGGAAAGAGTGGTGTGATGTTGCATATCCTACAACTACCTGAGGGGTGGTTGTAGCCAGGAGGAGGTTGCTCTCTTCTCTCAGGTGGCCAGAGCCAGAACAAGAGGACACAGCCTCAAGCTATGTCAGGGGAAATTTAGGCTCGAGGTGAGGAGAAAGTTCTTCACTGAGAGAGTCATTGGGCACTGGAATGGGCTGCCCAGGGAGGTGGTGGAGTCGCCGTCCCTGGAGCTGTTCAAGGCAGGATTGGACGTGGCACTTGGTGCCATGGTCTAGCCTTGAGCTCTGTGGTAAAGGGTTGGACTTGATGATCTGTGAGGTCTCTTCCAACCCTGATGATACTGTGATCCTATTTCTTTATGCACACCCAGGTTTATCTGAATTTTGCCTACATCTAAACTGGAACAAAAATCCATCTTTGAAAATGTTTATTACAAGCTGATAAACCAAACTTACTGTCATGGAAACAAGACTTATTTTCAGGAAGTCACAGCATAGGGTCAACTTAAAGTAATCTGATCAAAATAATTAGGAAAGAGAAGAGCTTAGGTAATGTACTCAGCTTCTTAGTAGTTTGCAGTGCTTTCAGTATGAGGTGGCTAACCTGGGTGTTGTAAATTCTGTTTGTCATGTGCTGCATCTTCTGGAACTGAACCATTTACCCATGTCACTGAATCAACAGAGATGGATTTTTTTTCTCATTAACTGAATCCCTATATGGTAATAATTATAGACTTTCAAAATGGATCTCTGTATTTGTTGTGTATTATTCATTTCACCTAAGAAAAGACTTTAGCTAATCATATTTTAATGACCTAAGAGACTTTAAAGGAACTATAATTAATATTCAGAAAGTAGTCTGTACATTTTTCTGCAATGTGCAGCTTAAAGAGAACAAACTGAACACTAAATATTGTTAATTTTTTTTTTTAAGTGCAACCTTAATGTATGTATCTTAGTTTAAGGTTGACTGTGTTGCAGTTAGAATGATAATCTGACTTTAGCTGATGTGCATCTAAACCATGACAACTGTTAGCTACCTGATGTACATTTATACACAAACCCTATGAGGAGAGGCTGAGGGAGCTGGGGGTGTGCAGCCTGGAGAAGAGGAGGCTCAGGGCAGACCTCATTGCTGTCTACAACTACCTGAAGGGGCTTGGTCTCTTCGCCCAGGCAACCATCAACAGAACAAGGGGACACAGTCTCAAGTTGTGCTGGGGGAAGTATAGGCTGGATGTGAGGAGGAAGTTGTTGGCAGAGAGACTGATTGGCATTGGAATGGGCTGCCCAGGGAGGTGGTGGAGTTACCATCCCTGGTGGCATTCAAGGAAAGCCTGGATGAGGCACTTAGTGCCATGGTCTAGTTGAGTGGCTAGGGCTGGGTGCTAGGTTGGACTGCATGATGTTGGAGGTCTCTTCCAACCTGGTTGATTCTATGCCATCATTTATTTGTTCCTTTAGAAATCACTTATCCTGTTTCCACAAAACATAGAAATGAGAAAGAGAAATTAAATCTAACCCATACCAGGATCCACCACATTTATGTTTTGTGTGCTTATTGTTGTAGAAAAGATGTGACCTTGTTAAATCTTCTGGTTTGGTAGGATTGAATGTGAAACAGTATGTTTGGGTTTTAAATTTAGTAATTCACCAGACAATGAGGTGCTTATTGCAAGGCTGGTGAGTTGGCCTCTCTTTTGGGCCAACCAGGAGAGGGAGAGACACTGGGCTTACACCGATGTGATGCACAATGGTCAATCCACTTATTGAAGCTAAGCCTGATACTTCTATAGTGGAGTTCAGTAGAGGGGTGTGTACTTTTGACAGGCTTACATAGGCAGAAATGGGCTGTCCACACGCACAGAGGCAGACCTGACCAACTACCCACCTTAATCCCCCTTTGCAGCACCTTAGCCACAACACTGCTTGGTCCCAGGGCTGACCAGCCTGCCCTCCTCGCACAGCTCTGCTACAGAGAGCAGCTTCTCTGCCAGCCTCCCAAGGCCACTTTTCTGCAGCTGTGCCTCCTTATCAGAATGACTTAAGTCTGTGCAGTTAGCCTACTCTTTTCACTTCAGTTCTGCTCACCCCCCAACACAAGGCTGTATTTCAGGGCAGCAGCCTTTCACTTTTGGATACCAGTGGTTGGATTGGCAGTGCAGCACAAGCAAAAAAGGGCAGGGGTCTCAGCCAAGTTTCTTGTAGACAGAAAGTAATCTAACAAAACTGCAACACAGCCACTTCTGCTATGTAATTTATTGCATGTCTCAGGTGAAAAACAGAATTCAATGTCTATTATCTTCACACAAGTTGCAAAATGCAGAAATATTGGAAGTGTTTCCACATTTCATCGTGTTTTCTGGAAGCCTAAATTTTCAGAAAGTCCCTATTAAGAACATTGGAATCTTTTTTCCATTTGTATTTTAGGTTAAAGGGTTAAAGAGTGTACAGGAGCCTGTTTGACTCCTATTTGATATTTTTCAACTGACTTCAGCAGGAGCAGAACAACTTTTCAGATCACCACGTGTGATCTGCTCACAGATCACAGAAACACTATTCTTAGAATGAATGGAGCATGGAAAGTCAGTGATATTTTGTGCTGGAATTTCTATCACACAAGAATGACAGAGGACATCAATGCATCTGAAGGAGGAAAGGCAAAATAAATACAATATCAGGTAATACTGGATCTCAAAAGCCAAATACAAAGTGTGCACTAGACAAGGACACATTTTAATACTGAATCATTCCAGAGTTTTAATGGAAAGTCTTGTTAATATTCTTTATAAGGTTAAGTAACTCTTAGAACTCTTTATAAATCTCAGTTACCTCTAAAAATTGCTTTGCCAGTTACATATATCATCTGGGTCTGCATAAAGGAATCATGTTGAACACATGCAATGTAATATTGGGATAGACCTTTTAAAAATAGAGGTAAGAGGATGTAGAAATATAATCTTCTTCTTCTGATCCCATATTAATCCATTCTGTACTGCTAAGGTTTTCATTTGAGTGTGAAGCTCACAAAGATTCGGGCAGAAGCAAAAGAAAAGAAAGAAAATTACAAGCCTTCTGTATATAAATCCCCAGAGCTACACCTAGAAAAAAGCTTTGCAATCTGCACATAAAGGAACAGCCCCAGGAACTCATCTCTTATTGCATGGATTTTGTCTTTTCATTCTGACCTTGGCTCCACCACAGTCCCAGTAAGTTTGTCAGCGCCTTATGAGCTTCTAAGGGCACAGGTTTTCAGCATCACCATGCTGTTTAACTATCCCACACTGAGATCACTCCAACACTGAAAGGGAGGGTATTTGCACTGTCACTTAGATCTGCAGAGATGAAAAATGAATTTATTGTGTTACATGTGATAAAAGTGATAATGTTTAATTTAATATCAATGCTGTTAGTGAACCTCAAGAGTATGGTCTAATGTAAGTGGAAAACAGATCGCAGGGCATTTGTTTGGAGCTGCAGCCTCCTTTGAAAGCTAAGGATGACAAGAGGTTTGCCTCCAGGTGTTTCTATAAAAACTGGCTTAAAGAAGCACAGTAACAGAGAAAAAATGCTTTTTCTTCTGAGGCTTGAACCAACTATGATTCCAATACTATAAATGGATTGAGATTAAATCTCATAATGTGGAAAGTCTGAGAAGCTGCTCCTAATAGTCTAATATTTGCAGTCTGCCTCTGTCACCATTATGGTCTGTAGTGCTAAATACTACTTGTAGTGTTACTTTACTAGCTTTATAAATAAAACATCTATTTATTTGATCACAACATGGAAAAAAAAAGGATCTAGAAAATGAAGCACATGAGTGGACAGCTTTGGTAAAAGATGGCATCACAGGAGTACTAAATTTGGAAGAAAAGCCTGGATGAGGCACTTAGTGCCATGGTCTGGTTGACTGGCTAGGGCTGGGGGATAGGTGGGACTGGATGATCTTGGAGGTCTCTTCCAACCTGTTTGATTCTGTGATTGATTGATTCTACTGAGCAACTTCCTACAAGCCTCACATTACTCATTCACCTTTATGGTTTTCAGCAATTCTAGAGTTTATTAAAGTTGTTTGTTTTTATTTTCTCAGACAAGGAAATAGATCTTTACTTTGTGGGGTAAGAGGCCTATGGCAGTTCTTGGGACATCCATCCATCATGTCAGGGCAGCCTGCCATCTGGCATTTCACAATGGAGCTATATTCACAAACCCTCTATTTCCTCTCTTCCTCTTTTAACAGCTTTACTCCATTCCGTCTTCTATTGCTCTTCTACACTCCTTTGTGGGACAGAGATTGCAGAAAATCACAGAAAACATCCATTTAGAAGAGACTTCAAAGACAATACAGTCCAACCTAAAACCCAGCACTGAAGGGTCAACAGCTTATGTTCAGGTGGCTGGCAAACAATGCCCCCACAGTCCTTCTCTGCCAGGCAACTTTCCAGCCACTCTGCCCCAAGCTTGTAGCATTGTGTGGGGTTCGTGCAACAGGACCCAGCATCTGGCTTCGTTAAACCTCATACAAATGACCTCATCTCAGAGCCTTCCTACTCTCAAGCAGATCAACACTCCCACCCAATTTAGTGTCCTCTGCAAACTTGCTGAAGGTGTACTCAATTCCCCCATCTAGGTCATTGCAAGTAAACATTAAAGAGAAGTTGCTCCAACATTGAGTCCTGGGGAATACCACTAGTGAGTGGCCACCAAGTGGATCTAACTGCATTCAACACCATACTTTGGGCATGGCCATCCAGCCAGTTTTTTACTTAATGAATCATCCACCCATCCAAGCTACAAGCAACCAGTTTCTCCAGGAATATGCTGTGGGAAACAGTGTCACAGGATTTACTGAAGTCCATATGAACAACATCCACAACCCTTCCTTCATCCACTAGGTCAGTCATCTTGGTATATACTTTATATATATATATTTATATATACTTTATACATATTAATAACAGCATGCATGCACATTATGTCCTAGAACTAATTGTTAGTCCATAGAATAAAGATGGGGGGACGTATAGCTAAATCTTGCTACACCTTATTTGTGTAAGCCCTGATGTATTTATCGTTGTTTGCTGACTTGAAAAGCCAAATTTATTCCTACAGTTGCAAGACCTTTTATGATCATCGAAGTGGAAGGGTTTCTCAGTTATCTAATGTTGAGTGGTCTGAATTTTTTATTGGTATTGATGGAGAATGTGTCTCTTAGTTCAGTAATTTTGATCACTGTTTTTTTATAACTCTGCTGTTCCCACGACTACATGAAATGTGCTCATTGGAGTAGAAGTTAATAATAAAAAAAAGAGATAAATTCTTTCATATATTTCCCTCTCTGGCCTGTTACTAAAGATTATTAGCTTACATACATCATTTGTACACAGCTCATTTTGGTTTTAAATTAATTATTCTTTAGAAATGTTACCAGGAAAAGGCAGTGTCGTGAGAATAAAAACTTCCTTTGTAAAAACCTTCATTTCATTCAGTTTGGGTTCATTTTCATCTCAACAATGACTGTTGCCCTGGGGACCTTGCAACTTAATACCTAACCATGCTGCTTCAAGACCAGGCTTACTGCCATACTAAGCTTTGATGCATCAAGTTTGTTCCCCTGGAAACTTTGCCATGCCTCAGTTTACCAAGGAGAAGTAGAAGTGTCCTTCACACTGCAGGCAAAAGTCTTTGCCAAAAGCTGGCCAAAACCCACAGCAGCCTTAGAGTGAACAACCCTGCCAGCAGGCAATGACATCCTACACTGTGCAGAAGGGGTAAGACCAGGAGAGGCAAGTGCCCCCACTCAAGTTGCATTACTGCTACTAGCAGTTACAGCTATTAAAAGCTAATAAGTCACTCCCAGCCTGAGCACCAGCTTACACGGACCTCATCATAGCCTGCATGGTGAGAGAGTAGGTTACTGGTAAGTCACAAGGCATTGTGATTGTCTGCACACTTGTGAACCTCAGTACCAAGCCTGGAGCCCTGGAAGGACACCATCTGCCTGCAAACAGATCATAAGACCATGCAAACCCCAGCACTCTGTCAGAGCCCTGAGAAACTCTACAAGCTTTTGCCAGTTATCATACCAACAACAGCACTCCTCCAACTGTTTTGGGTACACTCTGGACTACAGTGCAGCTCCAGAAATCTGGAGATACTAACTTGTGAGTAAATATTCTAGACAGCCTCTTTGTAATTCATGTTCTTTGCTATGGTTCTGCTTACTTTGTAACTGTAATTGTGCCTTTGACCTTAGCAGTAAGGAGCCTTTCGGGTCCCCCTAGAGGGCAAGCAACATATTGCACCACAAAAATCTCTGCAAAAGCTGTTTGTATTTTGCCAAATTATTTGGTACTGCTCTATGCATTCTGTAATCTGTTTGCATAACCAAGCAAAAAAAAAAAAGCAAATTAAA
The DNA here is from genome assembly GCF_015220805.1 of Pogoniulus pusillus. Lineage (NCBI taxonomy): Eukaryota > Metazoa > Chordata > Aves > Piciformes > Lybiidae > Pogoniulus > Pogoniulus pusillus. The sequence goes on along the minus strand of NC_087284.1, from coordinate 20,129,948 downwards.
ATTATTATTCTCCTACTCTTGATTCATTTGAATATTCTTGAAGACAGAATGCAGCTTTAAAAACCAACCAAACAAGTCTATTAAATAAAATGGAGATTGTTTCTCTTTCGTGGCTCAATTCTCAAGACATTTGGTTTAAAGTATTTTTCTCTGCCACTAATATTTATGTGACAAACCTTCGTAGAACCTGTTTACAATGTTTGTTGAAGTCAAGGACAGGGGAATAATTTGTATGTGACCCATAAGTTATAGGAACTGTATGTATTTATTTGCAGAATAGAGACTCATAAAAAACAAAGCACATATTCTGTTACAAACTTAATAAGATCACATAGCCATTAGTAACACAAGAATACCAGACCAAAATATGTAGAGGCACTTGATGGATGAGGAAGTGTTTTGTGCTTGAGTGCAGGTGAACAGAATAATAAAAGGAGTTCCTGTTAGAATTTTATATACAGATAGTTAAAAAGAACCATCAGCTTATACTTGTAGAAGGAAAGTGCAGTAAAAACTCAGTCAGCTAAGGGTCAGAATTGCTAGTTCTGAATAGTAAGACTGGGGCAAAACCAGTGTACCCTTGAAACCTTGTGTGATCCCTGCAAAGACTGCACACAAGTATACCCAAGTCTTATCTTTGTGGGTAGAGTTTGCTGCCAAAGGCAGGTGGTTATGTAGTTCATAGAAGGCAACAAAGGACTCTCAGAATTCTGAGGAAAACAAAGGCTTTACGAAGTCTTGCTATGGCATTGGTCAGTAAAGAGGAGATTCTTTGAAAAATCAGTTATATTGACCACAGCAAAGAGTGACATGGATGTTAGGAGGAAGTTCTTTAGAGAGAGTGATTGGCCATTGCAAAGGGCTGCCCAGGGAGGTGGTGGAGTCACCATTCCTAGAGGTATTCAAGAAAAGACTGGATGAGGCACTTAGTGCCATGGTCTGGTTGACTGGATATGGCTGGGTGCTAGATTGGACTGGACAATCTTGGATCAACCTGGTTGATTCTATGACATCAATGACTTATTGAT